>NC_136482.1:96765893-97108393 GCF_053919585.1 Euprymna scolopes | reverse complement strand
TGTCATAATATCTAGTCATCTGTAAAAGTTGTAAATAACTATTTATTTTATTTTATAGGCCGGATGGTTGGTCATATCAAACTTTCCGAACTCAATATGTTCTTTTCATCTTATATCTGAGTAAGTATATATATTTAAACAATTTTACTGGATATTTTTCATATTTAAAGGACAGTTACATCCCTTAGCATTTAAAGACCATAAAAGAATTTTTTTTTTTTTTTCAAATTCAGATTTTCCAATTACTCAAAGACTTTTTTATTTCAAAAAATAAAATTCAAGGAAAACACATTTACTTCTCGAGCTAGAGAAGAATTTCAATGTAAAGAATCTATCTGAAATTCAAATTTTCTCATTACTGTAAGAATTAAATTTCTTTAAGACAATAAAAAGAATTCAAGGAAAACATTGCATTTTCTTTAAATCTGTGATAATCAAAATAAAATGAGATTTCTTTAGTGACTTTTATAATTGATTGTTTTGTCAATGTACAATAAATATTGTCTTTTATTTTCAGGTTTTGTGTATATAGTACAATGTTACTATCAAAATGGTTGCCTGTATCGCTTACGTACTTTAGGTAAAAGACATGGCATGGATATTACTGTTGGTAAGTTACTTGCAAATCTAAATCCTAAACTTATTTTTAAACTGTTGCTTATTAAGATGGTTTTTACTTTACATTGGTTTAAATTCTGGAATCTTATTCATTAGGGCAAATTGTTCTTTTTTTATATTACAATATTTGGAGAATGTTAACATTACTGTAAAAAAAAAAAAAATAGAGCATAGTTCCAAAAGTAAAACCTATTTTAACTCCAAAAGTTGAACAGCTATGAGGGTTGGAGCGATATCATTAATACAATCCCCTCTGATCAATTTGGGTGGAATAAAAAAAAAATAGGAGGCCTTACTTTTGGGATGCTCTTTGTAGTAACATTTTTATTTGAATGATCAAATTACTGTTCTCATCTTGGATGTTCGAAAAAATTTTGGTTGATGTAGTCTCCAACTTTTAGGAATTTACTGTATGGAATTTCAAACTTCCGTATAGATTCCCAAATTCGACAAGACTTGCATGATGGTTAGAAACTACATTGGTCAAAATGTGAGAACAGTTGTTTAAATAATGCAACTTATCAATTCTCATCTCAAAAATTCCCAAACATAGTAACAAAATTTGTTTTAATTTCACAAATGTCTGTAACATTCGGTTTTAATATTCTTTATTTAATATTCTTTAATTAATTATTTAATTAATAATTGGTACTCAAACATGTATATGAGGTAGAAATTAATGAATTATGCCAGAAATTATTGCATAATACAACAAATATCTGCATCCACGATATTTAAATAAGTTTATTTTAAAAAACTGTTGTTGTTAATTTTCAACAGTTTTAAAAACCTTTTTTTGTTTTATTTATTTAATTAACTCTTTTTGTAATATGACAGGAATGACATCGCTTAGAAAATAATGGATTTTGATCTTTTGTAGTTATATAGAAAAGTGCATGATAGTCAGATTAGTTCGGTTTAGTTTGAGTTAAGAGATAAGACATCCATGTTTTTGAAGGATTCTTGCTTCTCCATTCCAAATTAAATAAAACTAAAAAAAAAAAAAAAAAAAAAATTAAAACCCAAACAAATGCATTGAATGTTTGCGATCAACACCTACTGAAACTGTAACACACACACATTACTGACTACTGTGGAAAGAAATGTTATGCTACAACTTATTGTACACCTATTATCATGTGTCGGCCATATTTGTTTGTTTCTATGATTCATTCACAATGTTATGTAAACAACTTGTGATTTTTCACAAACAAAAATTCCACTAAGTTGATAGATTTTTGCTTTTACTACTTGAACCAAATTTTGTAACAAAACTTTGGTTATTTCATAGTTTAAGAAAACAAACTTTGGATTTGTTATTGCTATTGAGTATTACTTAATATTCTATTGAAATCATTTTTTTTTTTGTCTTTTTATTGAATATAAAATATATCCTCATCATATTTGGTTTAATGTTAATTTTACATGCAGGCATGCATTGAATGGCTTTAAGAAATTGATTTCTAAACTAACCAATCATCCCTTGCCAGGTCTTGATTTATCCCTCTTTCAAGTTCATTTTCATCCATTCCCATGTCTCCCTTGGCCTCCTCCTATAAACTAGACCTAACATCTTAACTGGTTTACATCTACTAAAAAAAAAAAAACAACAAAAAAAAGCTCCATTCTTTCAATACCATCAGAATCTGTTTTTCCACACATATCTCCCTATACTGTCCAGATTTCATCTTCCTCTATGATCATAACTAAGCCTGTCCTTAAGACTCACATTACACATCCATCATATCATTCTCACATCATTTTTCTCCATGCAACATATGTCCTTAACCCTCACTAGCCAGGTTTCACTTATATACATCATCATACTGCATACACATTCTTGACAAACTCTTCCTTTGATTGACAGTAACGTTCTGCTAGAAGTTTCATGAAGTTCATTCACTCTTAACTTTTGCAATCACACTAGCACCTGCTCCAACATGTGCTCCGATATCACCAAAGTTTTAAAACTTCTTAACAACCTTAGTAGGTTCGTTATTCAGATATACTTTGTCCACATCAGTTCTAATTAGCTGATAACTATAATTACTTTAAATAGTAACACTGAAATTTTACAAGACAGCGTGTCCTGTCCACATTATCTAGATACAAATAACTCTGATTACTTCCAGGCAATTTTTAGTATGTCAGAAGGTTCCTTCATGGGTGCTGGTTTGATTTTCCTCCTCTTTCGTTTTTTTTTTTCCTACAGTGAAAAAGTAAATACCCAATCATCGACTTTGTTACTTTTTGAACATTTTTTTTTTCTTTCTATACAAATTTTTATATAACTTCTGCAAATGAGATGAAATCTTTTCCTGCAAGTATTTTATTAGTATGCATTGTGGATTTCATATTAAAGAAAATATTATGGTTTTGTTTGATAATATTCCTTTATTTATTTTATGTATATATATATATTGCTCAAATGGGTATCTTTTATATATAATAAATATATCTTGGTTTTACATCAGTGGTTTTAATGTATCTTAGTTATAAAAAACAAAATTCTTTCCTCAAGCAGAACAGTTTTGCGCCACTTTTCTATTCCTTACAAAGATTAAGATCATCATATAATACTAGTAAGCCTTAAGTTTATAATACTTATTCTGATTGTAATCAAAATCATGTAATGGATTTAGATTCTAGTAAATGTTTAAAATTTAAGGATTTATTTAAGGGACATTAAGAACTTGAAATTTAGGGAATTTTTTTTATGGTTCAAATTTAATGCAACTGTGAAATATTTGAATTTTCAAATGGGATGTTGTGCCATTAATATTTAAAGAAACTGAAATTTTGGTAATATTAATTGTTGTCTAATATCTATTGTTAAAATTTCACAAAAATCGGGAATATCTGAATTTTATGAATGATTTCCATCCTCTTTCTTGCCCTTTTGCATAAAATTAAAATAAACTAAGTGTAGCTCATGTTATCTACTCTTATGATCACAACTATGTATCAAAATATATAATAATTGGTTAATTAGTTTAGGAATGAATTCTGTACAGAGAAATCCATACACATATCTAACTTTATATATAGACTAGCAGGCCACTTAGCGTTGCCTGGTCATACATTATCTCTATATAAATAAAATGAACTCATTTTTTCCAGTCTGATTTTGACCTTAATAGGATTAAAAATCAAGATATTTCATGCAAATATAATATGCACAAACGGCAGAACAATATCTGAGGTGTGTTATAGGCTTATTATTTCTCAAATTCCTCGATAATCTTAGATTTCTATACTTTTTCTGCTGAGAAGTCACGGCCAAAATCGGTTAAGATCAATGGAAGTGGTAAAATATTTTCTCCCCCTGCCACCACTTAACACCGTTTGGGGATCGTTCACAAGGAACAGTTGAGAAGAGAACACCGGTTTGGCTTCGTAGTTCTTTCATGTGAAGTTATTTAAAATCACTAAACTAAGCTGCAGTGCTCTGTGGCGTAGTGGTTAGCGTGCTGGACAATTCACATGATATTTTCACGTTTGCGCCGACCTACCGTAGTGTTTTTTTTTTTTTTTTTTTTTTTCACACTTTATTTTCCTACTTTTACTGATGACTCCGGGTTTGATCCTTCCTACTTACCTACCATAACATTTTTTTAAAACTCCCCCCCCCCCGTCCCGGAAACAAACGCCGGGTACCCCTGCTAGTACATAAATATAATATTTTGATTCATAGAGAAACTTAGACAGGTGCATGCGAGGTTTGTTTTTCCTAAATAATTTACTTTTTGTAAGTAAAAAAGAAAAAATATTCTGGCTGAGATCAAAACCAAAACTAAAGACAGTGAGTCAAGTACGATAACCATTAGGCTGGCTTGATACGATGTTTAAACAGTGTTTTCAAAAGCACTTATTTTTAACATAATGAATCTGTCATGTGACCATTCACGCATGCACATTTCTGGAACATTTAGCAAACAAATAAAAGTCTGACGACCCCCCCCCCCCATACCAATTCTGACCCCTTAGTAGCCTGTTTTCCGGATGAAAACCAATTAAAAAGTTGTCTGAATATGCTATAGAGTTCAAGTCTGTAGATCAAAAATCTGTTGAGTATATAGGTTGAAAAGTGTCCTCTCTCTCACACACACACACATTCTCACTTTTATAGATATATATAGATAATTGTACATTTGCGTTATTGCCTCTGTCTAATAGATTTATCAGCTTTCAAAGCCAATACCAACTGTTTGGAACTAATACAATATTTCAAAATGTTTAGCATGATTATGGCATAAGCCTGTGTAGACGAGTATTTCAACAAGTAATAAACAGCAGAATCACGATTTAAACATAAACAAAAAAAAAACTACCTTTCTCATATTCGTTATTGAGCTTGGTAGAATGAGGTTCTTTTAATAGTCTGTATCCAATTTTAAGTTTGTACCATGCTTAACATTTATATATCTAACTTTTTTTTTTTTTTTAGAGGGTTTCATGTCCTGGATGTGGAAAGGACTAGCTTCTCTCTTACCACTCCTGTTTTTTGGTTATGTAAGTATCAGATCTTGTAATGCCTCTGTTTATATAGCTTATATTGAAATCTAAATGGCTTTCTAAATCTATAAAAATAGAACGTATTAATAGATCTGTCTCCAGCACTTATGTATGTGTGTATATAGAGTGGTAGACAAAATGGATTTTTTTTTTTCTTATATATTTTGTTTCAGAACGATTTGAACGATTTTGTAGTAGCAAAGTAAAATAAAATACTGCATCTGTACTATGGATGAGTTTGTGAGCTGGACAACTGGAAAGCACCAGAATATTAGATAAATAATTTATCAAGTTATCCATGGTATAACTTTAATAATACTTCATACAAAATAAAGCCAGATAAGATTTTGGCCCATCCTTATGTTGTCCTGGTGCTACCAGATCAGGCTGTCCTTTGGCTTCCTGAGACGAAACGCACCTATATTGATGTTTTTTGTTTTCTGATCTTTTTTGTAAAACTTAATTTTGTTCTGCAAAACCAAAAACAGTCCCTCTCCCTCCCCTTTTTATTTTATTTCCCCTCCACCTCCCAGACCCTGTCGGTGGAGTATCAGAATACACCGACTGCCCCCCCCCCTGCAGAGAGTAAAAGTCCCTCAATGGGGCCACCGGTTGGCCGTAGGTGGCGACCCATAATGCCTTAGAATGGGATCCTGGTGGCTGAGCACCTCATGACCTCGGAATCAAGTGGCTGTGAGTTAGCAACACTCCACATTCAGCTAGACGGGCGGTCAAGCAGGCTCGACCCGATCAACCGGCTAGTCATGACAGTCCCTAATAATAGTAAAACCCTCACAAAAAGAGTAATACAAACACATTACACTTATAAAAAATAAAAAAAACACACACACACACACACACTATCATTAGAAGGCGATGACAAGGGCCAATCAAATGGTGAAAACTGATGTTATTGACAACTAACCCTTTCTATACCTTGCTGGGTCCGAGGAAATGGAAAAAAATTGTCATAAGTAGCTATACTCACTGTTTGAGTATATCATCATTGTATCCTTGAGATGCTTGGGTGAATGGGTTCCCCCTCCCCCCAACCATCTCCCAATTTAGGGCTCCGAGGAGTGTGGGGAGCAAGGATGATGAAAAAAAACAAAAAATATCCTATGGCTTCCAAAAAAATTAAAAGACCCTATCCAGAAAGTGATGAAGATGAAAACACAAACTTTCCAGAGTATATAAACTTGAAATCGCAAGATAACACACAAATAACTAAAATGTCCCCATTCATAATCGAAAAAATTATCAACAAAAATCTGAACACAAAACAAATTAAAAAAATTAAAAAATGGAACTTTACTCTTACAAGTATCGACTAAAAGTAGTACCGAAGAAATTTTAACATGGACAAAGTTCCATGATATAAACATCAAAGCCTACCCTTACAAAACCCTCAACACCTCAAAGGGAGTCATCAGATGTCTAGAATTAAACATCTGCTCTCTAGAAGAAATAAAAACAAACCTAAAAAAACAAAAAATTATAGATACTAAAAGAATTACAATAAAAAGAAACGAATAAACACCAACATCTCAATCTCCGTAACTTCACTGAATATAACCACATAACAAATAATCCAAATAGTTTCTAGAGGAACATCCATTCTCATCAACAAAAACACAGCACAAAGCCAAACAAATCTACAAACTAATTTACAGGCAATTGCCACTACAACCACCCTACATAGAACAGTCACAATCTGCTCCATCTATCTACCCCCAAATTACCCTATAGATGAAAGAGAGATAGAAAACCTTATCAACCAACTTCCTTGCCATTCATATTATTAGGTGACTTTAACAGTCATAATGTTAGTTGGGATGTTCAGACACAGACAGAAAAGGAATCATTATAGAAAATATTATCAACAACAACAACCTATGCATAACAAAAAAACAACCTTTATTCACTCTGCTACAAACTCCTTCTCAGCAATTGACCTCTCTATAAGTGATCCTAGTATCTTTGTGGATTACAACTGGACAATGCACGAGGATATTTGTGGGAGCGACCATTTCCCAATAATATTAGAACACTTTGATCCTGAAACAAACTCAAAAATTCCTTGTTGGAACCTTAAAAAAGGTAACTGGAATAAATTCAAATCATTATGCGAACACAAACTCTTACCTGGAAAACATGTGAAAGACCCAATCACTCACTTTACAGATACCATCATCTCAATAGCTGAGGAATGCATATCAAAAACAAAGGTATCAACCAAGTATAATCGACCCTGGTTTAATGATGATTGCAAAAAGGCTATCAGGCTACGACATGCTGCATTAAGATAATTCAACAACCGACCAACTACTCAAAATTTAAACAACTTCAAAATATGCAGAGCTAAAGCACGGCGAACAATAAAAGAAGCCAAATGTGAATCATGGAAAAACTGTGTGTCCAAAATCAACAATAACACCAAAGATGGAAAATCTCAGGAAAAAACACCAGTTCCCGTCTCAACCATCTCTGTATAAACAATAAAAAAATAACCGAAAAAAAGGACATAGCCAACATGCTTGCAGACACTATTGCAAATAATTCATCATCCAAAAATTACAATAAAAAATTCCAGACTATTAAACATGAATCAGAAAAAAACAACCTACACTTTAAAAGTAATAATGAAGAAGTTTATAATAAACTTTTTACCATTCAAAAACTAAAGGATTCATTTAAAAAGCCGATAACATGGCTGAAGGACCAGATGAGATAACATAGGACTTCCTGAAACAATTACCAGATCCACCATTAAAGTACTTTCGATTCTTAATGACATCTGGATCAATGGCAGCCTTCCAGCTATATGGAAACAAGCCACTGTCGTTCCCATACCAAAACCAGGGAAGGATGCATCTGACCCCTCTAATTATCGCCCCATAGCTTTAACAAGCTGTGTGCAAGACGATAGAGAGAATGATAAACACCAGACAAATGTGGTTTCTTGAAATAAATTATTAACCAACCTTCAATGTGGTTTCTGAAAATAACGGAGCACTACAGACCACTTAATACGTCTGGAAACCTCTATCAGAAATGCATTTATACAAAAAAAGCGTATGACTGCTATATTCTTTGATCTGGAAAAAGCTTACGATACCACATGGCGGTATGGTATCATAAAAGATCTCAAAGAAACTGGACTGAAAGGAAGACTACCCATCTTCATCAACAATTTTATCAACAATAGATCATTTAATGTCCGTGTAGGAACATGCCTCTCTGATATTAAGGAACAGGAAACGAGAGTACCACAGGGAAGTATTTTGTCTGTAACATTGTTTAATCTAAAGATTAACAATATCGTTAAATGCATAAACTAAGGTGTAGATTGCTCACTATATGTAGATGATTTTTTAATTGCATATAGCTCAAAGCATATCCATATAATTGAGCGTCAACTCCAACTATGCATGGACAAATTAAAAAAATGGACAACCGAAAACGGATTTAAATTTTCCACTGATAAGACTAAATGCGTGCACTTTTGTCAGCTTGGAAAACTGCACCCAGATCCTCTCTTAACTACAGGGTGGTCAAAAAGTCAGGTAACATGTTAAAGGTAGAAAAAACAATATGATACGTTATAATCTCTATTCGTTTAATATTATTTGTTTAAATATTAATTAACAAAATAAACATTTTTCATGTTTATGGTACTTAAATATACGTGTATTGCTAATATCGTTTTTCTTTAAAATGTTACCTGACTTTTTGACCACCCTGTAGATGATACCCAGATTCCTGTTGTCGACGAACATAAATTCGTAGGGCTAATATTAGACAAAAGACTCACATTCATCCCTCATATTAAACGCTTAAAGAATAAATGCAACAAAACTCTCCAGCTAATGCGAGTCATTGCCCACACAGACTGGGGAGCGGACAGACAAACCCTACTGAAACTATATAGATCACTAGTACGCTCCAAACTAGATTATGGCAGCTTCATTTATGGCACCACCAGAAAATCATATATAAAGATACTAGACACTGTTCAACATCAGGATCTCAGGCTTGTACTGGGAGCATTCCGAACTTCTCCCACTGATAGTCTCTATACAGAAGCCAACGAACCACCATTATCAATTCGGCGCAACAAATTAGCTTTACAGTACTTAACAAAAATTTTCTCTTGCCCAGACAATCCTGCCTATGATTGTATTGCAAACGCACTAGATTACAATCTCTACGATAGGAAAAAAATCACAACCATCAAATCCAGCCTTCAATCCCAACTACCAAAACCTATTTGACCAAAAGGTAAAAGCTATAAAACCTTTTGGTCTTCATATGAAACCATTAGTGGAAGATGCAGGTATCACAATCAGGAACATCCATGAGGTCAACCAACTAAACCTCCCACCCTGGCTACTAAAACAACCTGAAATTATCTTTGAACTAAACAAGCTCCCAAAAAATCAAACTCATCTACTGAACTATCAAGAAAAACTATTTAACATTCAGGAAAAATACCCAAATCATCAGCATATCTATACAGATGGTTCTAAGGACGGCAACAGAACTGGATGCGGAATAATATCCAATAGCACTACCTTGCAGAAGCGACTACCAGACTATGCTTCAATTTTTAGTGCTGAAGCCACAACTATAGACCTGGCACTAGACCTCATTACTGACCTCACCTACAACAAATTTATAATTTTTTCAGACTCCCTATCAGTACTCGAATCTCTAAAGAACCAAAATTTAAATAATCTGCTACTCCTCAATCTATTACAAAAAAATACATATTCTTTCACAAAATAAAAATATCAAATTCTGCAGGATACTCAGTCATTTTGGAATCCAAGGCAATGAAAAAGCTGACAGAGCTGCAAAAAATTCACTAAATCTTGATGTAAGCGATTTAAAAATTCCACACTCGGACTACAAACAACTAATACATAGATTCATTATGAAGAAATGGCAAGAAAAATGGAATAATTGTCAAAACAACAAACTTTTAAAAATCAAACCCACAATAGAGAAATGTTTACCAAATTTCAGAAAATCGCGTAGAGAGGAAATAGTTTTGTCCCGCATTTGCATAGGACATGCACATATAACCCACTCCTTTCTGCTAAAAAAAGACCCTTCAGAATGTGTGGCATGCCAAGAACCCTTTACTGTAAAACACTTTCTTTTGGATTGTGGCGACCTTGAGAATATCCAGTAGAACTATTACAAAGTTAACAATTTGAAAGAACTATTTAAAAAAGTCAATCCTAATAAAATACTAACATTCCTAAAATAAACCAATTTATACAAAAGAACATAATTTTACCCGATCCAACTTCACCCCGCCCCCCCCCCCCCAAAAAAAAACAACTCCACCTAATAACCCCAAAAGGCTGACTGAATAAGTTAAAATATCTAACAAAAAAAAAATATATATATGACGGACCTTGGCATAACCAAAAAAAAAAAGTTGATATGCTGTAAAACCTAACTTAACCTAATAAAATACTAACATTCCTAAAAAGAATATAATTTTATCCGATCCAACTTCACTCCCACCCACCCCACCCCCCAAAAAACACCACCTAATGACCCCAAAAAGCTGACTAAGTTCAAATATCTAACAAAAAACAAAAAAATATGACGGACCTCGGCATTAAATAATCAAAAAAAAAAGGGTTGATATGCCGTAAAACCCAACATAACCTAACCTAACCTTATGTTGTCAGATGGAGATATTTAGTTTTACAACTGACTTGTTCTTAAATAACCTACAATTTTAATATTTAGGCATATTCTTAATCAGATTTTTAAGAATTGAAATTAACCAAGTAATTTTCAGTTCATTTCCATATTTAAACAACTATTCTTTATTTTTGTCTTTTGTAGATTAGTGGTTTCTCCAAAAAAAAAAAAAGTTTTTCTAAGAATACAGATGAGTCGTAATATTCTACTTTATCTAGCCAGAAATTTCACTTTATTTTCATATCTAAACAACTATTCTTTATTCAAATATTAGCAGACTGCCCGTTATTGCCCGGCTGTAAAATACGCTTTAATATAATATTTTGATTAACGCAGATTTTGTATTTATTATATTATATTGGACCCAATATATAGTAATGATTCAAAGTTTTTAAAAAATGGCTTGTGACCCACCACCGAGAATCAAAATCAAAAAGTTTAGCTTATGATTTACTTTTTCCTTTGACGTTAAACTTTGACGTAAAATTAAAATATGAACCAATAGCTATTACATTACGCATGCATTTTCGTAATGCCATCGTTCGACCTTCGCCTGGCAAATTCCATTTTTTAAAATTTTCACTTTCGCACCAATTTTCCCCAGCTAAAACCTAAATATAAAGTTTCACATGTGTTTGAATGCCCTATATATTAAGTTTCATGTCTGTAGACCAAAAACTGACAGGAGTTTAATAGGCAAAATTTTTTAAACAAATGTGTATATACACATACATAAATACATGGTGACCCAAAAAAAACAAAAGCTAAATGGAGGCTATCTAGAACATATGCTGTAGAATGGAGAAAAAAAAAGGCCAAAGACCCTAGTATTTTGATGCGATGTTTTGAATATAATAAACTAGTTATGACCAAAGTTTCATTTCATTCGGACAAAACACTAAGAAACGAGGCCTAATTAGACTTGGGGCCCGTTTTTGGGGGGTCACCCTGTATATATGTAGAAAGAGATTTGTGCTTACTATAACCTTTTTATGCAAATATTACGCAAGTATAAATCATGTAGAATATCTGCATGAATATAATTACATGTAATAGTTAACTAAAGATGATTATTCCATAAGAAAAAGGAAAAAAAAAAACTAATAGGGGATTAATTAAAATGAATGTTTAAAAGAATATGCAAATTAGCTTGATCTTTTGCAGATGAATGCAATTCCACATCCCATATGTAACAAAGTTGTATTTTCTTGTTAAATATATAGAAAAAAGGGTTTTTAATATGAATATCAATACACGAAAAAAACAAACTAAATTTATAGGAGTATGTATATATAAGATGTTAGGTAACATAATAGGGATACAATGTCTAGCGATAGTTATATTAGAAGCGAAATAATTGTGCAGTGAGGGATAAAATATTGAGGCTGTTTGGGGGTGGGAGAACTAAATTTCTTTCTTTTTTTTTTTAGTGCCCCCATATATATATATATATATGCACACTCCTGATCAAAAATTTAAGAAACCTTTTTTTTTTTTTTTTTATTTTTTTTTTTTTTAAGAAAAGATTTTAAACTCCTTCCACTTAAGGTTATCAATACTACAATCTAAAAGGTTATGGGAAACAAAAGCTACATTCCAAACATTTAATTCAGAATTTACATTTTTATAAAATGAGATAAGCAAAATTATAAGACCAGGGGTATAAATTTTACAAAATTGTACGAGAAGTGTATGAAAACATTCAACAACTAAATTTAACGAGTTCTACCTCCACTGAATTTGAGGAGTTCAAAAATTCTTTGGGGCATGCTAGAAATAAGGTGCAGGGGATGTTGCTCCAGCTTCTGAAGATGGCTTCATGAAGTTCATTTTTATTGTTTGCCATTTTGATAAACATCTCTTGCCATCCATCTCCAAACATTTTCAATTGGGTTCAAGTCTTGTGAGCATGCAGGATGCCCCAACAGATGGACCCCCATTTTCTTGCAGAAAGGTCAAGATCCATCGTGCGGCATGGATTGCAGCAATATCCTGTTAGAATAACCATCCATCCCCGTACAAATAATGGCCCTCAGTCATCAATGATTCTTTTTGTTACATGCTAACATAACCAGCTGCTGTCTGATGACTCTGTACTACCTGGAGCTCCATTGTCCTTCTGTAAGAAAAGACACCCCATACCATTAGGGACCCTTCCATCAATGCAATGTCTTTTTTTTTTTATGATTTTTTTTTTTTTTTTTTTACATTTTTTTTATGATAGCAAAAGTAAATATTAGTTATGAGGTTTCATATAAATCACTTCAGGCATACCATTCAAGTCACTTCCATTTATGATTGCTATCTTGAATGTTATTTACTGATATTAATTTAATTTTTCATTGTATTTTCAGTTATTCCAAATGTATAATGCTTATGTCTTATGGACTCTTACATATGATGAACGCTGTACCGAATGGCAGGTAATTCTCTAATTCTTTTACCAGTTTTTCTATTATGTCTGCTATCCTTGTAGTCCAATCTAAAAACTTGACATCAGCCAGGTCGAAACCTTTAAAATGTCGATTTGAAACTAACTTCTGGACAGAATTAAAGTTTATATGCCAAGAGACAAGCGTCGGTTTATGCCTATAAACCAAACATGAATACAACCAATTCTTAAAGTTACTGATGTAAACCACTTCTTCCTCAGTCTATCATGTTGTCTAGTGTCAAGTATATCCAAATGCAATATTCAATTATGTAAGAGGTGGCATGCTGTTTATGGTTGAACCATTGGGCATTAACATCTTTTAGTGATTTGGATTATTCAGAATACTGTTCTCATTTTTAGTGTTATTTTCACATTTTGGCCAATGTAACCGCCAATCTTCTTCAGGTGTATCTTGTCAAACTCCAGAATCTTTCCCTGAAACTCTGTAATCTGGACAGAATTTCGAATGGAACCCTTTTATTTAATCCATGCTCTCATTCCGTCAGCCATAAATGAATAGAACACTTGAGTAATTCATAATTTTATTCTTTATATCACCCGCATTGAGGATTGAAACTTCAACCTTTAGAAGAGTAACTTATAACTGAATTTACCTAGTACTTTATCCATTATACCACAGTGTACAAGTAGACCAAATAATACAAATTATGAATTCTCATCTCAGAAATTCAGAAGCATGATATCTTTTAGTTTTTGGACGATTGCTATTCTCTTTGGTAAGAACATCTATATGTATGGATCATCAAAATTTCTCGAATTTTCAAGTGGATTGTGATGAACCTGATTTGTTTTCTACAATCAATTGATGACTGTATACATCAATTTGTGTACCAGATGTCACATTGACATTAGTTGCAGGTGTTATTTCATAGTTTTCATTTTAATTAGTTATGGCTAGAGTTGAATTTATCCTACTATCTATCGTTGGGGTGCAAGAAGAGATTCATACCTCTCTTTCCTAGTCATGCAAGTTACACAATGTTTATAGCATAACTTGAATCCGCCATGCCATATTAACATTGTAATCGTGTCGATAGTACTGAAAGATCCCAATGTATTTGTTGTGGCATCTTTTTTTGGTCAATTTATGCAATGGTTATTGTAAGATTTAAAAAAAAAAATTTCTAGTTTCTTTGTTTTATTGGTTGAAAACTTTGATAATCAAAGCAGATAAAGAAAATTAAGTAACAAAAATACATTTATAATAGGATGCTTTAATAGACGTCTGAAATTTTTTATTTTTTAATGGAAATCGCTCCAAACAAGGTTTGAAATCACTTGATGTAAGAAGCTAAGAAAAATGAAAGATGATTATCACAACAACCGGAGATGCCTAATTGATTAAGAATTAAAAAAGAAAATCTTTTTCCTTGTATACATTAAAAATATTCACTTTATCATTAATAATTTTGATATAATTAAAAACAATAATTTGACAATGTAAATTAATAGTAAATATCGACAGTAATCATCTTTGTAAATCCTGTTAATGCTGAATATAGTGTCACACGTGATTGCCAGGGAGTGCATTTGAAACAATTCTGTAAGGATTTATCTTAATTTTTACTAATCCAACTGCAGATTGCATGGCTACGATTAAACTCTCACAAAAGTAGTTTAGTCCAATTCACTGCTCAGAAACAAATTTCAGAATTTATTTTAATTATTCATATTTGAATTTTTCAGACTACTGTTCTCATCTTGTGTGTGATTTTCATGTTTTGGTCACCGTAATCTTCGACCTTCTTCAGGTGTATCTTGTCGAACTCTGGAATTTGGATGGAATTTCGAACAGAACCCTCTATTTACTTCACGAGACTCTAAGTCTACCATTCACTAATAAGAACCATTATCAACAAAAGTAAACATCACCTAACTACCCATAAGGAATCAGTGCTAAACAAAGGTCTCAACTTCGCTACAACCATCAAATAGATTCCATACTTAGATATGATGGCTCTAATAGAGGAGGCAGCCTTAAATAAACCCAAAGTACAAGATGAACTAAGGTGGAAAGTGAGACAAGCACTCGAGAATTCAAAGCCTCCAAAACCAAACCTCTCAAAGGAAAAAGTATTGACTATCAAGTTTGTGTGTAGTGACAGTGATATCATAATACTACCAGCAGACAAAGTTAATGCCACAGTGTTAATGGATAACGCAGAATATTCCAAAAAATTGGCAGATTTAATAGAATCTGGTGGTTACTGTAAAGTGAAGAATCTGACCTTTAAAATGTAAAGGAAGTGGTCACCAATCCTCAGTAAGAACAAAGACCTATTACTACCTGCAAAATACAGACAGCATTACCGCAAGCTACCACACTTATATGGCCTTCCTAAGATTCATAAGGATGTTATTCCATTAAGGTCCATTGTCAGCGCCCCAGGTTCAGCATGCCATCCATTGAGCCAATTTGTGGTAGATATAATCATCCCAATCATTGACAAATCTCCATCATACATCAAGAATTCAGCTCATTTCATGGCAATTATAAGCAATGCTCCCATTCATTCCAACCAGATGGTGACTCTAAATGTAGTGAGTCTGTTCACGAAAATATCCACTGATGAGATTCTGACAGTAGTGCGGTACAAGCTAACTTCTCATGCCTCACTGAAGGAATGCACTTACATTCCAATTGACGATATAATGGAGATGTTGACCTTCTGTGTAGAAACTACATACTTTGTGATGAGATCTGATATATTTCCACAGGAAGAAGGGATGGCAATGGGATCCCTATTTTCCCAGTATTGGTCAACGCATGCATGGAAAACTTTAAGAAAATGGCGTTAGGATCAACACCACTAAAGCCAACAATGTGGTGACAATATGTGGATGACATATTCATGTTCGAGCCCCATCAGGGAGATGTTCAAACATTACTAGACCATGTAAACTCTATCCGTCCAACTATACAGTTCATGATGAAAAAAGAACCTAACAAATTATGTGCTGATTATCCGTACTGGCCAGGGGTTTGTCATTTGTATACCGAAAGCCAACTTTCACTTGACAGTACCTAGACTTCAACTCCCACCATCCATATAATGTAAAAAAAGGAATCGTCCGTTGCCTACAATACCGAGCAAAAGCAATATGTAGTAACAGCCATGTATATCAATAGGAGATGAACAATTTAAAAGAAACCCTCCACTGAAACAACTATCTAGTATGACATCAGCTCCAAAAAATCTGGACTAGACACAAAAAGATATCACTCAGAAAAAACTCGCCACAGCTTGTATACCATACATGAAGGGTTTGTCTGAAAAACTTTAATGAATGTAATCCATATGACATCAGGACAGTGTTCAGGAGCAATTCATCTCTCCGGAAACACTTTGTGAGAAAAAAATCATGATTAAGAACTGTGTATACAAGATCCCATGTAAATGTGGAAAACTTATACAAAGATGAGACATGTCACCCACTAAAAGTATGGTTAGTAGAACATTGAAAAGCCATAATATGTGGAGAGATTGAAAAAGCTGACCATATCTGGAGGGAAAAGGGAAACCATCTACCATTATGGAACGAAATAAAAATCATAGACAGAAGAATGGTGGACAGTAAGATGACTCAAAGCAGCAGCACATATGCTGGGAGACAACTAATTACTAAGTAGACGTAGTATATAATTTAATACGATATGGGAACCGTTAATTATAAACAATAGATAATATATACAGTAATAAGTAAAAACAATGATATATATATATATATATATATATATATATATATATATACACTAATATAGTAATAATAAATTAGTAATAAATAGTGATATTTACAACTAGAAATAAAATAGGTTTATGGCTCCTAAATGTGCACTAGAATTGTCTGCAAGAACTTGTGACGCAATAGATACAATACTTGGAAAAATCATCAATTGTAAAAATAACCTTCTTCTGAAGGTTGAAAGTTCAAATCTCAGTGTGAGCAACCGACAAATGCAATTGTGAATTACATAGGACTTCTATCCGGTCATGGCTGATGGAACAAGAGCATGCTACCCTCATGAAGTAAATAAAAGGTTCCATTTGAAATTTCGTCCGAATTCAACAGAAACGTTTCTGAGTTTGACAAGATGCATCCGAAGAAGGTTGGAGGTTACATCAACTGAAATATGCAAAACCACGCTCAAGATGAGAACAGTAGTCTGATGAATCCAAATATGAACAACCAATTCTCATCTCAAAAATTTAGAAACTTCATTGTTTCAATTTATGGTGTTACAAACGAAATATCAAGATGTGTTAGCAAACTTCAAATTGACAACTCTCTTTTATGTAATTGTAGATTTGGCATCTATCAGTTATTTTTACTTCAGCTTGGTTTGGCAATTCATGTAGCTTCAGCAAGACTGAACCACATGTCACACAGCATGCAATATGATCAATTTGCTGAGAGAAACATTCGATGAACAAATAATTTCACGAAATGAACCTGTCAACTGACTACCTTGTTCATGCAATTTAACCTCATTAGTTTATTTTATCTGGGGATATATAAAGTCCCATGTCTATGCTGATAAACCAGACACAATAGACCACTTGGAAGACAACATTTGGTGCATTATTACTAAAATACAGCCTAATTTAATGTGTAAAGTTAGAAAATTGGACCTCTAGATTACACCCTTTATATGCAAGCCATATGCCCAAAATTCTATTTAAATTATAAATGCCAAAAGTTAATGTTTGGAATATTTGTGTAAGAAAAGTCTTTTTCTATTATTTTAATTTAAAGTTTGTCGCCTCTAAAAGATAAAACACCCTATAAATGCATGTTAGATTATTTGCATAAAAATGAAAAAACAATGAAAATGATTTTGTGAAATTAGTACCCTCAAAACTTAAGTTGTACTCAATTCTGATTTTCATCCATTACATTTGACTAGCGTTTAATTTTAATTTTTTTTTGTACACAGGTGTCAGTTTTGAGTGTGATTACCTTCATGTTAGCTTCTGGCAACACTCTTACAACACTGATGGTCATCAGGGACAAACTCAAGAAAGATGGATTCATTACCCTTGAAAGCTTCCGGAACAAATACGGTTTCATGAGGAACACGATACGACAACCAGCAGCTACAAATGAAAATGCTCCGACAGATAATGATCCCCAAAGTAACCGGTAAAAAGCAAAATGGGAGATTGTAACCTTTGTCTGTACTGGCTATTGCTGCTGCCAACTAAACAAGACGATGCCCACTCTTAATGCTGCGACCACACTTAGAATCAGAAGTATTAAACCAGCTGAAATCAAAGATTTTAAAGAATTTTTTTTCTTTAATTTTATGTGCATCATATTGTTAAATAGGCAATTATTTTTAAAAAGTTTTGAAAGCATTGTCTTTAGATCTTAAACATTCATAAATAGTAAAAAAGAAAACAATTTTTTTTTTTTATAGAGAAGTACAAATTATTCTATGAATATGTTATAATTTTCATAGTCCTATTCTCCGACACATGCCAGCATGTAAAACAGACAATAAACTGTATATGATGACAAAAATATGAAGCCTTATTATAAGGTCTGTGTTTTTAAATTAAATAAAACGATCATACACAGAAACCAGCTTTATGATTTTGAGAAAAATAGTGTTTCTTTCATTAATGTGATTTAATTATTGTATTTTTCTTTTTTAAGATAATGCTGTAAAAATAATTTAAACAAGACATTTACAATTTGCTGTCTAAAGTTCATAATGACCAAAGATATTTTCAATGTAAATTGTTTTATAAAGAGGAAAAAATATAAAATGCCCAACTGTTATTTTCACTATATTAGAGACCATGACATCAATTAGTTTAGGGATTGTAATATCTAAAATTGTTTCTTTGGGTTTTTTTGTTTTGTTTTTATTTACTTTATTTATGATTGTGTCTTTTGTTTGTTCAATATTTTCTTTTGATTCTTGATAAAAAAAAAATTATTTTATTTTATTTTTTATAAAGTTTTTATTTTTTTAAATTAAAATGTTTTCAAACTATTTTTTTTATTTTTTTGTTTTCTATTTTAAAAATATTAACATTTCTATTTTCATGAATAGTAATAATTATTTTGGGTCCATTTTTAAATTATGCAAATTTAATTAAAATTTTCTTTTAAAAAATTGCTTGTAAATTTAGATTATTCAATTCGAATTCAATTACATTTTTATTTCCAAATTTTATTTTTCTAGTTTAGATTTTAGGGCAAATAAATTGTAATTGTTAAATCATTTAGTCATGTTTAACAGCATGGCTGCCTTAATCAAATCTTTCACATTTTCAAACCTCTTATGTTATACTTACTGAATTTGACATAATTAAAAAACAAAAAAAAACTTAGAATCATCCTGTTCTATAATAATGTAGTTGTCTTGTATAAATATTTAATCTTTTTTTCATGTTGTGTTTTACAATTGTTCAATGTTTATGGTGTGTACATGTTGGTTACCTTTCATCTTAAGAGACAATGAATACTTCCCCTGAAAGTTTTTTATTTTCACCCCACAGGAGTCACCATTTATCAAGGCCCGGAGGTCACTCAAGGATAAGGGTTAATGAGTGTACAGTAGTCAATGGGACAATATTGTAGTAATCAAAATTTGGTAAATTGGATTTCTTAAGGGGACGGCTTATCAAGAACTTGTTCACGTTAGACTTGAAGATGATCATATTGTAGTCAGCTGGAAAGTAGGCAATCGGAAGAGAGTTCCACAGGCGTGCAGTTCTAAGAAAGAAGCTTTGTTCACAGATAAAGAGTGGGAGAAATTATTAATATTGGTTTCAGCTAGACGAGTTTGGTATGTGGGAACCATAGATTGGAGCTCAGATGAGTATTTACCATGAAAATAACAATAAAGCAGAGACGGGCTTGCAATTTCTCTTCAGTGAGAAAGAGGTTGCAAGGAAAAGAAAAGAGCATCTACCACTAGGCTACGAAGTCTATTTGAACTCTGTCAAGGCAGGATAAGTGCTTCTAACAGCTCCTGCCCAGATGTGGCAACAGTACTCCATCCTTGGACATACTTGGCTCTTATACAAGTAGAGAACTGCATCAGCAGTGAAATATCTATTGGACAGTAGAACGATCCCACCATTTTTCCAGTGACCTTGGCAACGGAATTGATGTGCGTGTTCTATTTCAGATCAGAAGTAAAGGTCAAACCCAAAAGCTTGTCAAAACATGAAACTTCCCCAAGAGTGCCATTCATTTCAATTGATGCCAGATGGAGATCAGAGCATTGATGATGTAAAGATAGATTAGTTTTAGATGCATTAAAATTAATCAGCCACCTCTTTTCCTATTGCCCCACATGCTCATGGTCAGAGGAGAGATAATCAGAGAGAACTTGGTTGTTATGGCCTTTGAAGTGTTGCCATAGATGGTAGTACCATCAGCATACATCTACGAATGATCTTAGGATGTAATTTGGAAGATCATTGATGTAGATCAGGAAGAGAGTTTGGCCCAGGATGGACCCCCTGAGGGACTCACAGCATTAATACTGTGCGCTTGTGATTTCTGCCCATCAGCAACTACTCTTATGAATTTATCTGAGAGAAATGATTTAATAATTAAGACATTTCCAGTTATACCATAGCTGGAGGTCTTGTGGAGTAGCCCTTTAACCCTTTGATATGTCAAGAAGCCTCCATCGAGAGATTTGCTGATCCTATGAGATATAACTGTTAACACATCTGCTGTAGATCTAGCAGAACGGAAACCATACTGCATGTCACTGAGAACGTTATTTTGACTGAGGTGATTGACTACTTCTCTATTTAAAACAAATTTCAGCAACTTCCTTATGACACACAGGAGACTTATTGATTTGTACTGAGAGGAAGTGGACCGATCACCTGAAGTTTTAAATCCAGGGCATACTGATGAAGTTTTCCAGGGTGCTGGGAAGTAATTCTCTATAAGACCACGGTTAAACAGCTTTGTAAGTATGGGAGCTAGTTCTAGTTGAAGCTTTTTGAGCACTATAATAGGAATACCGTCAGGGCCAGTTGCTTTACTGGAATCAAGGTTTTTTTTTATTAGCTTAGCAACATCACACACAGAAATTTGTATGTTGCATAACGTGTTTTCTGATACAGGAGGAAATACTGAGGGTTGGTGGCCTTGGTCGCATTGGGTAGAATTAGCTACAAAGTTCTTGGCAAAGAGTTAGACTTTGTCTGATGCTGACGAGGTGACCTCAGATGCGTTAATGATAGTTGGGATAGAGCACACACTTCTGGTCAGGATCCTGTTTGCTATTTGCCAAAACTGGTGGGAACCAAGCCGCTGCTCAGCTACTTTGGACTTGACCGACTGAGCATACAAGTCTCTCGCATTCTTTATTACTATTTTACAGTGGTTGCTGGCAGTCCTGAAAGCGGTTTTAGTCTCAGTACAACTATTACGTTGGAAGCAATGGAAAAAGTGATTTTTGTGCGCAATGGCATGGAATGCACAAGACTGCGATATTATCAGTGTCAACCCTCTCATCCCCATGTGTTGGGAAGTAACAAAGAAAAAAAAAGAAAAAAGGTTTTATCAGAAAAGAATAAGAATGTGTTCTTTAATGCAAACAAAAGAGAGCTCAGGTGAGGTCTTTTTTTTAGAACAAAGAAAAATCACAGGGGGTAGGTCAATGTATTTTGGAGTTCAAGTGTTTTTATCTTTTTATTTTTTTTATTTTATTTATTTATTTTTTTTTTTCTGAGGTTTTGCAAGGGTTCCTGACAGTCAGTTGGGTAGTTCGTTAGACACTTGACAACAGTTAGTTTGGAATCTGAGGAAGACATTGTGGCTTGAATCAGATTGGGAAACCTTGAACAAACAGATGAGCTGATGAAAACAGTCTCGACAGTTGTGATTTTTACACGGTTGAATACAGCTGGAGAGCTTTGGGAGATGAAGATGAACTAACAGCAATTGACAAATACAATTTCAACAGAACATACTTTTAGCATTTAGAAGGTCGACGGTGTCACACATGCACCCAGAGTTCAACAGATGTGTATGTAAAATATTAGTTCGTGTTTTGTTTTGTTTTTTCAATGTTATTTTATTTTTGCATACGTAAGCCCATGCGCACCCTCATGGCAAGTGCTAGTGCATAAGAGATGACGACGCAGCCATGATAAAAAGAGATGAAAGAGAGAACAAACCCACGCCACACATTGGGGTTGGCGAGTTGTCAAGCAGCAGACACATTGTCTCATCAAGACATTTTTTTTTCTCTTAAGTTATGATATAAAACATTTCTTCAATTAATACTGTAGTCAATTCTCTAATTACGATATAAGGTAGGTGGGTTTGTATTACTGTACACATAGATTCGAAAAAGTTGTCAAAAAACAAATATATAACAAATAAATGTTATCAAAGGCAAGATAAGTTACTTTTCTACCAAACTGGATATAATTTTCGTGTTTTTATTCAATTTAACATGTTTATTCAGTTCGAAAAGCATACAATGTTTACCGATGTATTGGAAAATTTAAAATGGCGGCCGACTCTCTCTTTAACACGGTAAGTTCGGAAAAAGGTGTAATAAATAATAAACTAGACAAAATACTGTTAGAAATTTGCTCAATATATGTAACCGTGACATAACTGGACATATATTCCGTTGTTTTTTAATAGTGTTTTGTCTAGTTTATTATTTATAACACCTTTTCCCGAACTTACCGTGTTAAAGAGAGAGTCGGCCGCCATTTTGAATTGTCCAATACATCGGTAAACACTATGCTTTTTGAGCTGAATAAATATGTTACATTAAATAAAAACACGAAAATTATATCTAGTTTGGTAGAAAAGTTATTTATCTTGCCTTTGAAAACATTTATTTGTTATATATTTGTTTTTTGACAACTTTTTCGAATCTATGTGTACAGTAATACAAACCCAGGTAGGTTTAGAGTTTAAAATTATTGCATCATTCAGTATTTATTACCAGTTGGATAGTACTTTTTTTTTTCCCCCACCTCAGAAATTCACTTATGCACCAAAACAATTAGGGAAAAGTATGGATGCCCTCCCATCATCTATCATATAAAAGCAAAAATGTGTGTTAATGTGTGCACTTTTTTTGTATGTCCGGCAAAGGCTTTTTTCGGGGGAGTGCTCTGGAGGGGTGGGGTGGGGGGTTAATAATTATTACAACTTTTTATATACTCCCTAGATTATAATTTCTCCGATTTACAAAAGGAGGTCATGTCTATCTCTTATTTGAGCGACTTTTATTTTATAAAATTCCCGCTATTTTGTCCTCGTGTGTTTGTTGGTGTTTTTCGTATAAATAAAGCGAAAGTATTCAAAGAAATTGCGTCTTCCTGGCACTCTTTCCAGGGACGTCCAGCAAGCAATAAGCTTTGATCAATGTTGGGAAAACCCTTCATATTAGACAATTACTATTCATTTGGACACTCCGTTTTTATTGGAAGCTGGTTTTTCCCTACATCTTGAGGAAACAAGCAAATACGCAGAAAGCTTCAAGCTTAACTGGCTTGTAGCCAAAGTTAAGTGCGTTATATTTGACCTTGTTAAATTTATGCACCTGTGTGAACTCATTCACTTAACTTTTTAATTGTTTAATTTGAACGGTTCTTACTTCCTCTGCCCTTTAGCATCACGGTAACCTATCACGTTCACTCTCTTTTCCGCCTTTGCCTAAATGCTTTGTGTCAAGTCTGCCTGCCTTGTACAACTTTATTTTTACTTTTGTCTCAACACAAACTGAAAACATCTGGGCAACGCCGGGCACCCCCACTAGTCTATAATATGAATCCCACCTGTCTGTTTAAATGTATGTATGTATGTCTACCTAAAATTTTCAACAGAGGCAACAGATTTTCACAAGATCAGTATCATTTTGAAGCTCAACCCTTCGGATGACAAATATTGAAAAATTGGCTAAAAACATTAATTCCTTCACTCTCAACTGTGCACTTTTCTACAGGGAGGGATCACTTTTTTTGCCAATATTTTCCAAATTCATCCCCTCTTTTCAATTGACTAGCCTTAATTTAACCATTCGTTACTTCTAGTTTAGCAATGGGCGCAACAGCAGACGTTAAGTTTATTTTTGTTTTTTTCACATTCTTTTTCCTCCTTTGCGGTACTGGTTCGAGCCTGTATGCCTACTACCACTTTTTTTATTATTATTATTTTTTATTTATTTATTTTTTTTTTTTACTCAACACACTATTCCAAACACCCAGGCAATGCTGGGCCCTCAGGCTAGTTAACTATAACTATAAAAGAGCAACTTGGATTCAATTAATCACTATTTAAATACCTTGTGAGTTACTGTGCTGTAAAACGGATAAACCAAATTGCAGATTTTATTTAGTTTTGGGTTTTTTAATTGAGTTTCAAAATTGTTATTTTTTTTTATGTTTTGCTTTCAATTTGTATCCAATTTCAAATGCAGATGTGAAAATAAGTTTTTATTTTATCATCTTATTAGCACTCTCGAGAGGTGTTTGGAGTTTTAGCCCAATGAAAAAAAAAATTACCCCTTCTCTAGGAGGTTAGACACAAGGTGAGGGGTGAGTTTGATGAAGTATTATGGAATGAATTGGATTCGAATTTAGTACACCCAAGTTTTCAATGTGTTATTAACCATGTAGCTACCATCATCCTCATAGTTTTAACCCCATGAAGAAGTTTTAACAGATTAGCATAAAACTAGAGATATTTTATATCAAATGTAATAAAATTGAACCCTGCAATATGTAAATAAGAGACCATCTTTTGAAAACAACATAAAATTTCCTTGAAATAGAAATGTTTTTGTTCTTTTGAAATTTGTGCAATTTGTGCAAATTTTTTGTCATGAAGATAATATTGACATTTTCAGGCTTCTTATGCCAAAAGGAAAAATAAGTGCACAGTAGAAATTGGAATATATAAAAGAACTGGCGTGAATACATAATGATTACATATGTAAAAATAAAAAAAAATGTTTTTAATATTCTGGAAGTTTTCTTTTTTTAAAGCTGAAATTATGATATCTGTCACCTTATTTTTAGGTGATGATTGTACAATTATTACTTCACTAGCAGGGGCCCCTGGCCTTACTGGTTCATAAAATATGCTTAAATAAAATGTAAAAAATATAGAACAAACTGTTTGAAAAAAAAAATCACACTTTTAGACGCAAATAAACATATATATATATATATATATATATATATATATTTTTTTTTTTTAACATTTTGTCTGTTCTATATTTTTCACTTTATTCAAGATGTTTCTAAGAGTCGACACATTTTTAATGTTTAAGTATATTTTAATTCATGCAGATTTCGTATTTATTATTACAGAACTAAATCTCTCTTATTTATATATATATATATATATATATATATATATATATAATTATTTTTTTACTATAATAATTAAATACCTACAGACACTAGTGTTTCATCCTTTCGGGAATCTTCAATGCAGGGTGTCATGATTAACACCAGTCGAACTCGGCAACACGAGACATCTCTGGCTCGATTAGCGAAGACCGTATCCATTCGGCTACCATTAACCGCGTGAAATAACGTTGAATTTAAACATTTTAATTTTAAATGTTCTTTACGTCAGACAGTGATCTAATCGTTATACGATGATCTATGCATAATATATTATATATATATATGTTAAAACGTTCATGTATGCTTCTAGAATAGTAATTTCAAGGTTATGAGGGTTTTTTAAAGCATGAAAACCTTGTTTTTTGTATTTGCTATTTTATTTTTTATATTTCAAGCAGTCCTTCACACTTGTTTAGAGGACCGCTTGAAATATAAAAAATAAAATATTATAAATACGAAAACATTTTTTTTTTCATGCTTCAAAAAACTTGCTTGAAACTATATACTTTTTTTTTGTGGTACAAAGTTTTATTCGTGTTTTAAACCTAATAAATGGGGTCATATCAAGTCGGGAACAATAAAAGAGTATGGTAAAGAAAATAAGAGTTTATAAAATGTTATGAAATAATAAATAAACTATTTGAATAAAAAGATGGCATTTGAGATACCTTTCGATTGACTCATTCCAGAAATAAATCCTCTGCGAATGACATTTAAATAAAGTTGAATGTGGAGAAAGAGACGAAAGAACACTACCACCAATAATACGAGAGGAAATGGCAAGGGACGTCATATCTGTGTCTAATTGCCAAACAAAAACTAAATATATTGACAAGATGTAGGCTTTTCTTTTTTTTTTTTTTTTTTTTTTAAGAGCTCTTTAAACATTTCTAATTTAGGAGAGATCTTTTTGCCTACAGTGATTGTCTCAGTACTGTCAAACACAAGACCTCCAGAATATTAAGTTGGTGCTTGGAGCATGCCTTGTCTGCCCCTCTCTTTATAATTTTAAGGAAGTTTAACGTAAATACATCTTATTTCAATCACTTGAGTTTCTTACAGTGAAATGGGGTTGGCACAAAATCTCATTGTAATAAAAACCGCTGCGTAAAAATTTTTTTTAAATAACACAAAATCTTATCCATGAAATTTACCTTAGCGGTTTACAGGTAATTAACCCCAAATAAGAGATTTGAATGATCATGTTAACAAAAGAAAAAAAAAAGTGGTTTTGAGGGTGTTCATGACTGATAAGAATATAGAAAGAATTTCTTGCCATAGATTGCATATACTTTTAAAAGAAAGAAATATGAATTTGGAATAGCAATGATCCAAGTAGATTATTTTTAACACCTGAAGAATAAACTCTGACAAAGCATAAACTACTTGTGACTTTAAACTGAAGAAAGCTCATGAGTTAAAGAGAAACTTTATTCCCAAGAGAAAGGTGGAAAGGTTGAAAGAACATGTAACAAAAGTTTGAAGACTAGATGAATTGAGTGTTCCATTCTATTATGTGCAGAGGAATAGTAGACTTTTGGATGGAGAGCCTTCAGGACATAGGGTAACATGTTGATGGAATGGGATAGCTGATAATTATATCAAAGAAAAGCAGGAACAATGGAGTGAAGGAAGGAAAGGTTTAGGGATTAATGATATTATCTGGTTGCAAAGAGAACAACATGAAGATTGATATATAAAGCCATGACAGGGTTTCAGATACAATAAGTGATGACCAGAAGAAAGAAGTATCCAGATGGCAAAAATAATGATACTTTTAGAGAAAAGTGTATCCAAAATGACAATGGAGTGCTAACAACAGATAAACAGAACAAGAGGGAAGCTTGGAAATGCTATTATAAGATATTGTTGAATATTAAGTTTTCATAGGACTGAGAGAATTTTGCAGAAGCAGTATCTGATGCAGCTATAAGAATTAAGAAAGTACAGGCCAATAAGTCTCCTGTGCGTCATGAGTAAGTTGCTGGAATCTGTGTTAAATAGAGAAGTAATCAACTATCTCAGCACAAATAACCTTAGTCACACACAATATGGTTTCCGTTCTGCTAGATCTACAGCAGATGTGCTTACAGTTATATCTCATAGGATTAGTGAATCTCTTGACAGAGGCAACCTTTCTAGGGCAATTGCTCTTGACATATCAAAGGCCTTTGATAAGGTATGTCATAAAGGTTTACTTCACAAGATCTCTAGCTATGGTATAGCTAGAAATGTTTTCTCAATTATTAAATCATTTCTTTCTGACAGGTTCATAAGAATAGTAGTTGATGGGCAAAAATCAGAAACTCACAGTATTAATGCTGGAGTTCCTCAGGGGTCAATCCTGGGCTCAACTCTTTTCCTGATCTACATTAATGATCTTCCAAATCTCATCCTTACATCATTTGTAGACATTTTTGCTGATGGTAGCACATCTAAAATCAAGTTCTCTCCGATTCTCTCTCCTCTGATCTTGAGCATGTTGTACAATGGGGAAAGGAGTGGCTGGTTACTTTTAATGCATCTAAAACCAAGCTTCTATCTTTACATCATCAATGTTCTGATCCCCATCTGGCATCAATTAAAATGAATGGCTCTCGTCTTGAGAAATCCTCAAGTTTCTGGGCTTGACCTTTACTCCTGATCTTAAATGGAATACGTACATCAAATCTGTTTACCAAAGCCACTGGAAAAATGGTAGGATCCTTGTATCGATCCAGTAGATATCTCACTGCTGATGCAATTCTCTATCTAGATAAGAGCCAGGTAAATCCAAGGATGGAATACTGTTGCCACATCTGGGCAGGAGCTGCTAGAAAGGACTTGTCCTGCCTTGATAGAGTTCAAAATAGACTTCGTGGCCTCGAAGGAGATGTTCTTTTCTCTTCACTGCAACCTCTATCTCACAGAAGAGATGTTGCGAGTTTGTCTCCGCTTTATTGTTATTTTCATGGAAAGTGTTCAACTGAGCTCCAATCTATGGTCACCCCTCACCAAACTTTCACAAGAAACACTCATCTAGCTGAAAACACTATCAATAATTCCCCCCACTCTTTATCTGTGCCTAAACCTTAACATAGATTCCATGATCAAAGCGTCTTTCTTAGAACTGCATGCCTATGGAATTGTCTTCCGTTTTCCTGCTTTCCAGCTTTCTATAATATGGTTGTCTTCAAGTCCAACGTGAACAAGTTTCTGATGAGCCGTTACATTTAAGTTAACAAATTTACCGAACTTCCATTACTATCGATTACTATATTGTCCTTTTGACTACTGTACACCCTTTAACCCTTATCCTTGAGTGGCCTCTCGGCTTTGATAAGTCGTGACGCCTATGGAAAAAAAAAAATATTATCATATAGTTTTACAAACCTACTAAGAAGATACAATGCCGAGAAGAAAGCTGACAACTAGGTTTCCATATATTTGACAAAATGATGACAAACAGAATGAGGATAGCCGAACAGATGGCAAAGATAAATGCAGATATTATTGGAGAGAAGTGCATTCAAAATGACAATGGAGTCCTAACAATAAATGGACAAGACAAAAGGGATACTTGAAAATACCTCTATGAGAAATTAATGACAACTGAGTTTTCATGAAACTGAAAATCTAGAAGTTGCAGAAGCAGTATCTGGTCCAGCTATAAGAATTGAGAAAGAGAAAGAAATGGTACAGGAAGCTGTGAGTAAGATGAAAAAGTACAAGGCTGTAGGATTCTCAGATGTTGTTGCAAAAATGTTGAAGGCTGTGATTGAAACATTCCGTAAATTAGGGGTAAACATAGAGGTTTTTCAAACAATGTACAGAAATGCTCAAAGTCCTGTTAGAAGTAATAGCACATCTAGTGACAGCTTTAATATTAAAATGGGATTATATACTGAGTTTATTGCTTTTCATTTGTCTTAGAAGTGTTCTCCAGAAGATTGTCCAGAAGAGATACTATATATAAATTTCTTTTATTTTACTATGGAATCACCACTTATCAAGACCCAAAGGCCACTCGAGGATAAAGATTTAATGAATGTAAGACTGATGATTTAGTGCATTCATGTTAAAGAATGACAGATTAAAAGTTTGGAGGAATGCTATAGAAAGTAAAGGTCTGAAAGTAAATGTTACCAAAGCCAAAGTGATGATTAGTGGTTATAGTGTTGGAAGCCATATCAGAAAGGGGAAAGTTCTCCTACTCAGTTTGTGGAAAGGGAAATTGGAGCAACTCAAGGTTTTTGTGGTACTTGTAAGCATTGTGTACACAAGAAGTGCAGTGGAATTGCAAGTAAATTGAAAGGTGATAAGCAGTTTATGTGTAAGACAATAGTGATAGATAAGAACTAAGGTATATTTGGATAGCGAGGCTATTGAGGCTGTTCATAAGTTTTGTTACCTTGGTTATACCATTAGACCACAGAGAGGAGTTGATAAATATATAAACATGTACACATATCTAACTTTATATAAATAGAGATCCACATGAAACTAATCTGACAAATAGCCAGTGACCATAGTACCCTGCAGCTGATCAGACAAACAGTTGCAGATCCAAGAGATCCTTGGATGCGAAATGAGTGTAGTTTCTGCTGAAGGATTAAGTGAGGAACGGTTCCAAATACGTTAAGATCTAAAAATGCCAAAATTGTGCACTTCTTAGCCTCACATCCTGAGGCAAAGCGCTGATAAAGAGAGGCAGCTTGTTCCACAGCAGAGTGCGATTTTAGAAAACTGATCTGAGACGGATGGATGAGCTTATTTGTTTGCTAGAGCTATTGATTCATTGTGATGAAGATAACACTTTTATGCAAATCCAAAAGTTTGAAGTTGAATTTCGCTGATGAAAAATATTTTCTTGAAATGTTGTGTTATGTCCGAGATATAGATGACTGTGGCTTGTCAAGAACCAATGGCGCAAAGGCCAAGGTTAATTCTTTTGTATCTGAGTCGTGGTTTTGACTGACAACGATTTGTTTAGCAATGGCTGCTGCTTCTCCCAACCTTTCTTTTATCTAAAAGTTTGGCAGGTACCCAGCTCTCATGGCAACTGTTTTCTAATTGGTTGAAGTTGAATCTTGATAACCAATCAAACTCCAGGTATTTAGCCAATCAGAATTGATTATTTTTACAGAAATTGTTTTTATGCCCCTGCTGATTTCGTTTCTGTTGTTGCTGCTACTGCTGCTAATTTTTGTTGTTCTTGTAGCTGCTGCTACTTTGTTATTTTAATAACTTTGAAAAGGCTTCTGTCAATCACATGTCACATTATCAGTTTAGGAGAAAACTTAATAAATCGGAATTAGATCTTGGCGATGATTCTGTAACACTATCCTCATCGATTAAATAAAGGTTTCAATTCCAAATTACATGCAAATTCCCGAGTTTGACAGAAATATTCCAGAGTTTGACAAGATACACCTGAAGAATGTCGGAAATTATATCAACTGAAACGTTGTGCAAACAGTAATAGTAGTAGTAGTAGTAGTAGTAGTAGTACTGTACGAATAATTAATGCTCATTTCAAAAATTCATTTTTTTATTTTCTTTTGTTTCTTTTTTCTTATAATATATTTTTTTGAATTTGTTACCTGATTTTTATTTACTAAATGACAATTTTTGCAAACACCTTTTAAGATAAAGTAAACCTTGTTGGATTTCAAGCCAAAAACTCATCTATATTTTTGTTTTAATTTTTTCTATCTTTTTTTCTTTTTTTTTTTTGCCATTTACAATAACATTCAAGCGATTGCAAAAGTTTGCAGATGAATTAAAGAAGACAGTCGGATGGAATTGGTGATTCAGGAGAGGTGTGGTTGGGAATTGTACAGCCCTTGCCTCATAATTACACATGCAGCTACCCTTATAGGGGGTATCCATTGCCTTTTTTGACCGAACTGAGGCTTCCGCTATATATATGTAGTGACCAGCTAAATCAAATCACTTGTCACATAATCAGAGGAATGTATTAGATCAGAATTAATTCATTTCAGGAACAATTTAATTTTGTCACCATTCACCCACACAATTCTATCAGTGCGTAGAATCATAGTTGTGATGCAATTTTTTTACACACAGATCCATGGGACTATATTTTTGCTTATTCGTGTATAAAAACAGTGAACATGCCGAAACATTCTAGAAAATCAATATAAAAGGCCTGACACCAAAAACAAATCCGTTCCAGACAAGGTTTGCGCAAGTTACTTTGCTGCTGCCTGTGTTTATCACACGTGTCTGACTCCGTCTAAAAGACACAAAACTGCACCGTGAAGAATGGATAAATTACTCAATCCAATGAAACTCACACAAAAAACAAAGAACGAATATTTTTCCTTGCAAAACTCTTGCCTTCCTGGTATACCTTCATTCGCGGTGTTTTTTCATAAAATATGTTGATGATAACAATTTCCTCAGTCACAAAAATTTCCAACCAATACTATTACAATTGCACAAATATTATTTTTTTTTTTTACTTAGATTATAATTTTGGACTTTCGTCTTATAAAAATGCACTCTGATTTGTTCATGGGCCATAAATCTTCTTAATTTCATGTTCATAGAAAATCACTAACATACAGGATGGAATACAAATTACACATCTCCCATATATAAAAATAAACTACTTTTGGCTAAATAAAATTTATTATTTTGAGTTTTAGAATTTGTTCCTGAGTTTTTGCTATTTACTGATGATTTCTTTTGTTTTTCTTGTTAGGGAAAGAAATTTCAACCTATGCTCCCCTCACCATCACAAATTCGGATGTCGGTTGTTAATAACACCAGCAAACCCTCTATCTATGTATGTGTGTTGATGATATTCTCATCCTGGCTGATAACAAGGAACGAATACTAAGAAAGACTGAAGGACCTCTTTTAAGATAACTCCATACTTAAATTCACCATCAAAATGAATGTTAATAATAAAATTCCTTTCCTTGACGTCCTCATTGACACTTCTAACAACACGTTTAGCACCTCCAACTACAAAAAACCTGTTAGCCTTAGCTCCTGCCTCCTAAATTTTAAGAGTGAATGCCCTTATCGATATATAATAGCCATAATCAAAAAGCTTTTTAACTGTGTCAACCTAATGTCCTTGGACAAAACAACACTACTACTCGAACTAAAAAATTTCAAGTAATTATTTGTAAAAGGACAAAGGTGTATGCTCAGAATTTTGTAGGTGTCATTAGTCCGGGTTAAAAGGTAATTACAAAGGTTGAAATATATAAAGGAATAGAAAACACATTGTGGATGCGTTATCGACAGCTCCCATTACCCTCGCTTCTCTTTATTTGTCCCTCAGTCCTCATTTTTTAATGAGTGATTTTTCTGACAAAGGGAGAAGAAAAAGCTGTATTCTAGGTTGGCAGTATTTTGCCCGAACAGTTGGCAGAGATGGCGGAAATTTTCTGTTTCTATGTCTATCCTTGTAGCCATGTCACTAGTAAGGGTGCTGGAGGTAAACATTTTATCTGGACTGACGTTATCCGCCTGATAGTCAGGGATAAGAACCTTGGATTAACCACTAAGGAGGCTGTCCTATCAGCAGGTGCAAAGTACTGGGGCTGCTGTATTGCCATTTGGTGAATGGATTCTGGACCATGCAATAGCTTCTGGTGGGGCCTCTCGATGCCATACTAGTGGGTAATTGTTACGGCTTTACCTTATGTTCTACAAAAAAAAAAATTTCTTTGTTTCTTTTTCTCTCTTAGAGCAGGACAGAGAGGGGAAACCAAGTAAATCTGACAACCTAGTCCACAAATTCCAAAATTTCATCATGACAAGTTTCAAGAAAAAATACACAATTAAACCCGGATCTCCACCTTCCAATGCAGTCCCCCACTACCATATCTTTTTTTTTTTTTAATTACATTTTCACCCCAAACAAGGCACATTGCCACTTTGGTGTAGGGGGCTACTATCAGGGGAAACATCTACTGGGGTACTATGTAGGGATTAGGGCAGCGAGATGTTGGTTCATGTTGCACTTGAACTTATGCATGTCAGTACAGTTGGGGAAGCAGTGACCTGAAATGGAATTCCAAAGTCTAGCAGTTCTGGGGAAGAAACTACTGGAGTAGAAAGATCTTTTACATCTAGGGATCTCTACAGTGTGGGGGTGGGATTTTGCAGCTTGTCGGGTCTGTCGAGGGTGCTCACGTCGTGGGGGCACAAGTGCTTGCAGTTCTTCAGAGCATTCACCATTATAATACTTGTAGAATAGGCAGAGGGATGCAACGTTTCGACGATGGGACAGAGGCTGAAGTTTAGATGCCAGTTTAGGGCCTATCAGATTTGCGACTCTCTTTTGAACCCTGTCAAGGAGCGAGAGACTAGTAGCCGATGCACCGGCTCAAATATGACAGCAATACTCCATACATGGGCGAATAGTGGCCTTATAGAGGTACAGGATACTTTCGGGAGTTAGAAGTTTTCTAGCACGGTAGAGAGAGCCAACCTTCCTCGCAGCGGCCCTGGCAATGCCCTCGATGTAATTGTTCCAGCTCATGTTTCCTGTGAACGTTAGGCCAAGGAGCTTGAAAGACGTACTCTCAGCTAAAGAGTTGTTGGCCATTGCTATAGGTGGTAGAGAGGGTTTCTTGTAATTATTGAATGAAACGAGTTTTGTCTTGGTGGCATTGAACGTTACCATCCATTTTTGTCCCCATTCCACTACTGATTTGAGGTCATCCTCTAGTGTTTCTGCCATTACTTTAGATATATGTTCATTTGTTTTCCTGTCGTGCCTGCTATAGAGTGTGGTGTCATCAGCATATATACCCATCTCAGAGGCAATTTTGTCGGGGAGGTCATTTATGAATATCAGGAACAGCAGAGGACCAAGGATAGAACCCTGGGGCACTCCGGCATTTATATTATATTGTTTAGACGTACGACCGTCGAGGACAACCTGGATTTTTCTGTTATCTAAGAAGGATTTAATTATGTTAAGTATTCTACCAGTGATACCGTAAGATCTAATCTTCCTGAGGAGACCCTCATGCCATACCCTGTCATAAGCCTTAGATATATCTAGAGCTACCGCTCTGCCCTCTCCCGCTTTGTCCAGTGAATGGTATATGCGTTCAGAGATTACAGTGAGGATGTCTGCCGTGGAACGGGCTTGTCTAAATCCATATTGATGGTCGGTCAGAAGTTTAGCATCTGTAAGGTGCTGGACTAGAGCATGGTTAATTAAGGTCTCAAATATTTTGGCAAAAAGTGGGAGGAGGCTAATAGGGCGATAATTTAATGGGTCAGTTCTTTCGCCAGAATTCTTGAATACTGGTACCACAGAAGCAGTTTTCCAACAGCTCGGAAAGCAAGATTCATTAAGGCATTTGTTGTAGAGTTTGGAGAGAACTGGAGCTACTTCGGCTGAGCACTTTTTTAATAGCACAGCTGGGATGAGGTCGGGTCCACACGCTTTGGAAGTGTCAAGGTTTTTTATGATAGCATGCACCTGAGCAGGGGTGATTTCCAGATCGTCTAGCTTGGCGTCTGTCCGCATAGGAAAGTCAGGTAGGGGGTGGTTTAGAGGGTCCAGTGTAGAGTTGGAGGCAAACCGACTGGCAAGCATGTTAGCCTTCTCGGTTGCTGAGCAAAGAACCTCGTGATTGTTGGTTAGTGGGGGAATATCTCTTTCTCCAACATCAGGGGTTTACGTTCTAACCTTCCAGAGGTTGAAACCCAATTACAGGAGACAAAACATGACCTTTTATTTTTAAGCGAAACTGGCATTGGACAGGCTATTTCCTTAGATGAGTTCGTAATTAAAGGATATTCTAACTTAACTTCTAAATCTGACCCCCAAGATCGCCATGGGCATGGAATATGTGCCTATATTAAAGATGGCTTTCCATGTGGTAGGGACATCTCCAGAGAAGATCCTAATTTACCCTATATGTGCTTCTGGGTTGCACTAGCTCATAGTACTGCATTTATATTTACTCTCTATCGCCCCCACAACAGTGGAGTTACTATCTTTAAAAGCATATCTGAGAAAATTGACCAAGTCCTATCTGCTTATCTTTCAGCTAACATTCATGTATGTGGAGACTTCAATGTTCACAATGTGAAATGGTTGACCCACTTAAACAAGACTGATGATGAGGGGAGGTTCTGTCATGATTTCTCCATTGCTTATGACCTCACTCAGATTGTTCACGAACCCAACCGTGTGGCTGACAATGACGGCCAGTATGTGAGTCTACTAGACCTTTTTCTCACAACTTGCCCTGAACTATGTTCAGTTTCTGTTCTGTCTCCTCTTGGATCTTCCGACCGCTCTGTTGTATCAATTAAGATAAAAATTAAATATAATAAGTCCCCAGATGTACCTCTCCATCGTACAGTATATCGATACACTATGGTTGACTTGGATAGCTTCTATACATTTATATTGGATCTACCTCTGCATTCCATGTTTAAAAAGGATGTGTCCTCTATAGTATCAGACCTGATGGAATGGTTAATTGTAGGTAGAGACTGTTTCATACCCTCGAAAAAGTTCCAGCGAAAACCTAACAGCCAGCCATGGTTCTCTCCAGAATGTACTGCTGCCATTGCGCACAGAAATCACTTTTTCCACTGCTTCCAATGTAATAGATGTATGGAAACTATAGCTGCTTTCAGGACTGCCAGCAACCATTGTAAGAAAGTAATAAAGAACGCAAGAGAGTTGTATGCTCAGTCAGTCAAGTTCAAAGTAGCTGAGAAACGGCTTGATTCCCACTAGTTTTGGCAAATAGCAAACAGAATCCTGAATAGAAGCATGTTCTCTATCCCAACTATCATCAATGGACCTGAGGTAATCTCGTCAACATCAGACAAAGCTAAATTCTTTGCCAAGAACTTTGCAGCTAATTCTACCATTTGTGACCAAGGCCGCCAACCCCCAATATTTCCTCCTGTATCAGAAAACACGCTATGTGATATACATATATCTGTACGTGATGTTGCCAAGCTAATTAAAAACCTTGATTCCAGTAAAGCAACTGGCCCTGACGGTATTCCAATTATAGTACTCAAAAAACTTCAACCAGAACTAGCGCCCATACTTACAAAACTGTTTAAACGTTGTCTTAAGGAGTATAGTTTCCCATCTCCCTAGAAAATCTCATCAGTTTGCCCTGTATTTAAGAATTCAGGTGATCGCTCATCCCCCTCTCAGTACAGGCCAATAAGTCTCCTGTGCATCATGAGTAAGTTGCTGGAATCTGTGTTAAATACAGAAGTAATCAACCATCTCAGCACAAATAACTTTCTTAGTGACACATAATATGGTTTCCATTCTGCTAGATCTACAGAAGATGTGCTTACAGTTATATCTCATAGGATTAGCAAATCTCTCGACAGAGGCAACCTTTCTAGGGTAATTGCTCTTGACATATCAAAGGCCTTTGATAGGGTATGGCATAAAGGTTTACTTCACAAGATCTCTAGCTATGGTATAGCTAGAAATGTTTTCTCAATTATTAAATCATTTCTTTCTAACAGGTTCATAAGAATAGTAGTTGATGGGCAAAAATCAGAAGCTCATAGTATTAATGCTGGAGTTCCTCAGGGGTCCATTCTTGGCTCAACTCTTTTCCTGATCTACATTAATGATCTTCCAAATCACATCCTTACATCATTTGTAGACATTTATGCTGATGACACTACCATCTATGGTAGCACATCTAAGACGGTAAACGACCAAGTTCTCTCCGATTGTCTTTCCTCTGATCTTGAGCACGTGGTACAATGGGGAAAGGAGTGGCTGGTTACTTTTAATGCATCTAAAACCAAGCTTCTATCTTTACATCATCAATGTTCTAATCTCCATCTGGCATCAGTTGAAATGAATGGCTCTCGTCTTGAGGAGGCCTCAAGTTTTGACAAGCTTCTGGGCTTGACCTTTACTCCTGATCTTAAATGAACAGGTACATCAAATCTGTTGCCAAGGCCGCTGGAAAAATGGTGGGATCCTTCTATCAATTCAGTAGATATCTCACTGCTGATGGAATTCTCTATCTATATAAGAGCCAGGTAAATCCAAGGATGGAATACTGTTGCCACATCTGGGCAGGAGCTGCTAGAAAGGACTTGTCCTGCCTTGATAGAGTTCAAAATAGACTTCATAGCCTCGTAGGAGATATTCTTTTCTTTTCCCTGCAACCTCTATCTCACAGAAGAGATGTTGCGAGTTTGTCTCCGCTTTATCATTATTTTCATAGAAAGTGTTCGACTGAGCTTCAATCTATGGTCCCCCCTCACCAAACTTTCACAAGAAACACTCATCTAGCTTAAAACACTATCAATAATTCCCCTCACTCCTTATCTGTGCCTAAACCTAAACGTAGATTCCATGATCAAAGCTTCTTTCTTAGAACTGCACGCCTGTGGAATTGTCTTCCGTTTTCCTGCTTTCCAGCTGACTACAATATGGTTGCCTTCAAGTCTAACGTAAACAAGTTTCTAATGAGCCATTCCACTTGTTAACAAGTTTACCGAATTTCCATTACTAACGATTACTATAATGTCCAATTTCTACTGTGTACTCTTTAACCTTTATCCTCGATTGTCCGCTTGGCCTTGATAAGTGGTGATGCCTAGGTAAAAAAAAGAAAAGTCCTCATCAATAACGTATTTCCAAAGTACATAGTCAATTAGCTAATAAAATCAATGCTCCAGACCTAAAAAAAACACTATCACAAATAGTAATACCCATCAGCATCCAAATCCCAATACAATTAACGTTTTCTATTGCAACCAAATGCAACCAGGATTTAGAAAATTTGGAAGAAAAGGGCATTAAAAATATTATTCATTGATATGTTTCCCCCATTGACAACTTTAGACTTATTATATATAATAAAAAATTTAAAACCCAAAACCTAATTGTAAAAAACAATGCCTCCCTTATCCTGAAACCACTAAAATGAACCAATGCCATTTACAAGTTCAAATGCCCACTGGGAGAATGTAACTCCTATAATAAAAAAAAAAAAAACAGTAGTTACATCGGTTACACAACAACTACTCTATCCTGCTGCCTTACCATGTATAATGTAGAATCTAGTGCTATATTACAACATTTACAGAAGTTAGAGAAATTTTAGTCAGCAACACACAAACCAACGTTAAAAAATTTTAAATTTTGGAAGTGGTATATTTCAGAACTCAGAAACCTGTATGCAAGCCTGTTCTAGTCTCACACAAGAACATGCATTCACATCTCAAGCCATTTTTCTTGTCATACACATACGCGCACACAAACATACGTGCGCACGTACACATACGTACCTATATTCACATTCACGTACATACACTCACATTCATGTGCATACACACATACGCTAATATACACACATTTATGCACACATACACACACACGTATGCACACATGGGCAACGTCACTTCCCTTTAAAGGAAATCCACACATGTGCAAAAGACCACCGGAAACAACTACAAAAGCAAGAGACCTGAGCTGTTTCCTTCTTTTCGATTCGGCTCCCAAACTGAGCAGTTGACGGACCAACCGCTCCCTATTCGCCTCACGTCCCCTGCTACTATGTGTGGGGCAAAAGCCAACAGACAGTACGTACACCTTACACACTTTCTCTCTCCATGGCCTGGATTGACTTTCTCACTCTCTCTCTCTCTACAGCAATAGACTTTCCCTCTCATCAGCTAACAGTGAGAGACGCGCGCCAAACTGGATTGACTTTTTCACACACTCTCTCTCTCTCTCTCTACAACAATAGACTTTCCTTCTAACAGCAAGAGATGCGCGCCAAACTAAACTCATGCTGTACCATTTCTTTTATTTGTTTCTTCACAAAATAAATTCTAGTTCGTTTATTTCAATAAACGCGTTGTTCGTTTCTTTCTCAATTCAATTTATTTTATCTATTTTGTACGACTGGGGATATGTATAATATATCCACCAGTCCACTACAAATTGGTGACACCCGAACTTGAGATGAACATGCATTTCCTTCTATACCACCAGTCCGCTACACCTGTCCTAAATATGGTTACATACGAATCTAGCCAAGACATATAATACCTACCGTAACCCCTTCCCCTTTCTGACCCTTGCCTCGCCTCAAAACCCGGACACGCTCTTCCAATACATTGGTAAACACTGTATGTGTGCTGAGCTGATTAAACATGTTACATTAAATAAAAATGCTGGGCACAAACGGTTTCATACGCATTAACCGTTCCGATTACTAATGGCTACCATCCGTTCAGCACAACCAAATCTTACACATTCTCCTGATGATGTTTTGACGAAAGACGAAAAGCAAAATAATTGCAACATACTTTGAAGAGAAAAATCTAACTATGGGACATTTATTAATACCTTTGATCTATACACAAAAATCATCATCAGAAAAAATTGGAAAAATAAAAAATAGTATAACGAAACAACGTATAATGAAACTGTTGTCTTTAACAATGTTTGTTTAAATGACAAAAAGGCTGCCTAAATATACACGATATATATATATATATATATATATATATATATATATATATATATATATATATATATATATATACAGTGATGATCATATTTATTGGCACGGTAAAATAAAAGTTAAATTTTGTCTAATAAATTCTAAAAAAGGGATTAAATTAAAGAAAATAACAAAGTATATTATGTATTTTTAACTGGCCTTTCCGATGCAGCAATCGGATTTTAGAAAAAATAAATAACAAAGGAACAACAAACATAATTGCAAAATACCCTTGTTCAAAATTATTGGCACGGCTTTGTTTTTCTTTTAGTATCAGTATAATATCAATCAATTTCCGGTTTACGTGCTTTCTGAACTTTTTTATAGCCATATTATGCTTGTTTAACGCTAATTCAGTGAATAATTTTTTTCAGATAATTTTTAGATAGCGATTTATTTAAACTATTATAAGTGACTAAATTATAATTTTCAATCGCCATGATTAAAACTAAGGAACACAGCGAAGACGTCAGGAAGCTTGTTGTAGCATGCCATACCAATGGGGAGGGCTATGATAAGATTTCAAAGAAGCTAAACCTTCCCAAATCCACTGTTAGAGCCATAATAAACAAGTTCAAATCGCAAGGCCACATTATGAGTTTAGAGGGTAGAGGGAGAAAAAGGATTCTTTCCCCAAGAGATGAACGGAAAATTGTTCGACAAGTAAAACAAAACCCAAGGATCTCTGTTGGGGAGATTGTTGATGAACAGAGCACCTCTGGAGTGAATGTATCTCGACATACAGTTGGTAGAGTTTTGAAGAGAGCTGGTTTAAAAGCATGTCGTCCGAGAAAGACTCCCTTATTGAAGCCTATGCACCTGAAAGCAAGGCTAGCCTTTGCAAAACGTCATATTGATAAAGATGTTGCATTCTGGAAACGTGTTCTATGGACTGACGAAACGAAAATAGAGTTATTTGGCCATAATAAAGTGTCTTATATTTACAGAAAATCTGGCGAAGCTTTCCTGCCTAAGAACACCATACCCACAGTGAAGCACGGTGGAGGCAGTTTGATGTTTTGGGGATCCTTTGCTGCCTCTGGACCAGGGCGACTTGTTAAGGTCATAGGTAGCATAAAAAAGGAAGATTATGTTACAATATTGGATGAAAACCTGAAAGACTCTGCTAAAGAGCTCTCACTTGGTCGTCGTTGGTGGTTCATGCAAGATAATGACCCAAAGCATTTGGCTAAACTGACTAAGAAATGGCTTGAGGACAATCATATTAATGTTTTGGAGTGGCCATCACAAAGCCCAGACCTTAATCCAATTGAAAATTTATGGAGAACATTAAAATTGAGGGTAATGCAAAGGAAGCCTAAGAATCTTATTCAATTGGAGGATTATTGTCAGGAAGAGTGGGCTAAAATTACTACTGAAGTGTGCAACAACTTGGTTGTAAACTATGAAAAGCGACTGAGGAAGGTAATCAAGGCCAAAGGCTATACAATTGATTATTAAATAAATCGTGCCAATAATTTTGAACAAGGGTTTTTTGCAATTATGTTTGTTGTTCCTTTGTTATTTATTTTTTTCTAAAATCCGATTGCTGCATCGGAAAGGCCAGTTAAAAATACATAATATACTTTGCTATTTTCTTTAATTTAATCCCTTTTTTAGAATTTTTTAGACAAAATTTAACTTTTATTTTACCGTGCCAATAAATATGATCATCACTGTATATATATATATATATATATATATATATATATATATATATATATATATATATATATAGTTACCAGTGGTGAAAAAACGGACTAGAGTGCTCAATGTGTAGCCAGAGAGCAGTATATAAGAAATTTATTAGTGAGTCCAGAATGAGTTTACATATTGTTTCAACTATGGGAAGATCCTCAAAGAGAGGAAATATCCAACTAGTATCGTCAGAATTCATAGATATGAATTCTGACGATGCTAGTTGGATATTTCCTCTCTTTAAGGATCTTCCCATAGTTGAAACAATATGTAAACTCATTCTGGACTCACAGTAATAAATTTCTTATATATATATATATATATATATATATATATATATATATATATATATATATATATATATATATATATATATATATATATATATAAGTTCTACCTACGTATTGAGCACTGTTGAAGTAAATACCTACGTATTGGGCACTGTTGAAGTAAATAAAGTTTACGCATAAATTTATACTTTCGTATATTAAAACTTATGTGATTAAATCAAATAATCATATATATATATATATATATATATATATATATATATATATATATATATATATTAATTATTTGCTCATATATATATATATATTTTATTTGACTGTTTTTGTTTATATATATATATATATATATATATATATATATATATTAATTGTTTGCTCATATATATATATATTTTATTTGACTGTTTTTGTTTATATATATATATATATATATATATATATATATATTTTATTTGACTGTTTTTGTTTATATATATATATATATATATATATATATATATATATATATATATATATATATATACACAAACAAAAACAGTCAAATAAAAGTACCATTTGCTTTTTAACTTTTAATTTGATATTTTTGTGTGATACGATTTTGTTCAGTGTTATAAAATTATGATAACATAAGCAGTTGCAAAATTTTGCGCATGAATTAGACAAGTGGTCGGCGGGGGAGTCATGTTTAAAAAGTAACAGGAGAGAGAGAGAGACAGAGAGAGAGAGGAGGGCGTTATACATTAATAAAAAAATTGTTTTCTTTTTCAGAACCACGTGCAAGAGCGCGTAGACATATTAATAAATAAATAAATAAATAAATAAGATGACTTTGTCATGACTAGAAGTTCTTAAAGGTTAAATGTAAACCGTGGAAATAAATCTGCAATAATAATGATAATAATAATAATAATGTAGTTCTGTATAAGTAGTAGTGATGTATCAAATTCCGAACACACGTTTATTTTCATCATTTTATTCTGAAAACATAAATACGCCGTTTCCAAGAGAAATTATTTTAATTTTATAGAAGTATTTATTTCGGGAAATTGCTTAAGCAAGGGCGGGTAACTCTCAAGTCAACGGAAGTTTGATTTCTTACAAATTAAAGGACGCTAAAAACTCTGCCTACGCTGCTATTACTCGTAGCACGGTACCTTTTGATACTCTGCAAATAAAATAAAAGGCAATGTACCATTTTATTTGTCAACAGTAATGACAGGTAAGTTCATTTCGATATCAGAAAATTTGGCATTTTTTCCTGTCATGTGAACTTGTTTTGTTTAATTACATCTTTTAAAAACGTTAAGTGCGTTTTTTATTATCTTTTTCTTTTTTTTTTTTTAGTTAACTGAATTTGTGTTCTTTCTACTCGTTACATAGAATAACATTGTTTAGATTTCGAATTGAAACAAAATGTTGCTACAATTGGGAAATTAACAATGGAATACTGATTGCTATTACAATTCTGTCGGCAATATAATTATTTTATTGCATATTGCCTCTCGCTGAAAATACCTGTTAATTGATTATTTCCTTTTGTTAATGTTAAAAGTACAACGTAAAAATAAAATTATTTTTGCCCCCCCCCCCCCAAAAAAACACGTTTATAACAGATCTTACAAGATTAAAACGGCTGACTTGTTTACGCAGACATAGAAATGCATCGTGGTGGATTTAATTTTTTTTTTTTTTTTTTTAAAGAGAAGTTATGTTTGCTCCTTTACGCGAGTGCATCCACTACGTTAAAATCCATTTTATCAAATTAATTTATAAATTCCAATTAAAAAAAAAAAAAAACTGGTTTCAGATATTTGTTTTCTTGTTTTATAGGTTTTTCCAGTGGCTCGAGGAAAATTTTGGCATTTATTTATTAACCCTAACCACGCACACAGAAAAAGTCATTCTAAAAATCTGTATTCCTTAGTCTTCATTTTTATCACGGAATTAAATTGATTTATTTTGAAAGACAAGAAAATATACCCCCTCCCATGTTTCATTTCTTTCACTTTCTTTTTTCCTTTCTGAATAGTCAAGATTATTTTGGTAAGGCGTTTTATTAATAATACAATGGAATTTCTGGTACTTATGCACTTTTGTCACCGTGCTCAAGTAATTATTTTGAAAGCCATTCTTACCATAGGGAGGTGAAGGTGTTTTGTAACTACTGTGGTGACACTGTGTTCCCACCTAAATTTAATAAACACAAATTCGTTTTCGAACGAGAACAATAGTCTTTATTTATTTATTGGTACTAGTGCACTTAGTGCACTTATTGATCCGTGCTGAAATAATAACGTTATTATTTAAAAAGCTCTTCTTAACATGGGGAAGGGAGGATGTTTTGTGGCCTTTCCACGAACATTTTATGCCAATTAATTCAAGAACTCTTTCTAATGAAATCGAACTTTATTTTCTTACACATACACACACACAAAGAAAAAAAAAAAAAAAAATGCACACACAACATACAGAAATGAATATACAAATTGTACATAGTTAAATTTTACATTGAACGCTGGGCGCTGGGCTGGGGTTATTAGTTAGATTAGGATCCACAGAGTGATTGAGGTATTTTGGTAAATGTTGCCAGTCAAGAGTAAGACTTCAAAGTCTCATCTGTTACATAGTCAAAAAGACCCTGTACCCTCCCCCTCCCAATTTCTTGTAGGGCCTTGTGCCTAATTTTGTTGAATTGAATTTTTTGTACGTTTTTTATGTTCAATTTTTTCTTTCTCAATAAAATATATAAACAAGATCAAAGTGTAGCATCTGTTCTTCAGATGCTGCAGTTGCTGCACTTCCATTTCTTGTTCTCTTTCGGTGGAGGAGAAATCCTTCACGACTGAGACAATTTTTATTTTTGTACCTTTTCTCCACATTAAAAAACGACCCTGGTGTCTAACTCTGTCCCGTGGGGAGGCATAGTAAATAGGTACAATTGACTAAAAAAAAAAAAAAAAAAAAAAAAAAACGGTAAATTTTCAGATTAGGTCCACCTCAACAATTTTCTTTTAAATGACGACTTTAATAGGTTTTCGACTATGCTAAATACGAAAATCGCATTGAAATTTTGCAGAAATAAGTAGTTATCGAAATATAAAAAGTTGTATTATGCCTTGCATTGTATTCTTTGGCGGCCATTTTTACGCGCGTGCGCCATGCGCGTAAAAAAGATGGCCGCCAAAAATACAATGCATAATAACTTTTTATATCTCGATAACTAATTATTTCTGCAAAATTTCAATGCAATTTTCGTAGTCAGCATAGTCGAAAACCTTATTCAAGTTGTCATTTAAAAGAAAATTCTGGAGGTGGGCCTAATCTAAAAAAATACCAAAAAAACATATAAAACTAATTATACTTGGAAATACGATTTAAAAAAATAGCGCGGATCAGTAAGTGCATTAGCACCATTTTTTTTTTTTTTTTTTTTCTACATGGGGGTCACCAGTGCACCACACCAACACCACTTATCAAGGCCCGGAAACCATTCCGGTATAAGGGTTATTGATTGCGTGTACACTGTACAGTAATCAATGGGATATTATCGTAGTAATCGTTAGTATTGGAGATTTGATAAAGTGTCTTACTTAAGGGGGGCGATTCATCAGGAATTTGTTTACGTTGGATTTGAAGACATTCAAGTTGTAGTCAGGTGGGAAACATGCAAACTGAAGAGAGTTCCACAGGCGTGCACTTTTAAGAAAGAAGCTTTGTTCATGGAATCTACGTTTTGATTTAGGCACAGATAAAGAGTGGGGAAAATTACTGACGGTGGTTTCAGCTAGATGGGTGTTTTTCATGAAAGATTGGCAAAGATTACAAAACGAAATCAATTTCCAACTTAATACTTAATTGGAAATTGAGGTAGGTTTATATTAATGAAGTTTAACGGCTCTATTTTAATTTTAATGTCCATATTTTTGTAAAAGCATTTACTTTTCAACTTTTTGAGCTGATCCCCATAAAAAAAAAAGCCGCGCGTGCGTGGTCCCTCTTTGGTGCTGCATTGCTGCAATCTGCATGTGAGATGATGCCACAAAAAATAGTGAAAAAATGATGAATGTGAGAAATGTGAAGGGCCAACGTTGTCTTCACATTTTCGCCAAGTTTAAGAAAAATCTAATGGATGGTGCAAAAGTTATGGGGTAAAAAGTGTAATTTTTACGATTTTGGAGTATTTGTGACCCCTTTTGAGCTTCTGGGAATGCCGAATCCCAGAGGAAATGGACAAACGGTGCAGTTTCACGCCTTAAGACATGTATATTTGAATTCCCCACCACGGAAAACCCCTATGTAGGCACACATATCAAGTTTTTGAGTAAACTGAAAAAAAATAGCTCCAAAAAGGCTTTTCTTCTTTTAGTCCTAAAAGTCCCAGAGGGATGCGAACCAGAATTTTACCAGGATCACCCATACTGAGGTCTTCACATTTTGGCCAAGTTTCAGGAAAATCTAATGGATAGATCAACCGCTATGGGGCAAAAAGTGTCATTTTTGGCCATTTGGGGGCTTTTCTTTTTTTTCTTTTTTTCTTTTTTTTTTTTTTTTTCTTTTTTTTTTTTTTTCTTTTTTTTTTTTTTTTTTTACCTCTTTTGAACCCCCTGGGAACGCCGAATCCCAAATGTAAACGGATAACGATACCGTTTCAAGCCTTAACATTTATATTTGAGTTGACCACCGTGAAAAACCACTATATAGTCAGACAACAAGTTTTCGTTGAGAAATATGAAAAAAGAGACACAGAAAGGGGGAGTTTTTAGCACTGAAAGTCCCTGGGGGCGCGCACCAAAATTTTACCAGAGTCACCCATATATTAAGAACGATGGGTTCCACATTTTGACCAAGTTTCAGAAAAATCTAATCGATGGATCAAAGTTTATGGGCCCCTGGGGACGCAAGGAGAATTTTCGCAAAAAAATGAAATAAATTTTACTGTGCACAATGAAATATAATTTGTGGCAAAATTTCAGGGAAAACTAATGGACGGTTATCTGGCAATCATTCGGACGCATGGACACCACTGAAAATATAGGTCCCTCTCCGATAAATCGGGGGACCCAAAAAAAAAATTACGGTTTTTGTTAAAAAAAAAAAGGGGGGGGGGCGACGGATCGATTAAAAAAAAATTTTTTTTTGTCATTTAAAGCAAAAACAATATCAGTTACTTAATTGTCATGTCGAAAACAGTAATAAAAAAAAAATACGAAAATTCGTCGAGTAGAAAATTATACTTAAGTGATTTTGGTGCTTTTATACATTGTATATTATACAAATAGGCGACAGATCGATTTTTTTTTAATGTGTCTTCTCACAAAATCAACCATCTACCTCGCTCTCATATATATATATATATATATATATATATATATATATATATATATATATATATATATATATACTAGCAAAAGTACCCGTCGTTCGTTGACTGGGTTCAAAAACAGCCTACAGAAAATGGACTCTGATTTATGAAAGTATGATAGGTTATGAAAAGGAAGGGTTGTAAAGAGATAGCTTCGAATTTAGGGGTATCAAAACCAAAGCAAAATATGATGAAAGTAAAAATAAAATAACGCCATAATTTATTATACCATACCTGTTCACACTGTGAAGCACTTATCACAATATTCTGTGGATCTATATTAAAAAACCTTGTTAAACTTTGTGACATATTTCCATTCTATGGAGGTCAGGTGCGAACGAACACCCTATAATTTTATACCATATTTCTTCAAACTGAAACATAATTATCAAAGTATACTTACGCAGATAGATATGAAAAGTCTTTATTAAAGTTTGTGCCTATTTCCATTCTATGGAGGCCAGGCGCGAACACAGACCCCACAACTTTATTATACCATCCTTATTTAAGTTAAAACATACTTATCAAAGTATTCTTATGTACATCTATATCAAAAACACTTGTAAACGTTTTTTTTTTTTTTTTTTTTTTTTAAATTTTTAAATTTTTTATTTCCATACTTTGTGGACCAGGCGCATACGCAGACCCCACAATTTTAATGAATCATCATTATGCCAGATCAAACATACCCATTCCTGTGTCTCGATACATCTTCTATCATATGTGATCAGTTTTCTATAATAGTCAACCATATAGGAGCATTCGTGACCACACACACACACACACACACACACACACGTCCAGCTTATATATATATAAATTCACTCGATTATATAAAAGCTCTGCTTAACATAACCTGTTTGTTAACCATTGAGCTTAATTTTATCTGCAGTATTTAATATTCCGTGCAACATCGCAATCGTATTAGTTCTTTTACTTCGAACTTTCCTTGTGGATTTAAATCAAGTATCAGACATAAGAGTTTAATGATGCTTCGAAACGTGCGTAACACGTTTCGAAGCATAACAACACATGAAATGAAAATCATCAGTTTTTGCTCAACCAGTTATTAAGCAGAATAAACTTCTCTTAAAAACATTTCTTAACTGCAACTCCTCAAAACCTCAAATATATCCTATTTTGATGGAATTTTAATCATATGTATAATTCCGGAAAGACAATACAAATGGCACAGAATCTTTACGTGCCATTCCCTCCACCCCCATGAGCAGTACCACTTAAAAATTTTGGATCAAGTAAAGAATAGATACCCTGTAGCAGACGACGCCGCCTGGCGGTGACAAGCGCACATTTCATCTAACACCGGTAATTCGACCTTGACATTGGCACACGCACATAGCGTCGGTTGTTTGTAAACACGTCAAATAGCAAACATGCTCGAATATTCGCCAGCAATTTTTTTTTTTTTTAATATACTTATAAAACTTTTGAAGATTTAAAAGAAAAAATATATATTTACAAAACATTTTTTTTAAGTAATAAAATGAACGTATTTAAATAAAAGATATTTAAGTAAATGAAATGGGTGTCTTCTGTTTCGGATTTTTTCGACCAAGATTTATTTTAATGTACCATGGTTTTTTTTTTTTTTTTTTTTTTTTTGGTGGTGGTGGTGGGGGGGGTTTGTGTGCGTTTTTAGACAATTCAATATTTATTTAATTATTTTTTAAAACATTAACTTCAGCGACAATTAATATATTTTAAAAATATTTTTAAATATTAAATTTTGACGAATATTCGCGAGCAATATTTTTTTTTAAATAAAAGATTTAAATAAATGGGCGTCTTTCTGAGTGCGTTTTTAATATATTTACAGGACTTTTTAATAACTATTTTATTCTTTTTATCAATCAAAAATAGAACTTTTATAATGACATTATGGACTGTTTTTCAAACATCGAAATTTTCAAATTAAAGTTTTATTTAAAAAAAAAAAAAAAGACGAGGTGTTTTTTTTCAATTAAATTATTATAAACTTTATTTAAACTTTCAACAAACTTTTACAGGCATAAAAAATAGACTTTATAGATATTTTATAATAATTTTTTAAAAATATATTTAACGAAAAGTTTTTTTTTTATTATTTCATTGTTGAATAAAATTTCAAAATGATAAATGGTGAAAAAAAATATCTCAAAGAAAAAACACCTCGTCTTTTTTCTTTTTTTTTTTTTTTAAATAAAACTTTAATTTTAAAATTTCGATGTTTGAAAAACAGTCCATAATATAGATTTCATTATAAAAGTTCAATTTTTGTTTGATAAAAAAGAATAAAACAGTTAATAAATAAAAAACAAAAACAAAAAAAAAAAACAGTCCATTAAGTTCAAATAAAAACTGTTTGAATAAAACTTATTAAAAAGGTTTATTATTATTTATTATTATAATACAACTCGATATTTAAATTGCGATGCATGTCTGTGGTCAGTGAAGGAGAAATCCTTCTAGGCCGAGACAATTTTTATGCATAATAAAATCACAAGTATAAACAATCGAGATTTAAAGATTTGGTCGCCAAAATCCGAAACGGAAGACACCCATTTATTTAAATATCTTTTATTTAAATACGTTCGTTTTGTTACTTACTTAAAAAAAAAAAAAAAATGTTTTGTAAATATTTTTTTTTTCTTTTAAATCTTCAATAGTTTTGTAAATATATATAAATTGCTGGCGAATATTCGAGCATGTTTGCTATTTGACTTGTTTACAAACAATCGACGCTATGTGCGTGTGCCAATGTCAAGGTCGAATCACCGATGTTAGTTGAAATGTGTGCTTGCCACCGCCAGGCGGCGTCGTCTGATACAGGGTATCTATTCTTTATTTGATCCAAAATTTTACATACCTCGATTTTAATGAAATTTAAACAATAAGGTAACTAATTAAGGGACTTTTCCTAAGTGTCACTTTCTTTTAACTATGTCAGGGGGTGAATTGGAGGGGGGGGGGGTTAGAAAAAGTAATGTGCCCTTCTTTCATTCAATCCCCAAGCAACGTCGGGTCTTCCTGCTAATATGTATGCATGTATATATAAAGCATATGTGCGAAAATTATTTAATGGTATTTTATTTTATTGCTTTATTATAGAATTTCTGTCAAAGGTCACCGGTATAACTTGTTTTGTTGTTGTTTAGTTAGTTCTTTCAACCATTTTTGATGACTGAATTACTTGAAATAATAATGCTCTTCTTTTCGTATTTGTTCATGATTGTTTTTGTTACAAATTACTGATTGTTTTAAGATACGAATAGTTGAGATTTTCTAAATTTTGATTTTTCTCTGGCGACAACATTTTACGTGAGTCACTGTCACCTCCACGATTTTTTTATTTATTTATTTTTTTTTTAATCTTTTTTTCACCGAAAACGTTTTTTACCCAGAAAAAAAAGAAAAAAAAATGTTCGTATCTTCACATACGATAAAATGATTTTGATTTTTTTTAAGCTTTCTCCCGGCTTTAAATGCGATGATAAAAATCCTAACTTTCACTTTGTAAAATCCTAAGATAATAAAATCGATCTTATCTTTCTGCAAATTGTATTGACTGACAGTTTTATTTATTTGGTCTAATAATTGTAGTTCTGCTGCTGTTGTTCCAGCATGTTTTTTTAATCGCGTCTGTTTTTCGTCTTTCCTTTCTCACAAAGTTTGAGTGAAAACTAATTTGGTATATTGAAGATTGTAGCTTTAAAACGTCTGCCAAATTTTTCCGATTAGTTTTGTCTCGCCTTGCAAGTGATGACAGATAGGACAAAACAGTGCAGGCAGCGTATTTTGTCCCGTTTTATTTATTATATTTTATTTTTTCGGTGTTTATTAAAAATAGAATTGAAATATATGTACAAATTTTTACTTGTTAATTTTGCAAATATAAAAGTGCGTTGATACATCAGTCTGGATGTGTGAATTTGGAGCTTTTCCAATATTTCACTTTTGGGGGTAAAGTGTGACAAGACATTAAAAAGATCCAAGCGGCTTTAGTTTAGCAAGCACTTGTTTGTTTACAAAGCCATTCAGTGGAAGTGAAGTCAAACACATTTTTAGGTATGGGGATGACCAAAACTTTGTTTTGGTAAAACTTGGGGAAAATGCTCTGTTTTTCGGTTGTTTTAAAAACGGAAATTTAAATTTCGTTCTGTTTTAATCCTTTTTTTTTTTTTTTTTTTTTTGCACATAATCCCCCCAAAATCGAAAGTAATTGAGAAGATTGCACACGACCATCGATATGTGCATAAGTTGTAAATATAAGAATTTTTATGCAATAGTAAAATTTTCGGAACAAAATTTAAGTAGGGGCTTCTCATTGAACAAAACGGTCATATGTCCGAAGTGCCAAATTCCGAAAGCCGTTCTTAACATGGAGTTTGGGGATGTCTATTCCGGAAGACGTTCTTAACATGTTTATTCGTTGTAAGCATACCCGAAAACCTTTAAAAGTAGACATTTCCAATGTGAACTATGAGTTGGACTTGTGTAAGAAATTTCTTTCCTACCCGTTCAATTTTCCTCCCTTTTTTTTATTACACAGTGATCACCACTTATCAAGGCCTGGAAGCCACTCGGGGATAAGGGTTATTGCAAGTACATTACGTTAGTGTGGAGATTTGATGAAGAGTTTACTTAAGGGGGGCGGTTCATTAGGAATTTGTTAACGTTGGACTTGAAGACATCCAAGTTGTAGTCCGGTGGGAAGCAGGCAGACGGAACAGAGTTCCACAGGCGTGCAGTTCTAAGAAAGAAGCTTTGTTCATGGAATCCGCGTTTTGATTTAGGCACAGATATAGAGTGGGGGAAATTTTTCACAGTGGATTCAGCTAGATGCAGAAGCAAATGAATTCCACAAACAGTCATACCTTTAAACTCAAATTTTATTCACAATGTAACAGCAATGAAAGTTCTTTGGTTCTGGTAAGTTCTTTGCAAAAACGGTGGCCGAATTTGCTTCCATACGCATGGAGCCTTTAGTTAGAATTCCTTTGATGGAATGTTAGTTCATTGTTCCTTTGGAAGGATCCATGTTGTTCATGGAGAACACTGCAGGAATGATGGCGCCTATATTCAGGCATAAAGTGAGTCCCATAGGACTCATGAAAAAATAAGATAAGTTCCAATAATCGGATAACATGCCGAACGGTAGTAGAATGTCCTCCTTGTTTTGAATAGGTTCAGCAAATAGGGTGTCTCTGTTTGTAGAGCTGAGTCCTTTGTTCACCGACTGTTTGATGTCCACGAAGGAATTATCTTGGCTCCCTCGACAGATGCCACTGGGATGAGTCTATCCCGTTCCGTGTTTTTTCTTAGACTGAAAAATAAGCATGAATACAAAAAGGGTGCCAAGTCAAAATCACCTGACATATTCAAATTTAAACCAATCACAGACTTGCTAGCAAACTGTGTAGGCGGCCTAAAAGAAACATTGCAGATGAATATGGAATTTCTCACACACTGCCAAGGAGGAGAGGAAAAAAGTTATGGATAATCATTACTTTTTTCCTAATAAAAGTTAATTCATAAAACGGTCTGATAAACAACGAATAGCAAGTTAATCCAATAAACATAAGTCTTAACTTAGACAATTTTATAATTTCAATGTTTTCATTCAGTTAAATTTATTGTTTTTTTTTTTTTTGTTTTTTTTTTGACAATTCAAATTGAGATTCAATAATTATAACTTAATTCAGTTAATTTTCTTAATATTACACTGCCAAGGAGGAGAGGAAAAAGTAATGGGTAATCATTACTTTTTCCCAATACAATTTAATTACAACTGTAATCCAATTAAAAAAAATTTTTTTTTAATATTAATATATGTGTCACTATCTGTCGTCAGTTTTCAGCTTAAACTTCAGACTTCTCATGCATCCAGGCATAAGCTAATTTCCACTATATGGACCGACCTGAGGAGTCTCATCCTTACAATTAGAACAAAACCACTCCCCTAAGTTAATCTTGATGATTAACTCCCACGCAACTGAAATGGTACCAGCTGTCACAGAAATCGCAGCACACCATTGGTGATGTTTCATCATTAGGAACAGAACAGGTTGGACAGAAAAAGGGACCTCCTTCTTCTATAAACTCAGTTGATGCAATATCATCATTACCCTTAAGTTCCAAGGGCACAAGGTTTTTTAAGGAATGGACCTGTTCGCACCTATCCTTAAGAACAACTGTGGAACGAACATTATTGTCGCTTCCAGTAATTAATTTGATTATTTTACCAAGATTCCAAAATTGTCTGGTTTCGTTGGGAGTCTTAATAAGTACTGTCACTCCAACAGATAACTTGGGGGCACAATTGCTCCCGATTTTGGCATCGACTTCTCTTAATGACAAGAGGTAATCATTATGCCGGGTACGATTGAATTTTTCAACAAATTTATTCCTCATTTCGAGGGAATGTAATAAAGCAGTCCTATTTGGAGGATCAGGACATAATTTAGCATAAGCAAACTAGGTTGATATCCTGTTTGAAGAAAATGATTCGGAGTTAAAATACTAAAGTCTTTGTCGGCAGAAGCAATATAAGTGAAGGGTCTGTCATTTATTGCCTTTGCGCATCAGAAAGTGCAGTCAGAAATTCAAAATAATCCAACTTTCTTCTGCCCAACAGTTTCCTCAAACATTGTTTGATAGTTTTAATTAGTTTCTCCCAGGTTCCCCCCTTCCAGGCAGAGTAAAGGGGAATTGTTCGATAGACGATGTGTATGGATTTAAATTGTTCTTTCAACTCGTCCGATTCTAACACGTTCGATAACAATATTCCGGACGCAACAAAGGATTTCATGTTATCTGAATATACATGCGTAGGGATACCAAATAAATTGGTAAACCTAATAAAGGCCAGCATAAAAGAGCGGGTGCTCATATCCGGCAATAATTCCAAGTGAATTGCACGCAAACTCATGCATGTAAAGAGTAATATGTACATTTTAACTTCTACCCCTCCAACTTTAATAGAAAATTGACTGGTGAAATCCACACCAACTTGTTTGAATGGGCGAACAAAGTTCACCCTATGAGCAGGCAATACTGATCCTGCAGGTGCCTTACAAGGCAAAGCATTTATTTTTTTTACATACGGTGCAAGTATGCACAAAGGCTTTTACGGCTTGTCTCCCCTGAGGGATCCAAACCCCAGACAGCCTTAACTTACTGAAGGTTGAATTAACCTCCATGTGGCAACAGTTAAGATGAGCTTCCTTAATTGCCAGTTTTGTTAAATAATGATATTTTCCCAACAAAAGAGGAAACTTGACCTCGAAGGGCAGAATATCAGAATTCTGTATTCTGCCTCTGGTTCTAATTAACCCGTCTTTATCAAGGAATAACCCCAAGGCAGTCATTCTAATGGGAGGCACTTTCCCGGATGGTTGTTTCAAGTAACCTAATTCCTGAGGGAAAGCCTCCATTTGCATATTAGCAAATAGCAATAATTTGGCCCTATTAAAATTGTCAGCACTACGGTGACATAACAAATCATAAAATTTCAACACTTTTTCTAAGACGCTGATTACCTTAGATAAGCTGGAATGCCTTGTAATATCCAACGGGAAGGTATTTTCAGAAGGACGTGTCTTTATTTTTTTTTTGCTCAACCAACACTCTTACACACACCTCCACACACCCAGGCAACGCCAGGCTAGAAAAGGGAAAATGTGTGTTAGTTTGTGTTTGTATGTCCAGCAAAAATTTTTCACAGATGCATTTGCATTGGACCGTGACAAAATTGGTATCATTAGAAAGATCAATCTCTCTGTGAAAAATATGTAAACATTGGCCAAAAAGATTGTGCTGGTTGACTGGGCCGTTTTTTGCAAAGACAGGGTCACTTTTTGCTTCGACATTTTTGCAAGTCAAATGCTTAGCAATCTTAATGTACGTTTCGGAAACCTCATTTCGACTCCTCATGACAACTCGCGCGTTAGCTTTTTTTTTTTTTATCCTCTTTTGCATTACAGGTTCAAGCTTGCCTACTGTGGCTAATTTTATTTGATTTTTTTTTTTTTTTTTTTTTTTTTTTTTGCGGTCACACGGGCACTCGCTGCTATTTGATTGAAACAAAACTTTATTTTTTTTTTTTAATTTTATTTATTTATTTTTTTTTTCTTGGTGTTGCCTAATATCCTTAGTATACCACCTCTCTCCACCCGGGCAATGCCGGGTATCTATGCTAAAGTTGTGAAAGAAATGTTTTTATAAATACTTATTTTTATAATTCACTATAAAACTTCGTTTTATTATTCATTGTTTACATTCCAGATTTTGTGTTGCTTATGAAGCAATGATTATTTTTGTACGTCTCAAAACAGTGTTAAAAAGTTGCCCCCCCCTTATTACTATGTAATATTTAATTGATTTTAACTTCAAAACGTTTATCATAGCATTTGCTTCTATACACCAATTTTGTACAATTTTTTTTGAATAAACTGTTTCGTAGTGTTGGGACGATTAATTACAATCAGGACTGGAAAAATCGGAATTTTGGGGGGTATCAGAATCTGAAAAACTTTTGCCCGTTTTCTGATGCCAAAAATGATTCTTTCAATTGTCTATTTTATTTGATTTTGTTTAAAGCAAAATCTTTCATTGCTTGTAGTAATAATCAATATTTATTGACTTTAAACTACTAGTAATACTAAAATCGATAGCCCCCCCCCCCCCAATGTATTTTTATGTTTAGAAAAATATCTGCACATTTGACATGTATTTTTGCAGTAATTGAGGGAAAAAATTCCAACTTTATGGTTAAATATGTAGAGATTTATAAAGATCAGAATCAGTAATTGTATCAGAATCGTGGGGGGGGGGGGATATTGGAATCCTCCCATCACTATTGTTTAGGCATATAATCCCAACGTTTACCCCAATAAAATTGCATGTTTAAAATTATTTTTTTTTATAAGAATTACATTTTTTTTTTTTTTTAATCTATAAATCTAAACTTTTTATCCACTTAAAAACTAACTCAGCTGATTGATTCATGAGTTTATGCTCTGAATTTCTATCAAGTAGATTTGTAACTTCGACTTATTTACATACTTATCTTCCACTTACACAGCCACTTAATATACAACGACTTGAGCTCCGTCCTCTCCAAACGCATACACAATTGTTTTAAAAATCTAATTTAGATTTAATTAATCTACTTTTTGCTGGGGGGCGGGGGCTGGTAAAAACTCTAGTACCAAATTAGATTAAACTCTACTTCACCTCATGTTCCAGAGGTGGCGGTTGAGACCTGCAAATAATCATCAAAATGTCTGCCTAGTTCATTTCTGAAAGCTAAAACCATTTAAAAATTTTAAAGGGATATATTGTTTTTTTGTTTTTTTTACTACCCTTTTCAGGTGTGGTGAGGGTCATTAATAATTTGTATCTCATTTGGATGTCAAAATAGTTCAAATAACTAATAAAAATAAAAATTAAGACACGAATAATACCTTTTGAGTTTGTTTGTTTTGGGTTTTTTTTTACCCCCTCCCCTCCTCATTAATCTGGATCAAAAGTTTTGATTCAAAACATACCTTGCTTTATTTAATGATTATTTCAAAGATGGAACTGAAATATGCTATTGATTTCGATTAAGCACCGTTTCCTGTGGTTCAGTTCAATGATTGATTAGGAGGGGTAGAGTAGCTAATTATTGATTTTTTTATTTATTTATCAATGAGTTGACTTTTCTTGGCTTTCAATGGAAAGTAATTGATTTGGTTTTAAACTGAATTGCTAGCTTTTCTCTAGTTTTACTCTTACGATTTCAGATTCTGTTAGATTGAAAGCATTATTATTACTCATGGAAACCATATTTTGCTCAATTGAAAATATGACTTTTCATAATGTTTAGGGTCATTGTTAAATGTAAATATTTTGATGAGTTTTCTTATCTTTGTAAAAACTTTTTTGCAGATTGCAATATATTTTGTTAGATCTGTCATAATCTAGGTTTACATTCATTCACTTTGTGCGCGGTGGGAGGGGGTAGTTTTGAAAGTGTACAGCCAGCACCTGCAATTTTGAGTGTCAGGCTTTGGATCATAGGTTAAGTTATTTCCAGTTGAGAAGAGTGAGAATTTTGCACTTGACTTAAACTGTCAGTTGATATTAAAGTTGTAATTTAAGTGTGTGGTCTGATTGAAAACTAAGTAGAAATCTCAAGAGAAGGGAAACAACAGCTCATTGGGAATTTCTTCCCCTTTTACAAGGAGTTGTCAGTTATTCAGCTGTTCTCAACCTAAGTAAAACGTTACTTGATATGATAGTGGAAGAGGAGGAAAAGAATGTTGCATTATTTATTTTTCTCTATTTGCAAATGCTTATTTAAAATCTTATCCATATAATAAAAATGAATGTACATGTGTCCATTTTGTTTTTATAATCATGTATGCAAATTTAAATTTCATACGCAAAAGAAGAATGGCTTCATCTTAATAATTGATAACTAGTGGGACATGTGGAAATTCCACAGGAGACTTGTTCATAATCAATATATTGATGTTGGCATTCTGTAGATGTTCAGCGTAAATGGAGCCGATCTGATATTATTGTAGCTCTTTTAAAACTGCAAAAGTCTAAGCTAGCAGGGATGCCCGACATAGCCTGGTCATAAAGTATGCTTAAATATATTTTAATTCTTGCAGATTTCGTATATATTATAATGTTCTATCGATTTTTATGTATTAGAAAGTTGTGATTTCAAAAATAAAAAAAATATATCCATATGACTTTGGTGCATCAGCTTAAACCAAAACTTATGAAAAAAAAAAAAAGATATATTATAAACTTGAGTTCCTTCAGCCATAATTGAAACCAAAACTTAAGAATTCTTGATAAAAATAGTTATAAAAATAAAATAGATTACTGGGGTGCCATTAGCTATAATTAAAACCAAAACTTATAAAGAATTCTTGGTAAAATTATTTATCACACAAGTCCATAACAATTAAGCAACAGTCACTCTGACGTAAGCGAAATGAAATAAATAACGCAGATGCTATCCTATTAATATATAGATAATAAAAAAGAATTTCTTTTACTTTTAATAGATACAAATATTCTCATATGAAAACAGAACAAAAAACGGTTTTGTCACCCTCACTCATTTCTAACAAGGTATACTGCCACTGAGATATGAAGGGCTACTATGATTAGGGCCAAGATTTTTCAAGGTATCATGAATGGGAAGTTGTGCAGGGCGATGCTGGTTTACAATACATTTAAATTTCTGTAGCATGGTGCAGTCAGGGAGACAGCAAGCAGGGAGTGAATTTCAAAGGCAAAGATTATAGGAAAGAATCTTTTTAGAAATCCTTCCAGTATCTGGAGACCTTTACAGTGAAGTGGTGTGATTTTACTACTCATCAGGTTGGTTGAGGGACATAAATGTAAGTTCGGAGAACATCTCGCTGAAGTACTTGTAAGAAAACAAAAACACTGGGATGTAATATTGCCTTCAATTAAATGTAATCTGCATTTTTAGTTTCATTCCACTATAAACTGGAGGCCATTTTCTAGTGATTCAGTTATTGCCTTGGGTAAGTGTGCATTCGATTTGCCCTCATGTTAAGAACAGTGTGGTATAAGCAAATATATGCATCAAGAATCATGAAAATCAAAAATAATGGTCAAGAGATTAACCCTGGGTATATATACATTAATATAGTGTTTAGATGTTTTGTCGCCTTTCTTGTGATAGGTATGACTAAGTATTAAATTGTAATGATGATAGTGAATGGGGAAAGTCTAAAGTCTACCTTTTATTTTTTTTATATTTTTTCTTTTTATTTTTTTTAATAAATTCAAGAGGTCGGATCAAAAGCCATATTTATTTTCAGTAAGACTTTGGTCGATTTCCAAATATGTTTCAAAGCAATAGAAAATGTATTGCACTGGTGAAAACTTTTAATCAAGCTTAGCCAACTATGGCTATGGACCATTTTGTGATGGTTTCCATTAAAGGAATATAATATTTATTTTGTGTTTGCTGCGTCACTGATGTTATCGTCCAGTTTTAAATGTTACAGCTGTTACAAATTTAATCTTCAGTAAGTTTAGAGAAAAATGCCTGAAGGGATCAATGACTTTTCAAAAATACTGAATTTTATGCAATTAGTAATCGTTTTAAAAGTTGAAAGGATAAAAGCAAAATCCATCTGTTCTGTTGCACTGAATGACCATTGGCACAGGTCTTGATTAGTGTACAAAATCTTTGGAATATCATTACATATTTTTAACTAGTTTAATTGTTGAACCCTCATACATTATGTATGAGAGTCCAACAGCTACATATAAATAGTTATGTATTACGTAACATCAATAATGGCTCAAAAGTCAAAGACAAAGCTACAAACTGAAGTCAAAAGACAAAGCTACAAACTGAAACAAAACCGAATTAAAGCAGCAGATATTGGGTAAGGTAATAATAATAATAAATGATAATAAAATGTACTTAGCTTTAACACTTTGCTGCAGTTTCATTATATCACCAATCAATCGAAAAGCAAAACCAATAAACACTTTTTTTTTTCTTTTTTTTTTTTTTTTTACAGCAGTCAGTAATAATTAATTAAATTAAGTAAAAACCCTCGAATGCTGAAATTAATTCACATAAATTACAATCACTAACCAATCACATGGAGACTACAATAGAAATAAAATAAACAGATGAAAACACATTTAACTCGAGGAAACTGAAACTGCAAAAACATCTTATAAACTGTCTCGGCTGATACCACACAAAATGGGTGTAAAAGATGAAGGAGGATTGAATGACGGGAGGGAAAGCACTAACCAGACCTCCACTGGATGAGTATGAAAAGTACTGGGATCTTGAGAAGGCCTATTGTCACCTATATTCCAGTGAAGACCAATGGTTCTTGTCAGTGAAAAGTCAATGGCGAGTGTCTATTGTCATTTGCAAAAGTTATTGAAAGAGGTAGTCAGTACTGGAAATTTGAAAAGATTCCAAGTAACACCTCCGGTTGTTGTCAGTGTGTGAGAACTCCTAGTGAGTACAAATAAAAATAAAATCTGGATCTGTTATCAATCAATACAAATTTGATCACCCCCCCCCCCCCGCCAAAAAAAACTATGACAGGTTATAAATGATCTATGTAAGGATTACTTTGATCTTGATAACACTTGATTACTGAAAAACAATCAAATTGATACATATTGAATAACAACTTGAACGACTCGATATATCCTAAATACATGAAATTAAGTAAACAACACTTCAGATTGTTTTTATAGTTAGATCAGTTTCCTTCCAATAATTAAAAGGTTTCTTTTTTTTTTTTTTTTTTTTTTCACATTTGCCAATAAACATTTCTTTTTTCTTTTTTGTTGAAACACTATCAAAGTAATCCTAAAAACCTTTCGGATTTGTTTTCATATTCGATTTAATGTCTGTTTTCATGCTGACAAGTGTAAGCCATGTTTAGTTTCAGAAACTTTTCTGATGGTTCGTTGTTCTAAACAAGTCTTGAGAGGTGACTGGTTTGCAGTAGACAGTTCCACAGAGCAAAATATTCTTACCGTGTCGAGACGGAAAAAAACATGTGAAATTGCTCCAGAAAAGGTTTAATATTTATGAAGCAATTCTGGTTTCTGATTCGTTGGTAGCAGAACGTGAATTAATTCGATTCGTCAGTTCCTAGCAGCATCGTTTATAAATAGAATCGTCCGACTGTGTGGGATCATACCCCATTAGTTCGTCCAAAATATTGCAACACCTGATATTCATAAATGACCTCTCTGATAAAATTGTTTCGGAGATGGGTATATTTGCCGATGACACCACTCTCTATAACAGGCATGAGGGGAAAACAAATGAACACATATCTAAGGAAATGGTAGAAACACTAGAGGATGATCTCCAATCTGTAGTGGAATGAGGACAAAAATGGATGGTCACATTAACGCTGCCAATACTAAGCTTGTTTCCTTCAATAACTACAAGAAACCTTCTCTACCACCAATAGCAATGGCAAAGAACACATTGCCTGAAAGTACTTCTTTTAAACTCCTTGCCTAATGTTTACAGGGAATATGAACTGGAATAGATACATTGAGCTGCAAAAAAGGTGGGCTCTTTCTGCCGTGCTAGAAAATTACTTATGCCTGAAAGTATCCTGTAACTCTGAGGCCACCATTCGCCCATGTGTGGAGTTCACATTTGGGCTGGTGCATCTGCTGCTTGTCTCTCACTCCTGGACAGGGTTCAAAAAAGAGTCGCCAACCTGATAGGTCCTAAACTGTCATCTAGGCTTCAGCCTCTGTCCCATCAACGAAATGTTGCATCCCTCTGCCTGTTCTACAAGTACTTTAATGGTAACTTGTGCCTCCTCGACATGACTACCCCCGACAAACCCGACAAGCAACTAAGCCCCACCCCTTTACAGTAGAAAGGTGCAAGAAAGCCTTTTACTCCAATAGTTTCTTCCCCAGAACTGCAAGTTTTTGGAACTCCCTTCCGGGATTCTGCTTTCCCAACTGTACTGATATGCAGAAGTTCAAATGTAATGTGAACAAACATCTTGCTACTCATCTCCTTTCATAATGCCCCTGCAAATTATGTCCCCGATAGTAGTCTCCTACTTCAAAGTGGCACTGTGCCTTGTTTGGGGTGAAAATTAAAAAAAAAAAAAAAAAAAAAAAAAAAAAAATTCCATTCAGTTGCTGGGAACCGTTATGGATACTTTATGAATCACTTTATTTGGGAATGTTTTCTTGTAGGGAGAGGTGGTGGATTTAGGGCTAAAATCAAATTTAAACATCACTTCCTGTTCGATCACCGAAGTTAAATGATATTGAGCTTGATCACTATTTAGATGAGTGACCATTTGAGAATACCAAGTGTTGTAAGCAAACGCCATTCTGGAGTATAAGTAGGCTACAGTATTACTGGAAAGTATAAGCAGTAAAACAGCCTATCATGCCTTGACAGAGTACAAAATAGACTTCGTGGTTTAGTGGGGGATGCCCTTTTCTCTACCCTGCAACCCCTCTCCCACATAAGAGACGTTGCGAGCCTATCCTTGTTTTATCGTTATTTTCATGGCAGGTGCTCGTCTGAACTCCAATTCCTGGTCCCCCCTCGCCAATCTTTCACGAAAAACACCCGTCTAGCTGAATCCACTGTGAAAAATTTCCCCCACTCTATATCTGTGCCTAAATCAAAACGCGGATTTCATGAGCAAAGCTTCTTTCTTAGAACTGCACGCCTAGCAGTATCAGAATTTTGGGGGAATTTTTGACACCCCTAACAGAAAACTGCGATTAAAATATAGAAAACTCGTAATTTCTCTTTCTAAAGTGGGTTATTTATTTTCTTTATAGAATATGCTTCCAAAATAAACTATTTAAGTTGTTTAAAAAATAATAGAAATATTATTTTTCATTGTTTAAAAAACATTGTTTACAAAGTGCGTGCGTGCGCTCTGGGAAGCCATTTTGTTACGTAGTGAAATCAATTGATTTTTATGAGATGAATATTTTTCAATTTTTAAACTTTAAAAATCTATCAAAATTTTCCTATTCGTTCAATTGTTACGTTTTTTTCAGGGTGAATGTAAAATTTTATGCTCTTTCCGATAAACTAAATATAATATTTTAGACAAACGTTGTTTTATAAATTCACCCCCCCATTTTGGAATGTCTATGAGAATTTTAATAATTAATTTTGTTTGGCACGTTTTATATATCACAAATTGAAGATAAAACATGAATAAATAAAATACTCAAATTTAAAACAACAAAAAATATCACTTATCTGTAAATTTACCGGTAAAGTCCAAAATTTAAATCCTTCTTTTTTCGATAACCACGTGTTTTTTTTTTTTTTTTTTTTTTTTTTTTTTTTTTTTTTTACGTGGAAGCTTAATTTTTGTTTAGAATGTTCCAGTAATTAATCGTCGATCAGTTTATATTTTGATATTTAATTCCTGGTTTCCTTTTTTTCGATATAAAAAAAAAAAAAAAAGACGAAACCGGATAATGCAGATTTATAGTATAATAAAAAAAAAATTCAGGTATTTCTTTAAGATATTAAAAAAAAAAAATAACATTGCATATCTGCGTCATATCGTAATTCGTGTTAATGAAAAATGAAAACTCTCAGTTTTTATGTATGATAGCGTAAAGGCACAAAAATAAAAAAAAGGACAAGTTATCTCCCTTAAGTCAGGCAAACAGGCAAAACGTAACTGACTGCTACTGATCCTACCCGACACTAAGCATTCTTGGGAGCAGACATATTTACTAGTCTTTAAAGAATTTTATTGGAATAATGGTGAGTTTTTTTGTTTTTTTACTACCCGTATTTTTTAACTTTCTGTAACTGATGAGAAAGTTGTATTTAAATTTTATTTTGACTTTTTAAACTTTATTTGAGTAAAAAACATTAATTTTTCAGGTAATTTCTACACTTTATCGCCGAAAATGTTTCGGCGATAAAAAGTTACGTTTGTATTATTACTGTCTCTGTCTGTACACATAGATTAAAAAGAAAGTGGTCTAAAAACAAAAATATAGCAAATAAATGTTATCAAAGGCAAGATAAAATAAAAAAAACTCGTAATTTCTATTTAAAATTACGGCCAAATCTGTTCATTGCAATGTGGCCATAAAGTGGGTGCCCATTTGACGTCACATCATTATAGAAAAGTGACCCCCCAATTTGTGACCATTTGTAAAATTTTTTATCTTGGAAACTACTAGTTTCGTTTGCCGTATATATAAATGGTTATTTCCGTTTTCAGCGCCTCCGAAAACCTTTAAAAGTGGAAAATTTGAAGGAATATAATCCAATATCGAGATTATTAAGGTTTCTGAATTAGTGTTTTTTTTTTTACACTTATAGGCCTCCGTACATAAGTAAGAGATAATTTTTCACTTCCGGTGTCGTTACAAGTTGCTTGAAATATACTCGTGGTCGCGATGTGTGTTGGAAAAATCCTTCCATTTAAAAATACATGGATTATAATACATAAATATGAATAAATTCTCATACAGGAAGATTAAAAGAAAGCATATCTTACTCATAGAGCAGGTGAGTGACATTTTGCCATTTGAAATATATACCGTAAGATTCAACTGTGTTACTTGTTCGACAATCCGTGATATTTTAAGTGAAGAAATCGAAGGAAAAATAAATAAAATTGTTTATTTCTCTATTAAAGCTTTTATGATATTAAAATTTGGTCTTTGCTCGTTTTATTGAAATAAAATTTACGGGTTTAAATTACGTTTTACTATTATTAAAATCTGATAGAAATATAGGTGTATATTCAAAATGGCGACTCGCCTGAACATTTCCCCAAAATTCTGATACTGCTACTGCACGCCTGTGGAACTCTGTTCCGTCTGCCTGCTTCCCTCCGGACTACAACTTGGATGTCTTCAAGTCTAATGTTAACAAATTCCTAATGAACCGCCCCCCCCTAATTAAACACTTCATAAAATCTCCTCACTAACGTGATGTACTTGCAATAACCCTTATCCCTGAGTAGCTTCCGGGCCTTGATAAGTGGTGATCACTGTGTAAAAAAAAAAAAAAAAAAAAAAAAAAAAAAAAAAGTAGCAAACTGACATTCTGTCATGTAATGGTTCAAGCCATCTGTTCCACTTAACACTATAAGATTGAGGATAAGCAATGAATCTAAGGGCATTTCAGGCTGAGAAATGCATTAAACAATGTGAGGAGTATCATTGATGTGAACAAATACACGGTAACTGAATAGATTATTAAAATTTTAATTTGTATTAAAATTTTATTCGAATCTTGTTTAATAGTTTATTTTACTTTCAAAATAAAATATTTTTCTGTGGATAATATTTCTTAGTAAGCTAATGTTAATAAATAAATCAAATAAGTTTTTTTTTTTTTTTTTTATATATATATTCATGAATAAGTGTTTATACATGCAGGTCTTTTACACTTTTTTGCTGTTTTGGCTAGTGGACACAAATCAGCTCATCTTTTTCCCAAGGTGAATAAAACTTTTTTTTTAGGGGGGGGGGGGGAGACGTTCACTCTGTTTTCAAAATTTTTTGTTTAGAGAGAATTTATTAGCAGAGATTAATGTCATCTTAATAATTATTTACTTATAAAACTTTCTAACCTAAGAAATGCATGATGCAGACAGTGACATCTATAATATTTGCCGAGGTCGTCAATTTTCTACATTTGATCATGTCCCATTAGAACTGATCTGAAAACCTTAGTTTTCTCTTGTTTGAAAACGTGACATCGTATCCTCATATTGTTTGGCTGCTTGTCTCTACATCCCTGTCATCCATCTTTCATTCAATCCTGAAACCGATTCTGTTTTATGACTCTGGGCTATTATGCACTCAATGTGACCCCCCCCCCCCCGTATCAAAATTAGCACATGCTCACTTCATCACTATTTATATGAGGTCCATTATATGTAATCTGACCCCCAAGATCGCCATGGGCATGGAATATGTGCCTATATTAAAGATAGCTTTCCATGTGGGAGGGACATCTCCAGGGAAGATCCTAACTTACCCTATATGTGCTTCCGGGTTGCTTTAGCTCACACTACTGCATTTATATTTACTCTCTATCGCCCCCACAACAGTGGAGTTACTATCTTTCAAAGCATATCTGAGAAAATTGACCAAGTCCTATCTGCTTATCCTTCAGCTAACATTCACGTATGTGGAGACTTCAATGTTCACAACGTCGAATGGTTGACCCACTCAAACAAGACCGATGATGAGGGGAGGTTCTGTCATGATTTCTCCATTGCCTATGACCTCACTCAGATTGTTCAGGAACCCACCCGTGTGCCCGACAATGACGGCCAGTATGCGAGCCTACTAGACCTTTTTCTCACAACTTGCCCTGAACTATGTTCAGTTTCTGTTCTGTCGCCTCTTGGATCTTCCGACCACTCTGTTGTATCAATTAAGATAAAAATGAAATGTAATAAGTCCCCAGACGTACCTCTCCATCGTACAGTATATCGATACACTAAGGCTGACTGGGATAGCTTCCGTACATTTATATCTGATCTACCTCTGCATTCCATGTTTAAAAAGGATGTGTCCTCTATAGTATTAGACCTGACTGAATGGTTAATTGTAGGTATTGACCATTTCATATACCCTCTAAAAAGTTTCAGCAAAAACCTAACAGCCAGCCATGGTTCTCTCCAGAATGTGCTGCTGCCATTGCGCACAGAAATCACTTTTTCCACTGCTTCAAACGTAATAGATGTATGGAAACTAAAGCCGTTTTCAGGATTGTCAGCAACCATTGTAAGAAAGTAATAAGGAACGCAAGAGAGTTGTATGCTCAATCTGTTAAGTCCAAAGTAGCTGAGCAGCGGCTTGGTTCCCACCAGTTTTGGCAAATAGCAAACAGAATCCTGAACAGAAGCGTGTGCTCCATCCCAACTATTATCAATGGACCTGAGGTAATCTCGTCAGCATCAGACAAAGCCAAACTCTTTGTCAAGAACTTTGCAGCTAATTCTACCCTTTCCGACTAAGGCCGCCAACCCCCAATATTTCCTCCTGTATCAGAAAACGCTATGTGATATATGTATATCTGTACGTGATGTTGCCAAGCTAATCAAAAACCTTGATTCCAGTAAAGCAACTGGCCCTGACGGTATTCCAATTATAGTACTCAAAAAAACTTCAACCTGAACTAGCGCCCATACTTACAAAACTGTTTAAACGTTGTCTTAAGGAGAATAGTTTCCCATCTCCCTGGAAAATTTCATCAGTATGCCCTGTATTTAAGAATTCAGGTGATCGCTCATCCCCCTCTCAGTACAGGCCAATAAGTCTCCTGTGCGTCATGAGTAAGTTGCTAGAATCTGTGTTAAATACAGAAGTAATCAACCATCTCAACAAGTGACACTCAATATGGTTTCCGTTCTGCTAGATCTACAGCAGATGTGCTTACAGTTATATCGCATAGGATTAGCAAATCTCTCTAGGGCAATTGCTCTTGACATATCTAAAGCCTTTGATAGGGTATGGCATAAAGGTTTACTTCATAAGATCGCTAGCTATGGTATAGCTGGAAAAGTCTTCTCAATTATTAAATCATTTCTTTCTGATAGGTTCATAAGAGTAGTAGTTGAGGGGCAAAAATCAGAAGCTCACAGTATTAATGCCGGTGTCCCTCAGGTGTCCATCCTGGGCCCAACTCTTTTCCTGATCTACATTAATGATCTTCCAAATCACATCCTTACATCATTTGTAGACATTTATGCTGACGACACTACCATTTATGGTAGCACATCTAAGACAGTAAACGACCAAGTTCTCTCCAATTCTCTCTCCTCTGATCTTGAGCACGTAGTACAATGGGGAAAGGAGTGGCTGGTTACTTTTAATGCATCTAAAACCAAGCTTCTCTCTTTACATCATCAACATTCTAATCCACATTTGGCATCAATTGAAATGAATGGCTCTCGTCTTCAGGAGGCCTCAAGTTTTGACAAGCTTCTGGGCTTGACCATTACTCCTGATCTTAAATGGAATACATGAATTATGAAGCAATGATTATTTTTGTACGTCTCAAAACAGTGTTAAAAAGTTGCCCCCCCCTTATTACTATGTAATATTTAATTGATTTTAACTTCAAAACGTTTATCATAGCATTTGCTTCTATACACCAATTTTGTACAATTTTTTTTGAATAAACTGTTTCGTAGTGTTGGGACGATTAATTACAATCAGGACTGGAAAAATCGGAATTTTGGGGGGTATCAGAATCTGAAAAACTTTTGCCCGTTTTCTGATGCCAAAAATGATTCTTTCAATTGTCTATTTTATTTGATTTTGTTTAAAGCAAAATCTTTCATTGCTTGTAGTAATAATCAATATTTATTGACTTTAAACTACTAGTAATACTAAAATCGATAGCCCCCCCCCCCAATGTATTTTTATGTTTAGAAAAATATCTGCACATTTGACATGTATTTTTGCAGTAATTGAGGGAAAAAATTCCAACTTTATGGTTAAATATGTAGAGATTTATAAAGATCAGAATCAGTAATTGTATCAGAATCGTGGGGGGGGGGATATTGGAATCCTCCCATCACTATTGTTTAGGCATATAATCCCAACGTTTACCCCAATAAAATTGCATGTTTAAAATTATTTTTTTTTATAAGAATTACATTTTTTTTTTTTTTTAATCTATAAATCTAAACTTTTTATCCACTTAAAAACTAACTCAGCTGATTGATTCATGAGTTTATGCTCTGAATTTCTATCAAGTAGATTTGTAACTTCGACTTATTTACATACTTATCTTCCACTTACACAGCCACTTAATATACAACGACTTGAGCTCCGTCCTCTCCAAACGCATACACAATTGTTTTAAAAATCTAATTTAGATTTAATTAATCTACTTTTTGCTGGGGGGCGGGGGCTGGTAAAAACTCTAGTACCAAATTAGATTAAACTCTACTTCACCTCATGTTCCAGAGGTGGCGGTTGAGACCTGCAAATAATCATCAAAATGTCTGCCTAGTTCATTTCTGAAAGCTAAAACCATTTAAAAATTTTAAAGGGATATATTGTTTTTTTGTTTTTTTTACTACCCTTTTCAGGTGTGGTGAGGGTCATTAATAATTTGTATCTCATTTGGATGTCAAAATAGTTCAAATAACTAATAAAAATAAAAATTAAGACACGAATAATACCTTTTGAGTTTGTTTGTTTTGGGTTTTTTTTTACCCCCTCCCCTCCTCATTAATCTGGATCAAAAGTTTTGATTCAAAACATACATTGCTTTATTTAATGATTATTTCAAAGATGGAACTGAAATATGCTATTGATTTCGATTAAGCACCGTTTCCTGTGGTTCAGTTCAATGATTGATTAGGAGGGGTAGAGTAGCTAATTATTGATTTTTTTATTTATTTATCAATGAGTTGACTTTTCTTGGCTTTCAATGGAAAGTAATTGATTTGGTTTTAAACTGAATTGCTAGCTTTTCTCTAGTTTTACTCTTACGATTTCAGATTCTGTTAGATTGAAAGCATTATTATTACTCATGGAAACCATATTTTGCTCAATTGAAAATATGACTTTTCATAATGTTTAGGGTCATTGTTAAATGTAAATATTTTGATGAGTTTTCTTATCTTTGTAAAAACTTTTTTGCAGATTGCAATATATTTTGTTAGATCTGTCATAATCTAGGTTTACATTCATTCACTTTGTGCGCGGTGGGAGGGGGTAGTTTTGAAAGTGTACAGCCAGCACCTGCAATTTTGAGTGTCAGGCTTTGGATCATAGGTTAAGTTATTTCCAGTTGAGAAGAGTGAGAATTTTGCACTTGACTTAAACTGTCAGTTGATATTAAAGTTGTAATTTAAGTGTGTGGTCTGATTGAAAACTAAGTAGAAATCTCAAGAGAAGGGAAACAACAGCTCATTGGGAATTTCTTCCCCTTTTACAAGGAGTTGTCAGTTATTCAGCTGTTCTCAACCTAAGTAAAACGTTACTTGATATGATAGTGGAAGAGGAGGAAAAGAATGTTGCATTATTTATTTTTCTCTATTTGCAAATGCTTATTTAAAATCTTATCCATATAATAAAAATGAATGTACATGTGTCCATTTTGTTTTTATAATCATGTATGCAAATTTAAATTTCATACGCAAAAGAAGAATGGCTTCATCTTAATAATTGATAACTAGTGGGACATGTGGAAATTCCACAGGAGACTTGTTCATAATCAATATATTGATGTTGGCATTCTGTAGATGTTCAGCGTAAATGGAGCCGATCTGATATTATTGTAGCTCTTTTAAAACTGCAAAAGTCTAAGCTAGCAGGGATGCCCGACATAGCCTGGTCATAAAGTATGCTTAAATATATTTTAATTCTTGCAGATTTCGTATATATTATAATGTTCTATCGATTTTTATGTATTAGAAAGTTGTGATTTCAAAAATAAAAAAAATATATCCATATGACTTTGGTGCATCAGCTTAAACCAAAACTTATGAAAAAAAATATCTGGAGACCTTTACAGTGAAGTGGTGTGATTTTACTACTCATCAGGTTGGTTGAGGGACATAAATGTAAGTTCGGAGAACATCTCGCTGAAGTACTTGTAAGAAAACAAAAACACTGGGATGTAATATTGCCTTCAATTAAATGTAATCTGCATTTTTAGTTTCATTCCACTATAAACTGGAGGCCATTTTCTAGTGATTCAGTTATTGCCTTGGGTAAGTGTGCATTCGATTTGCCCTCATGTTAAGAACAGTGTGGTATAAGCAAATATATGCATCAAGAATCATGAAAATCAAAAATAATGGTCAAGAGATTAACCCTGGGTATATATACATTAATATAGTGTTTAGATGTTTTGTCGCCTTTCTTGTGATAGGTATGACTAAGTATTAAATTGTAATGATGATAGTGAATGGGGAAAGTCTAAAGTCTACCTTTTATTTTTTTTATATTTTTTCTTTTTATTTTTTTTAATAAATTCAAGAGGTCGGATCAAAAGCCATATTTATTTTCAGTAAGACTTTGGTCGATTTCCAAATATGTTTCAAAGCAATAGAAAATGTATTGCACTGGTGAAAACTTTTAATCAAGCTTAGCCAACTATGGCTATGGACCATTTTGTGATGGTTTCCATTAAAGGAATATAATATTTATTTTGTGTTTGCTGCGTCACTGATGTTATCGTCCAGTTTTAAATGTTACAGCTGTTACAAATTTAATCTTCAGTAAGTTTAGAGAAAAATGCCTGAAGGGATCAATGACTTTTCAAAAATACTGAATTTTATGCAATTAGTAATCGTTTTAAAAGTTGAAAGGATAAAAGCAAAATCCATCTGTTCTGTTGCACTGAATGACCATTGGCACAGGTCTTGATTAGTGTACAAAATCTTTGGAATATCATTACATATTTTTAACTAGTTTAATTGTTGAACCCTCATACATTATGTATGAGAGTCCAACAGCTACATATAAATAGTTATGTATTACGTAACATCAATAATGGCTCAAAAGTCAAAGACAAAGCTACAAACTGAAGTCAAAAGACAAAGCTACAAACTGAAACAAAACCGAATTAAAGCAGCAGATATTGGGTAAGGTAATAATAATAATAAATGATAATAAAATGTACTTAGCTTTAACACTTTGCTGCAGTTTCATTATATCACCAATCAATCGAAAAGCAAAACCAATAAACACTTTTTTTTTTCTTTTTTTTTTTTTTTTACAGCAGTCAGTAATAATTAATTAAATTAAGTAAAAACCCTCGAATGCTGAAATTAATTCACATAAATTACAATCACTAACCAATCACATGGAGACTACAATAGAAATAAAATAAACAGATGAAAACACATTTAACTCGAGGAAACTGAAACTGCAAAAACATCTTATAAACTGTCTCGGCTGATACCACACAAAATGGGTGTAAAAGATGAAGGAGGATTGAATGACGGGAGGGAAAGCACTAACCAGACCTCCACTGGATGAGTATGAAAAGTACTGGGATCTTGAGAAGGCCTATTGTCACCTATATTCCAGTGAAGACCAATGGTTCTTGTCAGTGAAAAGTCAATGGCGAGTGTCTATTGTCATTTGCAAAAGTTATTGAAAGAGGTAGTCAGTACTGGAAATTTGAAAAGATTCCAAGTAACACCTCCGGTTGTTGTCAGTGTGTGAGAACTCCTAGTGAGTACAAATAAAAATAAAATCTGGATCTGTTATCAATCAATACAAATTTGATCACCCCCCCCCCCCGCCAAAAAAAACTATGACAGGTTATAAATGATCTATGTAAGGATTACTTTGATCTTGATAACACTTGATTACTGAAAAACAATCAAATTGATACATATTGAATAACAACTTGAACGACTCGATATATCCTAAATACATGAAATTAAGTAAACAACACTTCAGATTGTTTTTATAGTTAGATCAGTTTCCTTCCAATAATTAAAAGGTTTCTTTTTTTTTTTTTTTTTTTTTTCACATTTGCCAATAAACATTTCTTTTTTCTTTTTTGTTGAAACACTATCAAAGTAATCCTAAAAACCTTTCGGATTTGTTTTCATATTCGATTTAATGTCTGTTTTCATGCTGACAAGTGTAAGCCATGTTTAGTTTCAGAAACTTTTCTGATGGTTCGTTGTTCTAAACAAGTCTTGAGAGGTGACTGGTTTGCAGTAGACAGTTCCACAGAGCAAAATATTCTTACCGTGTCGAGACGGAAAAAAACATGTGAAATTGCTCCAGAAAAGGTTTAATATTTATGAAGCAATTCTGGTTTCTGATTCGTTGGTAGCAGAACGTGAATTAATTCGATTCGTCAGTTCCTAGCAGCATCGTTTATAAATAGAATCGTCCGACTGTGTGGGATCATACCCCATTAGTTCGTCCAAAATATTGCAACACCTGATATTCATAAATGACCTCTCTGATAAAATTGTTTCGGAGATGGGTATATTTGCCGATGACACCACTCTCTATAACAGGCATGAGGGGAAAACAAATGAACACATATCTAAGGAAATGGTAGAAACACTAGAGGATGATCTCCAATCTGTAGTGGAATGAGGACAAAAATGGATGGTCACATTAACGCTGCCAATACTAAGCTTGTTTCCTTCAATAACTACAAGAAACCTTCTCTACCACCAATAGCAATGGCAAAGAACACATTGCCTGAAAGTACTTCTTTTAAACTCCTTGCCTAATGTTTACAGGGAATATGAACTGGAATAGATACATTGAGCTGCAAAAAAGGTGGGCTCTTTCTGCCGTGCTAGAAAATTACTTATGCCTGAAAGTATCCTGTAACTCTGAGGCCACCATTCGCCCATGTGTGGAGTTCACATTTGGGCTGGTGCATCTGCTGCTTGTCTCTCACTCCTGGACAGGGTTCAAAAAAGAGTCGCCAACCTGATAGGTCCTAAACTGTCATCTAGGCTTCAGCCTCTGTCCCATCAACGAAATGTTGCATCCCTCTGCCTGTTCTACAAGTACTTTAATGGTAACTTGTGCCTCCTCGACATGACTACCCCCGACAAACCCGACAAGCAACTAAGCCCCACCCCTTTACAGTAGAAAGGTGCAAGAAAGCCTTTTACTCCAATAGTTTCTTCCCCAGAACTGCAAGTTTTTGGAACTCCCTTCCGGGATTCTGCTTTCCCAACTGTACTGATATGCAGAAGTTCAAATGTAATGTGAACAAACATCTTGCTACTCATCTCCTTTCATAATGCCCCTGCAAATTATGTCCCCGATAGTAGTCTCCTACTTCAAAGTGGCACTGTGCCTTGTTTGGGGTGAAAATTAAAAAAAAAAAAAAAAAAAAAAAAAAAAAAAATTCCATTCAGTTGCTGGGAACCGTTATGGATACTTTATGAATCACTTTATTTGGGAATGTTTTCTTGTAGGGAGAGGTGGTGGATTTAGGGCTAAAATCAAATTTAAACATCACTTCCTGTTCGATCACCGAAGTTAAATGATATTGAGCTTGATCACTATTTAGATGAGTGACCATTTGAGAATACCAAGTGTTGTAAGCAAACGCCATTCTGGAGTATAAGTAGGCTACAGTATTACTGGAAAGTATAAGCAGTAAAACAGCCTATCATGCCTTGACAGAGTACAAAATAGACTTCGTGGTTTAGTGGGGGATGCCCTTTTCTCTACCCTGCAACCCCTCTCCCACATAAGAGACGTTGCGAGCCTATCCTTGTTTTATCGTTATTTTCATGGCAGGTGCTCGTCTGAACTCCAATTCCTGGTCCCCCCTCGCCAATCTTTCACGAAAAACACCCGTCTAGCTGAATCCACTGTGAAAAATTTCCCCCACTCTATATCTGTGCCTAAATCAAAACGCGGATTTCATGAGCAAAGCTTCTTTCTTAGAACTGCACGCCTAGCAGTATCAGAATTTTGGGGGAATTTTTGACACCCCTAACAGAAAACTGCGATTAAAATATAGAAAACTCGTAATTTCTCTTTCTAAAGTGGGTTATTTATTTTCTTTATAGAATATGCTTCCAAAATAAACTATTTAAGTTGTTTAAAAAATAATAGAAATATTATTTTTCATTGTTTAAAAAACATTGTTTACAAAGTGCGTGCGTGCGCTCTGGGAAGCCATTTTGTTACGTAGTGAAATCAATTGATTTTTATGAGATGAATATTTTTCAATTTTTAAACTTTAAAAATCTATCAAAATTTTCCTATTCGTTCAATTGTTACGTTTTTTTCAGGGTGAATGTAAAATTTTATGCTCTTTCCGATAAACTAAATATAATATTTTAGACAAACGTTGTTTTATAAATTCACCCCCCCATTTTGGAATGTCTATGAGAATTTTAATAATTAATTTTGTTTGGCACGTTTTATATATCACAAATTGAAGATAAAACATGAATAAATAAAATACTCAAATTTAAAACAACAAAAAATATCACTTATCTGTAAATTTACCGGTAAAGTCCAAAATTTAAATCCTTCTTTTTTCGATAACCACGTGTTTTTTTTTTTTTTTTTTTTTTTTTTTTTTTTTTTTTTTACGTGGAAGCTTAATTTTTGTTTAGAATGTTCCAGTAATTAATCGTCGATCAGTTTATATTTTGATATTTAATTCCTGGTTTCCTTTTTTTCGATATAAAAAAAAAAAAAAAAGACGAAACCGGATAATGCAGATTTATAGTATAATAAAAAAAAAATTCAGGTATTTCTTTAAGATATTAAAAAAAAAAAATAACATTGCATATCTGCGTCATATCGTAATTCGTGTTAATGAAAAATGAAAACTCTCAGTTTTTATGTATGATAGCGTAAAGGCACAAAAATAAAAAAAAGGACAAGTTATCTCCCTTAAGTCAGGCAAACAGGCAAAACGTAACTGACTGCTACTGATCCTACCCGACACTAAGCATTCTTGGGAGCAGACATATTTACTAGTCTTTAAAGAATTTTATTGGAATAATGGTGAGTTTTTTTGTTTTTTTACTACCCGTATTTTTTAACTTTCTGTAACTGATGAGAAAGTTGTATTTAAATTTTATTTTGACTTTTTAAACTTTATTTGAGTAAAAAACATTAATTTTTCAGGTAATTTCTACACTTTATCGCCGAAAATGTTTCGGCGATAAAAAGTTACGTTTGTATTATTACTGTCTCTGTCTGTACACATAGATTAAAAAGAAAGTGGTCTAAAAACAAAAATATAGCAAATAAATGTTATCAAAGGCAAGATAAAATAAAAAAAACTCGTAATTTCTATTTAAAATTACGGCCAAATCTGTTCATTGCAATGTGGCCATAAAGTGGGTGCCCATTTGACGTCACATCATTATAGAAAAGTGACCCCCCAATTTGTGACCATTTGTAAAATTTTTTATCTTGGAAACTACTAGTTTCGTTTGCCGTATATATAAATGGTTATTTCCGTTTTCAGCGCCTCCGAAAACCTTTAAAAGTGGAAAATTTGAAGGAATATAATCCAATATCGAGATTATTAAGGTTTCTGAATTAGTGTTTTTTTTTTTACACTTATAGGCCTCCGTACATAAGTAAGAGATAATTTTTCACTTCCGGTGTCGTTACAAGTTGCTTGAAATATACTCGTGGTCGCGATGTGTGTTGGAAAAATCCTTCCATTTAAAAATACATGGATTATAATACATAAATATGAATAAATTCTCATACAGGAAGATTAAAAGAAAGCATATCTTACTCATAGAGCAGGTGAGTGACATTTTGCCATTTGAAATATATACCGTAAGATTCAACTGTGTTACTTGTTCGACAATCCGTGATATTTTAAGTGAAGAAATCGAAGGAAAAATAAATAAAATTGTTTATTTCTCTATTAAAGCTTTTATGATATTAAAATTTGGTCTTTGCTCGTTTTATTGAAATAAAATTTACGGGTTTAAATTACGTTTTACTATTATTAAAATCTGATAGAAATATAGGTGTATATTCAAAATGGCGACTCGCCTGAACATTTCCCCAAAATTCTGATACTGCTACTGCACGCCTGTGGAACTCTGTTCCGTCTGCCTGCTTCCCTCCGGACTACAACTTGGATGTCTTCAAGTCTAATGTTAACAAATTCCTAATGAACCGCCCCCCCCTAATTAAACACTTCATAAAATCTCCTCACTAACGTGATGTACTTGCAATAACCCTTATCCCTGAGTAGCTTCCGGGCCTTGATAAGTGGTGATCACTGTGTAAAAAAAAAAAAAAAAAAAAAAAAAAAAAAAAAAAAAAGTAGCAAACTGACATTCTGTCATGTAATGGTTCAAGCCATCTGTTCCACTTAACACTATAAGATTGAGGATAAGCAATGAATCTAAGGGCATTTCAGGCTGAGAAATGCATTAAACAATGTGAGGAGTATCATTGATGTGAACAAATACACGGTAACTGAATAGATTATTAAAATTTTAATTTGTATTAAAATTTTATTCGAATCTTGTTTAATAGTTTATTTTACTTTCAAAATAAAATATTTTTCTGTGGATAATATTTCTTAGTAAGCTAATGTTAATAAATAAATCAAATAAGTTTTTTTTTTTTTTTTTTTATATATATATTCATGAATAAGTGTTTATACATGCAGGTCTTTTACACTTTTTTGCTGTTTTGGCTAGTGGACACAAATCAGCTCATCTTTTTCCCAAGGTGAATAAAACTTTTTTTTTAGGGGGGGGGGGGGAGACGTTCACTCTGTTTTCAAAATTTTTTGTTTAGAGAGAATTTATTAGCAGAGATTAATGTCATCTTAATAATTATTTACTTATAAAACTTTCTAACCTAAGAAATGCATGATGCAGACAGTGACATCTATAATATTTGCCGAGGTCGTCAATTTTCTACATTTGATCATGTCCCATTAGAACTGATCTGAAAACCTTAGTTTTCTCTTGTTTGAAAACGTGACATCGTATCCTCATATTGTTTGGCTGCTTGTCTCTACATCCCTGTCATCCATCTTTCATTCAATCCTGAAACCGATTCTGTTTTATGACTCTGGGCTATTATGCACTCAATGTGACCCCCCCCCCCCCCGTATCAAAATTAGCACATGCTCACTTCATCACTATTTATATGAGGTCCATTATATGTAATCTGACCCCCAAGATCGCCATGGGCATGGAATATGTGCCTATATTAAAGATAGCTTTCCATGTGGGAGGGACATCTCCAGGGAAGATCCTAACTTACCCTATATGTGCTTCCGGGTTGCTTTAGCTCACACTACTGCATTTATATTTACTCTCTATCGCCCCCACAACAGTGGAGTTACTATCTTTCAAAGCATATCTGAGAAAATTGACCAAGTCCTATCTGCTTATCCTTCAGCTAACATTCACGTATGTGGAGACTTCAATGTTCACAACGTCGAATGGTTGACCCACTCAAACAAGACCGATGATGAGGGGAGGTTCTGTCATGATTTCTCCATTGCCTATGACCTCACTCAGATTGTTCAGGAACCCACCCGTGTGCCCGACAATGACGGCCAGTATGCGAGCCTACTAGACCTTTTTCTCACAACTTGCCCTGAACTATGTTCAGTTTCTGTTCTGTCGCCTCTTGGATCTTCCGACCACTCTGTTGTATCAATTAAGATAAAAATGAAATGTAATAAGTCCCCAGACGTACCTCTCCATCGTACAGTATATCGATACACTAAGGCTGACTGGGATAGCTTCCGTACATTTATATCTGATCTACCTCTGCATTCCATGTTTAAAAAGGATGTGTCCTCTATAGTATTAGACCTGACTGAATGGTTAATTGTAGGTATTGACCATTTCATATACCCTCTAAAAAGTTTCAGCAAAAACCTAACAGCCAGCCATGGTTCTCTCCAGAATGTGCTGCTGCCATTGCGCACAGAAATCACTTTTTCCACTGCTTCAAACGTAATAGATGTATGGAAACTAAAGCCGTTTTCAGGATTGTCAGCAACCATTGTAAGAAAGTAATAAGGAACGCAAGAGAGTTGTATGCTCAATCTGTTAAGTCCAAAGTAGCTGAGCAGCGGCTTGGTTCCCACCAGTTTTGGCAAATAGCAAACAGAATCCTGAACAGAAGCGTGTGCTCCATCCCAACTATTATCAATGGACCTGAGGTAATCTCGTCAGCATCAGACAAAGCCAAACTCTTTGTCAAGAACTTTGCAGCTAATTCTACCCTTTCCGACTAAGGCCGCCAACCCCCAATATTTCCTCCTGTATCAGAAAACGCTATGTGATATATGTATATCTGTACGTGATGTTGCCAAGCTAATCAAAAACCTTGATTCCAGTAAAGCAACTGGCCCTGACGGTATTCCAATTATAGTACTCAAAAAAACTTCAACCTGAACTAGCGCCCATACTTACAAAACTGTTTAAACGTTGTCTTAAGGAGAATAGTTTCCCATCTCCCTGGAAAATTTCATCAGTATGCCCTGTATTTAAGAATTCAGGTGATCGCTCATCCCCCTCTCAGTACAGGCCAATAAGTCTCCTGTGCGTCATGAGTAAGTTGCTAGAATCTGTGTTAAATACAGAAGTAATCAACCATCTCAACAAGTGACACTCAATATGGTTTCCGTTCTGCTAGATCTACAGCAGATGTGCTTACAGTTATATCGCATAGGATTAGCAAATCTCTCTAGGGCAATTGCTCTTGACATATCTAAAGCCTTTGATAGGGTATGGCATAAAGGTTTACTTCATAAGATCGCTAGCTATGGTATAGCTGGAAAAGTCTTCTCAATTATTAAATCATTTCTTTCTGATAGGTTCATAAGAGTAGTAGTTGAGGGGCAAAAATCAGAAGCTCACAGTATTAATGCCGGTGTCCCTCAGGTGTCCATCCTGGGCCCAACTCTTTTCCTGATCTACATTAATGATCTTCCAAATCACATCCTTACATCATTTGTAGACATTTATGCTGACGACACTACCATTTATGGTAGCACATCTAAGACAGTAAACGACCAAGTTCTCTCCAATTCTCTCTCCTCTGATCTTGAGCACGTAGTACAATGGGGAAAGGAGTGGCTGGTTACTTTTAATGCATCTAAAACCAAGCTTCTCTCTTTACATCATCAACATTCTAATCCACATTTGGCATCAATTGAAATGAATGGCTCTCGTCTTCAGGAGGCCTCAAGTTTTGACAAGCTTCTGGGCTTGACCATTACTCCTGATCTTAAATGGAATACGTACATCAAATCTGTTGCCAAGGCCGCTGGAAAAATGGTGGGATCTTTCTATCGATCCGGTAAATATCTCACTGCTGATGCTATTCTCTATCTATATAAGAGCCAGGTACGTCCAAGGATGGAATACTGTTGCCACATCTGGGCAGGAGCTGCCAGAAAGAACTTGTCCTGCCTTGATAGAGTTCAAAATAGACTTCGTAGCCTCGTAGGAGATGTCCTTTTCTCCTCCTTGCAACCTCTATCTCACAGAAGAGATGTTGCGAGTTTGTCTCTGATGTATCGTTATTTTCATGGAAAGTGTTCGACTGAGCTTCAATCTATGGTCCCCCCTCGCCAAACTTTCACAAGAAACACTCGTCTAGCTGTAAACACTATCAATAATTCCCCCCACTCTTTATCTGTGGCTAAACCTAAACGTAGATTCCATGAACAAAGCTTCTTTCTTAGAACTGCACACCTGTGGAATTGTCTTCCGTTTTCCTGCTTTCCGGCTGACTACAATATGGTTGTGTTCAAGTCTAAAGTAAATAAGTTCTTGATGAGCCGTTCCATATAAGTTATCAAATTTACCAAATTTTCATTACTAATGATTACTATATTGTCCAATTTCTACTGTACTTATCCTTGAGTTGCCTCTGGGCCTTGATAATGTGGTTATTCCTATGTAAAAAAAAAAAAAAGAGGTCACAAAATTATTTTTACATATTAAGACAAAGATTTTTGTTTTGTAAATCTGCACACTAATCTCAAACAAAGAAGACTGATGTATTATGCATATGTTTAGATTGTGCAACAACCCATTACCTTGTCTGCATATTTGTACTAACATGAGTAAAGGTTAAATTTTTGTTCTTCGGCTGTAAAGCAAATTATTATCACCAGTTTCCGTAAGTTAAAAAAAAAATCTTTGGATTATATAAAGATGTTATTTCTAAGATTACAACTATTTCTCAAGTGTAGATGGGTTTAAGTTTATCATTAAAAACTTAAATTCTATTGTTTTGAATTATTGTATTTATGAAAGTATTTAGCTTTCTTTAGCATTTCTAATTACAATGAACAAAAAACAAGATGGTGATTTTTCTGTCAGCACACTAGTCTGCCAATTGATACCAACTTGCCAAAAGAATAAAAAAAATTATGTCTTTATTTATTTATAAGTATCGTATCAATATCTTATTTTTATTTTTTTTTCTTTATTTTAGGACAGCAATGTTTCCATTTGCGAGTTCACTAATGGTGCATTATTGGAATTGGATAAACATTTTAAAACTGTAATCAAAAAGTAATTTAATCTTTCAAAATGCAATTTTAGGTCAATTTGATAGCATAATTTTATTTCAGTATAACTTTTATTTAAAAGTAGCAAGACCCATTAACCGGACGACTTTTATGAAATTTCACACAAATGTACTTTTGTAATATGTTTTGTATCATAATGTCTTCAATAAGTATCGATACTCGAAAAATTTCAATGAAAGAAGAAACAGGCAATATTGACCAAAGATAACACCTTATACAGCCTAACATCACAAGTGCATTTGAGAAGTTTTATTACTACATAAGCAGAAAGGCTTTGCATATAAAATCAACAGTAGGTTCTTTGATATGGCAGGAGCACATTTGAAATGAATGTTTCTGTTTAGAGCACAATTGAACCATGATACTTGACTTTGGCATTTTAAACTTAAATTCAAGCCGTTATATATAAAATTTTATAAAATCAACAGTAGGTTGTCTACAGAGTAATGTAGAATACAATGTATTGGGGACTAAGTCATTGCAGGGAGACATGTGAAGCCTCCTCCTTGTGCACCACGATGTAACTAGAGCAGGCAATCAATTTGATTGGAAAATGGGCGATTTCACCAATTTCAATGACAATAAAAATATTGGAGTATGAAACATTTGTTGATCATCATTCAATCCCGGGCAACATTGGGTCTCTCTGCTAGTAAAAAAAAAATGGTTTGATAATTTAATTTTAGGTTCTTCTTTGTCTTTGTTTGTTTTATCTTCCTTTGGTCACTTTTTACTGAATTTTGCAAAATGTTAACTTCATATACAAAGGTACAACTTGTTAATTTAGTGTTGTTTTTATAACAATGAATTAGTGTCATTTGCTTTGATTAAAAATCCTTGTGGTAATAAAGAGGTTTGATTTAAATGAATTATCTGTGAATGTAGTACAGATTTCAAGTTGGATATTGTTGTTATTGTAAGTCCAGTTTTAAGAATCCAAGATATGTAGATTCAAATGTAAAACAAGACTGATCCGCAGTCTTGAAAGTCAACTAATTATACCAAAACAAACACCTATCTTAAATCACCAATAAACTAAGTTAATAAAAAGAAAACTCCTTTGTCATAATCCTCACATCAAAATCCGGATTGTGACTGACAAAAAAGTAAAAATAGACATATTTCCAAGGCAACTAAAATCGCCTTATTCTTGATTTCACTTTTATTTGCATAAGGTTGTTGAATTTAAATCGCAAAGTTGAATTATATATTTGAAACAAGAAACAAAATTCTTTATGCTATTGATGTAAGTTTTTGCTTGTACTTTTTGACATTTTTTTTCTTTTCCTATTGAGTCCATTTGTTTCGGTTCATTGTTTTATATGCTCTTAGAAGTGGTATGGATATCCAGTTTCCCACCATCTTCTTGAATTGATGCATAACTGAGAGTGAACTATACTTTGGTATTGATGCTATGTTTTTATTTTAAACTTGGTGTTTATACCCTGAGCTGGTGAAGAGACCTTATATCAAAAAAAAGAAACGATTGTACAGGAATTGCTATTTCTGTTGAATTCTTAGAGCGTATGTAAATGAATGTTTTTGTTTACCTCAGATTTATTTTTTTTCCCACTTTTTGTTTTATTTTACTTCAGTCGAAGTTCTCAGAAATCAAAGGGCCCACTACCTGGGGTTAACACTTGAACTCTATATGAGATACATAAATATTCAAATGTTCCATTAGAGTTCTCTATCTCTCAAACACTGAGTTAGTAAAGAAATTGAGAACATAATTTTCCTCCCCTTAATTAACCATTTTTATATCTTTCATTTTGGTCTATTGGTCTTACTGAATTCCAGGACAAGAATTTATCTAGTATGGAGTATCCAGCTTTGTGCTATTACCTGAGGTAACATCACTTGGAGAAGGTGCAATATTCCTTGTAAAAGCTAATGTAAGTTAGCCATAGTGAGATCTTATTTGGGCAGCGAATACTGTTTGATTTTGAATATTTAGTCAGGGTTTACTTCTAGATGTTATATTATGAATATGCGTATGGTGGCGAGAAGGAACCAGAAAAGCAATATGTATTTAAATTTGAAATGATTGATTTCTCAATCGTTTATTTATAAAAATTAAACTTAACAAGAAAGTAAAAATAAACAAAGTGTTCAAAGTTCATAGGATGATGCACGCGAGAGTGGATTTAACGTCGGGAAGTGATCTGACGGAACCGATAATTATCCCATGCTGTAGATTTGCTGTGACTCTGGGTGACTAACTTTTTGTCGCGACAGATAGTGTTTTTATAGTGATGGCGCGGACGTAGTTGAAGACAAAGGGCAAATTGATAATTAGCTTATATTTTGCTATTCTAATTGTGTTTGTTTATTTTGTCTTAATAGAGAATCGTCTGTTTGGTGTATGTGTACATGTGTTATATCAATTTAAAGCTGAAAAAGTTGTGAATGTAACCTAGTCGATGTTGAATTGTTGCAATGTTTTGTGTAATACTTATTTGCGTTAATATGCTCCCCGAGTTGCGTTTACTGTGGTGCTCGTGTTTTACATTTTGTGTTTTTTTCTTTTGCTTTGCAGTCTTATCTGGCGATTTTCTTGGTTGAAGTGATGTGCGAGCTATTCTATTGATGGGTGTATGTGAGAGAATGGGCTTTGAAATTGTGTGTATTTATTGAGTTCATTTGTATTGACTCGACGAACAGATTTTTCTCAGCGTTGCCATTATTGACGCTGTCGCAGCAGCAGCTGCTGCTGCTTTTCTAGTTTATCATGTAAATATAGAGGGATATGCGAATATAACCTAGAGAAAAATATCCTCATACCAGTTTGTTCTGACAAACCCCTGTACAGAGAGACCTTAGACATTCAAGTTCTCTAATATAATATGCATACGTATACGTGCGTGTGTATTTATATAATTAAAAATCTTAAAAATGTATTCTTGCATATGTATTACCAACATCTCTCATTGGCTGTTTGTCACATTGATCAAATTTCGTTAAGATCTGTTTTCTGTATCAAAACCTTTAGTTGTCTACAAATACCTGGTAAAGATCTATTCTGTTAAATAGTCCCTTCTTGCAATATTCTAAAGGAAAATACATTAGCAGTTTTTCTGACATTTCTACGGGGTGGAATGATAAACTTGTCGTCTTTTAAAGCTGTAATGGTGTGTTTTTTTTCAATAAAAAAAAAAAAAAAAAAAAAAAAAAAAAAAAAAAAAATCGATTCAGGTAACTTGATTATGTAGTAGACATCTATTCAATCACAGCCTTGGTACGGGTCCGGAATTGGGAGCATGCCTTTTCCACAAGCGCTGGCAAGAGCTCGGTGGATGGAGGTAATCAGACTGGCTTTGGTGTTGTGAGAGATCATGTTGGTGATGTTCTCGACATATGACCGAACGAAGTAGTCCAGCCGGTTCAGGTCAGGGGAAGAGGGAGGGTAGTGAAAGAAGGGTGCAAAGTCTTAACACTCCTGAAGTCAAGCCTGGGTTTCTTTGGATTTGTAGGCCAGTGCTGAGTCCTGCTGCCACACCTAGGGTCTGTCAGCTGCCACCTGATTGCATCAGGGGATCGCCATACATCCAGGTACATTTTGGTGTTGACTGTCAAGCCGACTTTGAAGATGTGAGGTGGCATCGTGTGGCCCTTACTTGAAACCACACCAAAGCCCATAACCGTGGCTGGAAACTTTCATTGAGCTGTGCCCTCAAGTGTTGAAACGTCCGGATTTGCATTTTGAAGGTGCTGGCAGTGGTCCTGTTGTCATAACTTGGATCGGTAGAGAGCATGAGTTGTACAGTGATGCATCTTTAATCTCGTTCGTTGAACATTGTGTCACTTCCAGACATGATAGAAGGCTCCTATCACTCTTGGGATTTGTATACAACTGGCCAACTAGATGATATGCATCAAATATTTTGTGGGTTTGTAGGGAATTAACAGGGTAAATTCTTCAGGTTTATTTGAAAAATTTTCATCTAATATTATTTTGGATCACAAAAGAATTGTCTGCCATTCTTATAGGTGCTATTGGCAAAAAAGGCCCATGGATTTTATCACCAATTATATAGGACGGTTCAAATGTCTTGTTAGCCTTACGTAAAGGAAACAATAAGGGAGCAGGTTATACAGCAATATGAAATTTCTTTGTTTCGGTTGATTCACTTTTAAGGAGTGAAAACAAAAAAAAAAGAACAAATAATCGATTTATAGAAAAGCTGTAATAGATGCAGTTTATTCACTTTCATTGACATCGATTCTGTATAAATATCATACTTTTTGTTGTGTAAAATGGTGCAGCATCATGATCTGTGTGGTATTTTTTGCTTTGGTAATTGTTCCTCTATTTTATTTTTTGGTAGATGTAACTAGATTTTTGCACACCATATCTCGCATAAGTCAAATTTTATGCTGCAGAGTAATGCAACAATACAAAAACATGTCATTGATTCAATCTTTATATAATCTTTCATTCTCAACCAACATCTCTCTTTTCAAAACGGATGTCAGTGTTTTATTCTTTTTCTTCACAATTGCTTGAACTTTCACATCATTTTCATTAAACCAATTCTGATAAACCTTCAGAGCATCATAAATATAATCTACAGATATTTGAAAATATTTTCAATTGTTTGCACAATCAAATTTATTTCTTATTTTTTCTTATGTTACCAGTTTTTTGTTATCATTAAAGTTATGCACATCCAACTGTTTGGACATCTTGAAATTTTTTATTTTTTTTTAACATTACTCTAAACAAGACATGAAACCACTTAATGTAAGGAACTAACAAGAACGAAAGATGATTATAGCATGAGATGCTTATTGGTCTTGAAAAGACTAAGGCTATAGTTAGGAGGAAAACAGTATTAAGAGTTCTACAAGCTTGCAATACTTGAAAATGAGTTACTAGAATATGAAGCTGTATTACAATGAAGTATCAAAACCGCAAATTGATGGAGACCATTTAGAGACGATCTAGAACAAAGGAAATGGGGAATAGATGGGACAATTCTGAAGTGTGCCATAATAGTATTTATAGAAAAGACTAACATCACATTTGTGAGAGAGGTTGCAGAAAAGGAAACAGGCTGGGGCTAATCAAATTACATGTTTCTTTACCTTATCAAAACATCTCAAATGAGACAGATTCACCAACCCAAATATGACCGGTACTCCATACATGATAGATTTGTAGAGATAAAGAATAGCCTCAGGTGTGAGATGGTACTTAAGCGATAGTGAAAACTGATTTTATGAGAAACAGAAGCAGCAATGGATCCGATATATGAAAATATAGAAAGAAAGATTTTATGAGAAAGAAAGACCAAGAAGTTTTAGTCGATTTCTTAACGAGAGCAGAGCCACTCATGAGAATCTGAGAAAGAAAAGGGATACGTTTATAATTGAAAAATTGCTGACTTTAGCATAAACTAATCAGTAGTCAGTCCTTCTGCATCATGCTTAACGCTGACATTACAAATGTCAGCGTTAAGAATGGTGCAGAACAAATGTTAGTGTACATGTTTTCTTATGAGAACGTAATCAATTACTAGATATCGCTGTTTTGAATCTGATGTATTGAAATTGTTTTAAATTCTATACGTACAAGTGAGCATGCAAAAGTTTTGAACCACATTAATTTATTTGTTTTTAATAAGTTATCTACTTGTATGAATTTTTTTTTTTTTTTTACATATATATCTTTTTTTCACTATCGATACATTTTTTTGTATTCTTCACAAGTTCTCTGTTTTTCTCAAGTGACAGGGGTGATAATGTCGCATTCAGGCTTTTTCCTGAACTATTAACTTCTTGAAGGAAGAACTACAATTTTAAAATAAAATTATAATTCTAGTCATCCTAACACAAAGAACATTTATTACCCCTGACAAAAGAAGGGTAGACCTGTAAATTCACCCTTGTCCGTTTGTCTGTTCGCATTTTTCTCAATAACTATGTCTTGGAATTTTTAAAAATTTTGCACAAACATTAAACATGATATGAGTAAAAAAAAAAAAAAAAAAGTAATAGAACGGATTTTCTGGTAAAACTCTGGTTACCCTCTAGAGGTGTCTTTCAAGTTAAAATGACTAAAATTGACACTTTTGTGCTTATTAAAAAAAATTGATGTCTTGGATTTTTATAAAACTTTCTGAAAAGTTGAAACTAACCGATTTCTATATAATTTTGTTTGTCTATACTTCGCAATAACTCTTGGGTGTGCCTCAAGGGCTCTTTTAGGGCTAATGAAAAAACTCCATTGTTGGGACTATTTTACCATATTTGTCCAAAATTTTCTGTGTATGTTTATTTAGCAGTTTTGTATGGTGCTGAACTCAAATTTAAATACGTTAAGGCCTTGAAGATATTTGGGGCTAAATGGGGGGGGGGCATAGGTGTTTCTTTTTGTTTTTTTCATAGTGCAGAACTTAAATTTACACATGTTAAGGCCTAAAACTGTACCGTTTGTTCATTTTCACCAGGATTTGACGTCCCCTGGGGACTTTTGGGGCTAAATGGAGGGGTGGGGGTGCAAATGTTGAACTTATTCATTTAAAAAAAATTTTTTTTATGCTTCATTCACTGTGCACTCACGGGGCACCATGCATGCTTCACTTGTTTTTTTTTTTTTTTTTTTTTTTTTCCAACTAAGAATCGATTCTTGTTAAATTATCCCAATAATAGGCTATCTGCTGAAACTTTAACTCATTTTCTATATTTTCTTTTTCATTAAAACTTAATTCACTATCTACTATCTCTCATGCCTGGCTTAAGGTGACCCAACAAGGTCATGATCCATCAGTCATGCTTCTTAACCTGAAAAATCATACTTATCTCTTACTGTTAAGTAATATTTAATATGTTAACCGTATCGGTGTCTTTTTCTTAACTAAAGATTATCTTTTGTTGAGACTTAAAATTAGAAAAAACTACACTGATCTATGAAAGCCATTTGGGTTTTTTTCTTTTTTATGCAAACTAGATTTTTTTCTTGAGTTTTCTTCTATAATGCAATTTTGCACACTTTTTATATTTTTATCATATGTAGCATTTTGTATAAAAAACAAACTTTGACAGCATTCATCGCTAAGTATAGAAGCTAATTCCATTTATTGATCCTTTCCTTTCTCAAATACAATGCAGCGGATGCAGCTTTTTCCTCATCTGCTGCATCTCCACTGCATTTACTAATACTTCTGCTCCTCTGTTTACTTTCTGTTAAAAAAAATCAACATGATTGAATTGAAGATCATGTAAAAAAAAGAAAAAAAATTGTTTTGACCCATTGTAGAGTTTGTCCATTTAAAATTGCAGATGAAAGAGTGTGTGTATGTGTGTGTGTATATATATATATATATATATATATATATATGTGTGTGTGGAGAGATTGTGATTCTTGCTTTGAATGTTTTCTTTTTCACTGTCATTGATTTCAAATATTGATCTTGATCTATTTTTTATCAATAAAAGATATTTCACTTCTTTTAGCAATTATAAGGCCTTTCGTCTTAATAGTAGATAAAACATTTAAATCATCTTGAAGGAAAAATTTTTAATCTTATTTAAAAATTTTCAGTTGAGCAAATAATTTTTCTCTCTTGCAACCAAACGCAAAACATTTTCTGACCTACATTGACACAATGCATTTATATGTAGTTACACACGTGTGTGTGTGTGTGTGTATAAATATCTGAACAAACTTGTAAGTGTAAATGTGTCAGTATGTGTGTGTGTGTATATATATAATATATATATATATGGCAAATGACGCGCATGAGCTCAAAACATAACCTATGCCCTAAATCAATATTAATGAAGTTTTTTTTTCCTATTTCTTATTTTAGGTTAATATTTTTTGTTTGTGTATTTATACATGCATTATTATATCTGAACTTAGATTGTTTTTAAATTTAAAAATGAAAAAAATTCCAGTTATGACCCTTTTGTTTAAAAAATTATAAACATAATTTAAGTAATAAATTTAAAATTAAGATATTCTCCAATCTCAATTGTTTTTAAATAAGATTTTTTAGTAGTACTACAGTCACTTTGAGCTGTTGGAAAACTGCTTCTGTTGTACCAGTATTCAAGAATTCTGGCGAAAGGACAGACCCATCAAATTATCGCCCCATTAGCCTCCTCCCACTTTTTGCCAAAATATTTGAGACCATAATTAACCATGCTCTAGTCCATCATCTTACAGATGCTAAACTACTGACTAACAAACAATATGGATTTAGACAAGCCCGTTCCACAGCAGACATCCTAACTGTGATCTCTGAACGTATATACCATTCACTGGACAAAGCGGGGGAGGGCAGAGCGGTAGCTCTAGATATATCTAAGGCTTTTGACAGGGTATGGCATGAGGGTCTCCTCAGTAAAATCAGATCATACGGTATCACTGGTAGAATACTTAACATAATTAAATCCTTCTTAGATAAGAGAAAAATCCAGGTTGTCCTCGACGGTCGTACATCTAAACAATATGATATAAATGTGGGGGTGCCCCAGGGTTCTATCCTTGGACCTCTATTGTTCCTGATATTCATAAATGACCTCCCCGACAACATTGCCTCTGAGATGGGTATATATGCTGATGACACTACACTCTATGGCAGGCACGATAGGAAGACGAATGAACACATTTCTAAAGAAATGGCAGAAACACTAGAGGAAGACCTCCAATCTGTAGTGGAATGGGGACAAAAGTGGTTGGTCGCGTTCAATGCTGCCAAGACTAAACTAGTTTCATTCAATAATTACAAGAAACCCTCTCTACCACCCATAGCAATGGCCAACGACTCTTTATCTGAGAGTCCATCTTTCAAACTCCTTGGCCTAACGTTCACAGGAAACATGAGTTGGAACAATTACATTGAAGGCATTGCCAGGGCCGCTGCAAGAAAGGTGGGCTCTCTCTACCGTGCTAGAAAACTACTAACACCCGAAAGTATTCTGTACTTCGCATAGGATTAGCAAATCTCTCGACGGTGGCAATCTTTCTAGGGCAATTGCTCTTGACATATCTAAAGCCTTTGATAGGGTATGGCATAAAGGTTTACTTCATAAGATCGCTAGCTATGGTATAGCTGGAAAAGTCTTCTCAATTATTAAATCATTTCTTTCTGATAGGTTCATAAGAGTAGTAGTTGAGGGGCAAAAATCAGAAGCTCACAGTATTAATGCCGGTGTCCCTCAGGGATCCATCCTGGGCCCAACTCTTTTCCTGATCTACATTAATGATCTTCCAAATCATATCCTTACATCATTTGTAGACATTTATGCTGACGACACTACCATTTATGGTAGCACATCTAAGACAGTAAACGACCAAGTTCTTTCCAATTCTCTCTCCTCTGATCTTGAGCACGTAGTACAATGGGGAAAGGAGTGGCTGGTTACTTTTAATGCATCTAAAACCAAGCTTCTCTCTTTACATCATCAACATTCTAATCCACATTTGGCATCAATTGAAATGAATGGCTCTCGTCTTCAGGAGGCCTCAAGTTTTGACAAGCTTTTGGGCTTGACCATTACTCCTGATCTTAAATGGAACACGTATATCAAATCTGTTGCCAAGGCCGCTGGAAAAATGGTGGGATCTTTCTATCGATCAAGTAGATATCTCACTGCTGATGCTATTCTCTATCTATATAAGAGCCAGGTACGTCCAAGGATGGAATACTGTTGCCACATCTGGGCAGGAGCTGCTAGAAAGGACTTGTCCTGCCTTGATAGAGTTCAAAATAGACTTCGTAGCCTCGTAGGAGATGTCCTTTTCTCCTCCTTGCAACCTCTATCTCACAGAAGAGATGTTGCGAGTTTGTCTCTGATGTATCGTTATTTTCATGGAAAGTGTTCGACTGAGCTTCAATCTATGGTCCCCCCTCGCCAAACTTTCACAAGAAACACTCGTCTAGCTGTAAACACTATCAATAATTTCCCCCACTCTTTATCTGTGCCTAAACCTAAACGTAGATTCCATGAACAAAGCTTCTTTCTTAGAACTGCACGCCTGTGGAATTGTCTTCCGTTTTCCTGCTTTCCGGCTGACTACAATATGGTTGTGTTCAAGTCTAAAGTAAATAAGTTCTTGATGAGCCGTTCCATATAAGTTATTAAATTTACCAAATTTTCATTACTAATGATTACTATATTGACCAACTTCTACTGTACACTCTTTAACCCTTATCCTTGAGTGGCCTCTGGGCCTTGATAATGTGGTGATGCCTTTGTAAAAAAAAAAAAAAAAAAAATTTGCCCATGTATGGAGTATTGCTGCCACATCTGGGCTGGTGCATCTGCTACTAGTCTCTCGCTCCTTGACAAGGTTCAAAAGAGTCGCAAACCTGATAGGCCCTGAACTGGCATCTAAGCTTCAGCCTCTGTCCCATCGACGAAATGTTGCATCCCTCTGCCTCTTCTACAAGTATTTTAGTGGTGAATGCTCTGACGAACTGCAATCACTTGTGCCCCCACGACGTGAGCACCCTCGACAAACCCGACAGGCTGCTAAATCCCACCCCCACACTGTAGAGATCCCTAGATGTAAAAGATCTTTTTACTCCAATAGTTTCTTCCCCAGAACCGCTAGACTCTGGAATTCCATTCCAGGTCCCTGCTTCCCCAACAGTACTGATGTGCAGAAGTTCAAGTGTAACGTGAACCGACACCTTGCTGCCCAAATCCCTACATAGTACCCCAGTAGTTGTTGCCCCTGATAGTAGCCCCCTACACCAAAGTGGCAATTTGCCTTGTTTGGGGTGAAAATGTAATAAAAAAAAAAAAAAAAAAAAAAAAAAAAGACTCCGTTCCAGTTTTGTCTAAAAGAAATGTACTAACACAGAAATTCATTGCAATATTATTAATTTTTTTTTTTTTTTTTTTTTTCACCATTTTCTTTCCTTTTCTGTTTCCATAAGTTGAGAGGGAGCTCAGATTAAGTTATGTAATATATATATATATTATATGAGTACTTATAAGTCTGTTACAGTGTCTTGTATATAAAGTAACAAGACTTGTAAATGAGACAAAAAATATCTTTTCTAAAAGATTTCATTCATGCATAAATGCATTGACATCAAGTATTTCCCATTCCATAATGTTGCAACGAACAATATATAGAATACAAGTTTATATTCTTTTAAATTGTAAAAAGAAATTTGTGTCAACATTTATGTTGTATTCTAAAATTAATGTTCTTATAAGTTGTTTAAATCAGATTTGGAGATATTTCATTCAAGATGGCATAATTGTCACCTGTATTTGTATGTTTTTACATTTTTCTATTTAAAAAAACAAATTATTTTGATCTCGATGTTTGCTCTTTAGTTAATGAAAATAATGATTTATCGTACAAGTAAATGTGTTCTTCATATACACTTTTAATAATTTTATGAATTCAAAGAAAAGATCAGTTGTTTCCTTTTTATTTTATTGCTTTCTCCAAATTAACAGAACTGTTATTTAAATATATGAAAATAAAATAGATCAATTATACCAGAGATTGATTTACTCTGGTAGCGCCCTTTATATATATTTCATGTGAAATGTTATGAGGAGATATATTTTGTCTCCATTTTCAGTTTTTACTTCAATAGTGTTCAATATGTAAGTAGAGCTAGATAGTAAGTTATGAATATATACACGCACACATACTCTATCAAAACTTATGTCTCTTTGTCACTGTCTGCCTGTTTTCTGACTTTTTAATATTGTTTCATAAAACTTTACATGTAGTTATGATCCTGGGTACAAAAGCAAGCTAGATTTTTCACAATAACTCCAGCCGTTTTAATAGTTTCGATTCTAGTTCAGATTCAAGAAATATTCCCCTAATAATTTATACAGAGTGCTTAGGGATAAATTTGATTTATTTTAATATACTTTCCTTTCAGAACCATTTAAAGTATTTAATAACTGTAAATGCAATGAATAGCTATTTCTCTGTGATATTGGTGGGCTTGAGAACTGGAGATGGATGACAGAAAAGCATTGAAATATTGGAAGAAAGTGATCAGCATCATGATGATTCGTGCTGAATTAATATATTCAGAAGTCTTAGTCATGAGATGTGAACTAGAGAATTGTGATGGAGTGTGAACACAATGTCTAACAAGAAGTATTATAACAGGCATTCTAACTGTTTCTGCAAAATGAAATTTGTCGAATCTACAAAAAACGTGTAGTAAAACAATGCAGCACTTTCCAAGATGAATAGGTGCGAGTGGTTACTAAAAAGAAACCACTGAACAAAGGTCTTCGTTATTCTTCATACAAGAGTTGCAAGTGCCAACTACTCGGTACCTGGGCACAAGAGAGCTACTTTACAAAAGCCAACAATCTTCTCAAGATGAAACAGTCAGTTCAGCAAGCGATGCTCTGGTAATTTTCAAAAGGTAAGAACTTCCAGAACCAGTTGCAGAATATGAAAAATGAGTAGTTAACTTGAGTCTGAATGAAATTCTGCATGTGATGAAGACAAAGTTCCTCAAACTGATGGTCTCTGGGTATATTTCCAGCAAAGACCGTGCCATGTTCTTCTATATATTTGAAAAAGATTTTGGATCCATTCAGATGTCTACATTGAGTTGCTGTCCACTTGTGAAGCACTGGGTGGAGAATGACTGGAAGAAGGTCATACATGTAGCAACAGAATTTGACTCTGTCACATATCCAGAAAAACCCAGCTGGTCCCAACTTACCTGATTGCAACCAGATGGATTATTATGTATGGAGTGCAGTTGAGATGTATATTGTACTACCTGCAACACCAATGGTAAGTCGATTGGCAAGATCAAACTGGTGTTCAAGTGTCTCTCGAAAGACTCTGAAGGCTGTGTGCTCCACGTTTACATACTGTTTGGAGATCTTGGTGATGATTTGGGGGTGGCTTATTCAAGTGAACTCTATTCACCAAAAGAGATGCACTTTTAATTGTGAGAATACATCAAGTATCTTTTTTTCATTCCTTTCCAAAATGTGTCAAATTTATCCCAAACACCCTGTATATGTTGTATACACATGAAATAAGTTTACATTTGTGCTTTTCTCAATTAGCTGTAATTTTGAATTTTCTATTTACATTGAATTATCTTTGAATTGAATATTTATTGAAATAATAATAACCAAAAAGAAAATGCACAAAAAAAATTATATAAAATGTAAATTCACTACCACTTATTGTTTTTTATATTTACGTTGAATTACCTTAATTTTAGTGTTGCATGCCAGCATTTAAAATGGACATTAAGCTGAATATGATAGAAAAGCAAATGAAACTCTTAAAATCTTATATATATTTCTAGCAGATTGCCCAGTGTTGCTCAGTTGTAAAATATGCTTAAATTATATTTTAATTTATGCATGTTTCATATGTATTATTACAGAGCCAATTCCCTATTCATTATTATACTAGCATTTCAACCTGGCGTTGCCCGGGTGTTTGGATGTAAGTTGTAGTAGGAAGGCAGGCTCAACCCCGTACTGCGAAGGAGGAAAAGAATAGGAAAAAAAACCCTGACGTCTTTGCTATTATGACCACTGCCAAACTGGAAGTGACTTATGTTTAAATTAAGGCTAGACAATCGAACGGAGAGGATGACTTTCGAAAATATTGGCGAAAAAAGTGACCCCCCCCCCCTGGAGAAAAGTGGCCAGTTGAAGGTGAAGATATTAATGTTTTTAGCCAATTTTTCAATATTTGTCGTCTGAAAGGTCGAACTTCAAAACGATACTGATTTTGGTAAAATCTGTCACCTCTGCCGAGAGTTTTAGGCAAACATGCAAGCATACATACATTTATATATTGGTAACTAAAAATTTTCGACCCAAATCAATTAAAAAGCTTGCCCTATCTCTGAATATCTTTTACGTCAAATTTAAAATGTTTAGACCAGAAATTGTCTGAGTAATTTGGTAGAAACCGCAGAGGTCAATTTTTTTTTATCTTTGACCCCTATTATGACCTTAACATTTATTGTTTTTGGGCTCAAATCAAGTTAAGTTAGATCCATGTTGGAGGAGTTTGGTAGTTCTCAAAGATCAAATCATTGAACTTTGACTCCTTAACAGCCGAATTTCTGGCCGAAAACCGATCACAAAGATTTTCCCAAATCTCAGTATCCTGTATATCAAATTTCGAGTCTGTAGACTTAAAATTGACAGTTATTGCATAGAGAAATGTACACACATACACACGTTCACTTTTATAGATATAGATTTTACCTAATATACAGAAGTGATTTCAAAAATTTAAAAGCAGAAAAACCTTGAGTGTCATCAGCTAAAATTGAAACAAAAACAGTGCTCCAGCCTTGAGCAATCAGATAGATACGAAAACATTTAAATTGAACTAACGTATAAATGTATATTTGCACATGCATACAAAAGCACTTTAAGTCCACTTACACCTACCAAATTTTATTTTATCTTTTTAAATTAAAAAAAAATTTTTTTTTTCAATTTTGACCTCTTCACAGCTATTTTTACCAGCTAAAGATCAAATCAGATTTGTTCCCCAGGTCCAAATTCCATATATGTCAAGTTTCAAGTCTGTAGACCAAGAATTGAAAAAGGAGTTTGGTAGAGACCATTCCTCAAACAGACAATGTCATTTATATAAACAATGCATTTTGTATTGTTTATAAAAGTACCAGAGACATCTTATCTTCACACCAGCATGCTGGGTGAATATGGCTAGTATAACGTTTTGATTTTAAAGACTGGTATACTTCTCAAGGCTTTTTGAATTCAGCAATTTTTATTTATTTTTTTTTAATGTACAGAGAAGTTAATGAAATCTGTGCAAAACGAATAAGCTGTTAAAAATAAGTTGATACCCCTTTCCTAATATTAACATCCTTGTCATAAAATGGTCATAAAATTTCAAGATATTGTGTCAATATTTTTCTGACTCCTAAAATGATGAATTTTCCTTGACAACTGGTTTCAGGTGCTCTCATAATATTTTTCTTTTCCTTTCAGATTGTAAATAATGTTTAATGCAATATCAAAGATTGCCAATTTTTTGTGGAAGGAGGATGTCCCTCGTCGGCAGTCTCTTAGTAGTTCCGTAGATGGCGCCGTTGTACGATCAGCCAGCTGGGAACGTACAAAATGCCGGGAAGAGAACACGCGCACTTTCAACGGGCAAATTACTAACCTATTTGGAAACCATGGCTTAGTAGATGGAGATGTTTACTTCTCATATAATGTTGTGGTTGGAAAACAACGTCCCCGTGAAGGGGATGAAGTGTCTGTGATAGCGAGCCGACAGCATCGCGAGGGAGGCTGGTATGCTGATCAAATTGTTATTCTTTCTAAATGGTCAGAAGATGAAGAGGAAGAATTAGCGACAAAAAAAAGAGAAAATGGTAAAATAGGTAAGAATTTATATTTCTTTTTGTAGATGTGTCCATATACCTTTGAGTAACTTGGTAGGTAAGGCTGTATTCAATTCTCATGACCAATAGTGCCCTCCCTATGAGACCAACATTCAAACTCCTTTGCTTGACATTCTCTGGCTGTATAAGATGGAATAAATACATAAAAGATCTCACCAACTCTACTGCAAAGAAGTTAGGCTCTCTTTACCATGCTAGAAAATTTCACACATCTGCCAGTATCCTACCTGGTGTTACCAGATCAGGCTCTCTGAAGATACTGGCTTCCTGACCTAAAATGCATGAAGCTTTGATGATATTGTTTTCTTTTTTGCTTTTCCTTTTGAAAACTCAATCATACTCTGCAAAGACAAAAATAACAATTTTTCTCTACAAAACCATTAAACCATGAATAAATGTTTAAAAATATAAAGAACTTGAAGCCTAAAAACTTCTTCCAGAATTATTGGATCAGCATTAAATTCTTGAAAAGGGTGTGATGTTAAGCAAAAACAACCAAATGAAACCAGTATCCTATATATCTACAAAACCACTATTTGTTCATGCATGGAGTCTTGTAGCCACATCTGGGTGATGCACCAACTACTAGCATTACCCTCTTGGACATGGGGCAAAAAAAAAAAAAAATCTGACTCGCACTGTCTGCCAAGCTCCAAATCTCTGTCACACTATTGCAGTGTTAAATCTCTGTGATTATTTTACAAGTACTTTTAATGGTATATGTTCTGATGAACCTGCTGCACTTGTACTCTCTGAATGAAAATACTCCCAATCCATCAGATTAGCAGAAAAATTCCACCCATTCATTGTAGAGGTTCCAATTCCTCAAACAGCTTGCATTTAGAATTGTCTTCCTGCTCATATGCAGAAATTTAAACAAAAGTAAGGAGGGGGACAAAATGGTATTTTTGATGGCCTGTCATGCTTAAGTTTAATATATTTTCATCACTAAACACACAAATTAAAAGTATTATGGTGCTTGTCATTGATCACAAAATGTCATGGGGGAAAAAAAAGTACTCCTGTTCAGGTGTCTGTATTGACTTAGTCATGTTCTATATCATTATGAATTTTCTATCCAATCTGGTGATAGACCTATTTCAAGACTGATGAAAACTAGGGCAGATCGGAACATAGCTGACAATGGTGAAAGTTCATCCAGAAGCGGATCTATGGTTTTTAATGAAGGAATCATAAGTTGCTGGAGATAGCCATAAGACTAAAAACTTTAATGAAGATTTTATATTCATCCAGAATATTGTGCAATTCTTTATTTATTCTTGAATGTGTGTGTACCAGAGAATGGAACAATTCTAGGCACAGCTCTCCACTATTAAGTCATTTAAAAGCCAATTACCTGTCAAACTCAGAAAGGGAGCATTATTTGTAGTAGCTATCCAAATGTTTGTAATCAAAGAAATGTTAATTTCTTTAAGAAACGATTGAATTTTGTTTTTTACTTTTGCAAATATGTCTGAAATAATTTGTTTTAGTGAAATGTTTTTGTTTTTTATGGAATACTGTAATTTTAACAAAGTTTTGCAATAAGCCTATTAAATTCAATATCAGATGTTACAGAATATGATTGAATATCAACAACAATCATTTCTCCTTTCAGATAAGATCCCTTGTGATCTGTAGTTATTAATATCCCAACTTTTCTTTTTGGCCAATATTAAATTAGTTCAAGAGTAGTTTGGTGTTTTGCTTTAGGCTCATAGTTGCTGTCACTTGTTCTTCAAATGTCTGTCCCGGAACATTCAATGTGTTTCCTTTTCTTATCTGCAACTTTTACTTCTGGGTGACCTTTTCTAAGGTGGTTTAACAAATTAGCTGTTGTAAAACCTTTTGCTTGATGTGATGACTTGACATACCTTAAGATATTTTTATTCTTTGAATTTATATCAAACATGGTATATAAACAATCATTTACAGCCAAATCAGACAAATATATCAAAATTACATTTTATGAAGTAAATTGCGGAGAAAGATAGAACAGAAACTAAAGTAAGTTATTGCTGCATACCAACTTGTTAATGAACATCAACAGAAAAAGCTAAAATGTAATCTGCCTGTTATTAAGTATTTTTAAAACTATACTAGCAAGACTTGTGGAAATTTCATGGAATGAGAAATATATTTAATGATTTGATGAAGCTGATATTTCTCTGGATAGCGCAAAAATTAGTTCTGGACAGAAAAACCAATAACATTCAGCAAATATCATTTTTATTAACATTTCCATTAAAATAGTGGCCATTGTATTTTAAATATAAAACTGATGTAAATGAGATAAATTAATAAGTACTAATAGAAAGTAATATTGTACTAAATAGTTTAGTTCAAATAATAAATTCACATAAGACACAATCTTTAATTTACTTCTTTAGTACCGCACCTCTTTGCAGATTTTTTTTTTGCCTTGTTTCTTTTGAATGTTCCCTCCGTAACATTTCCGTAACTTCTTTCTTGAATGAAGAACCACTGCATGTTGAAATAAAAATTTCTTTCTCATATCATTACAACAATGATCATATAACGATATTCAAAAACGGGGCTACATCAAAGGGAGGTCATTCTCATATTCTTGTCCAGGGTTGCCATATTGACTTTTTTAAAACCAAGTTTCGCAAATTTAGCCGTTTTCTTTTTTTTTTAAGCAGTTGACCTTCAAAAATTGTATTTAGCCTTTTTCAAAGCATAACATATGGACTAAGGAAGGAACAAGCTGAATATTATAAAGATTATTCGTAATGCTCTTTCTCATTGGGTATTTATAATGCATGGCTCACAGAGAAAAAATATTTTGATGAGTCTAAGAGGAAGAAAAATTTAAGTATAAATATTTCATAATAAAATATCCTTGATAGGAATTACTTTTCCATAGTAGCAAGGTTGTTTCTTTCTCTGAATTATATGAAATAAATGAGACAAATGATTCTTGTGGAGAGCAATTTCATTAATACTAATTTACTTTTCCATAGAGTTGTCTTTTCCTTATCTGTAGTATCAACTGCACAGATGAAGCAACATGCTCCTTCTGGGAACTCTTTCCCCAAATACTAATGACTTCAGGTGATTCTTTCTCTTCTCGTAAGTATCCTCAAGAATGTTTCCTAATAAGGAATGATTCCCCCCAATATTACCACCTTACAAGGGTGCTTTTTCGTATCTGAAGTGTTGCTCAAATTTAAAAAAATGCTGCCCTAATATTTATCTTGCCCACAAGGGGATCCTTCTTCCTTCTCTATAGTATCACATGCACAAATGAAAAAAAATGCTCCTCATGGAGAATGACTCCTAATACTAATTATTTACATTCCTATGACATTGTAGTTTACTTGTCTGAAGTTAGACAATTCCCACAAATCTGGAAAAAAATACTCCCCTCCATGGAAATGACTACCCTTATATGAATTACCTTATATTTGTATTTTCAGAAATAAATATCACTCTTCCATTTTTGTATATAACTCTTTCTATTTTATGTATTTCTCTTATTGATCATAAAGATTTGCACACATTTTCTATCATTAAACACATATGTTGCCTCTTCGATGGGAGCTTAACTTCATAATATTGAACTTTTCTGAACCCTTTGGAAATGTTTTCTCAATCATTAAATCATTTCTCTCCGATAGGCTCATAAGAGTAGTGGTTGATGGGCAGAAATCAGAGGCCCTCAATATTAATGCTGGAGTCCCTTAGGGGTCCATCCTGGGCCCAACTCTCTTCCTGATCTACATCAATGATCTCCCAAAACACATACTTAAATCATTCGTTGACATCTATGCTGATGACATGACCATCTATGGCAACACATCAAAGGCCGTAAATGACAAAGTTCTCTCTGATTCTCTCTCCTCTGATCTTGAGCACGTGGTACAGTGGGGGAGGAGGTGGCTGGTTACTTTTAATGCATCTAAAACCAAGCTCCTATCTTTATATCATCAATGCTCTGATCTCCATCTGGCATCAACTGAAATGGGTGGCTCTTGTCTAGGGGAAGCTGCATGTTTTGATAAGCTTCTGGGCTTGACCTTTACTCCTGATCTGAAATGGAACACGTACATCAAGTCAGTTGCCAATGTTGGAAAAATGGTAGGATCCTTTTATCGCTCCAGAAGATATCTCACCCCGGATACAATTCTCTATCTATATAAAAGCCAAGTATGTCCAAGGATGAAGTACTGCTGCCACATCTGGGTAGGAGCTGCTAAAAACAGCCTATCCTGCCTTGACAGAGTACAAAATAGGCTTCGTGGCCTAGTGGGTGATGCTCTTTTCTCTTCCTTGCAACCTCTCTCCCACTGGAGAGACGTTGCAAGCCTGTCCTTGTTTTATCATTTCTACCATGGCAGGTGCTCGTCTGAGCTCCAATCTCTGGTCTCCCTTGCCAATCTTTCACGATAAACACCTGTCTAGCTGAAACCACTGTCAAAAATTTTCCCCATTCCTTATCTGTGCCAAAATGTAGATTCCATGAACACAGCTTCTTTCTTAGAAGTGCACGCCCGTGGAACTCTGTTCTGGTTGTCTGTTTCTCACCTGACTACAACCTGGATGTCTTCAAGTCCAATATAAACAAATTCCTGATGAACCACCCCTTAAATAAGACACTTTATCAAATCTCCAATACTAACGTACTGTACATGCAATAACCCTTATCCCCAAGTGGCTTCCGGGCCTTGATAAGTGGTGACTACCTTGTAAAAAAAAAAAAAAAAAAAACTCATAACTTCAGTTGTGTAATCTGTTCTCATGCACTTTTTATCTTGACAGTATATGTTTTTTGAACTTATTCAAGGTTTCAAATATCTAATTTTTATGAACCTGCCATGCAAAAGGGATACCAGCTATAATCGAAATTTTATGTCTGTAAATAAAATTGTCACAGTTCACAGATATTACTTTATGCTAACGAGACCCATGGAAATTCCACAATTGTATCCTTCATCTGTTGTACATTGTTGTCGTACATTCTATGAATGTGGGCCCTACAATATTATTGTACCACCAAATTTATTATTTATTACATAAAAAAATTAATCTCCCTCAGAAGTCGGTAAACAAATATAAACAACATATACATAACATAGTTTCTCTTTTATGGTAGGCAATGCTAATGTAAAGGTAGTTTCTGTAGATGACTAAGCAAGTCTAGTTTGGGATTTTGACTTAAAACCTTCCCCATTGAATGGAGAAGGCACTGAAGAGGTGTTATACTGTGAAACAGCTTATGCGTGGATCGCATGCACACCTGTGTGTGTGTGTACATATATATATATATATGTGTGTGTGTATACACACATATATATATATATATATATATATATATATACACACACACACACACACAACTTTTCTTCATCCCAAATGAACATACGTGTGTGTGTACTACACTGCACAGGCCATGATCATCCCATTCGTTGTGCCACTCTAAAGTTGTTTGATTCAGTCAATGTGGCAACAAAAGAATTCTTTAAAAAAAAAAAAAAAAAACAATTTAAAAACAATTAACAGGTTTAGTTTTCTTTGGAAGTTAAAATGGTCCTTGTTTTCTTAGGTTGAATTGCAGACTTACAAAATTAGATCTTTGCTTGATCAAACCGAAATATAAGTCCCTTCAATACAATCACAAGGGTTTACCTTGCCTGGAGAGGCACATCAATTGAACTGACCACCAGTTGTCAGTCAACTGCTTCCTTAAATAACCAACTCCAACTGACCCCCTCACCCTCTGGAGTGCTCTCTCTCTCTCTGACTGCCTCTTTTCATCTCCTAGAATCTTTTTCCTCCCTGGTCGGAAATCTTAGATTTTGATCTTTGTCAATGGTTACCATTCGACCACTCTAAAGTTGATTACTTTAGATATCCACTGGAGATAATAGTTAGACAGTGTCATTCAAACGGGCTATCTGCAGATAATTTGGGACCATTTTTCTCCAATAAGTTGGTCTCTGCATAATTTTTCATTTAATGAAATAGTTATTTTATTTAAAACAAGAAGACATCTCTTTGGTGGCTGAACTCCATCCAGAGACATTTTTCAAATTTCTGTGTGTGCACACACACACACACACACACACACACACACACACACACACACACACACATTGTCCTTTGGCTGAGCATCTATCACTTGCAATGTCTACGATTCGTATGCACCACTAAACCTGCAGCCTGATGTATATTTACAATATCTGTTTGGGAAATTAAAAAAACAACAAAACAGAAAGGCAGTCAACTGGCGAATATGCAACGTTCATGACTTCCTGTTGGAACACTCTCTGACTGCATTTATAAGCGTTTAATTTTCCCTTGATGCTGGCCCTAGGGTAAAATCCTAGCAAATAGTCACAGATGACTTTGGAGCTGGGTTCAAATTCCTTGATCAGCAATAATTCACTTCCTGCATTGATGAGTGCAAAAGCATGAAAGACTAGTGTCTGTAGATCTAAAAATAACATGTTTGAAAATGTTTCTGACAATAATCCATCTTGCACATCATTTTACATAAATTAACACTTAAGATTGTTTTTTTATTTTCATATTTGTGTTGGAAATTGAATGTAAAGAATGTTTAGATCAAGTTCCAAGAATCAGATTTTATCTTACGCTTTTTCTTTCTTCTTGCAGTTTTTTCTTATTCAGTGCCAGCCAAAGAAAATAATGTTGAATATTTAATGATCCATTCTTTGTGACATTAACTCTAAAATAGTATTCATTTTTCTTGAAATTTTTATGTTATCTTTCAGCTGAAACAGACCATACAAATGCTCAGGGTAAAAATATATCTGAAATGCTGGAGGATCTTGCACCTGGAGTCGGTACTATAACACGGTTCCATAATGGTGAAGGCCTGATCAATGACGACATTCCCTTCAGGTTAGAAAACTGTATAAAGTGTTATGTACCTGAGGTGGGTGACTGGGTGACTGTTGATCTGAGGGAAAGCAATTCTGAGGTGCTTGCATTTGATGTGCAGCCTCTTCGCCAGCAGCAATTTGCTGGAGAAGTGACAGCTGTTCTCCGGGATCATGGTTATATCAACAAAGAGATCTTTTTCTATCTGAAGGCATGTACAAGAGGATATCGAGCACAACGAAAAGAACAGGTGATCTGCACAGCCATCGAAAGTAATCAGGGAAAGTGTAGTTGGAGAGCGACGTCAGTTTCCCGTTTACCAAGACATCCCCGAAAGTAAGTTAATTTCTTAAAACTTTTTTTTTTTATATATTGTTTGATGAGTGTTAAAATTGCATTGGATATGTCCAAAGTTTAGAGATATTTGTATAAAAAAAAACATGTGATGTCATTAGTTTAAAGCAAAGAAACTGTTACAAATGTAAAATTGGTATACATGCTAATTAGTGATTGGACAATTCCAATATGTTTTCCAATTCTAATAACAAAAGTCTCCAAGATGACTGATCTTTGGATGTTCATCAAAGAAACTACCACACGTTTGTGCTTGCTGTAGCTCTACAAACGATAAATAAATAATCAACACTTACATCGGAAACACCCTTTTGCCCTGTGAGCTGAGAAGAAAGAAAAATCAAAAAGATCCAAGATGGCATCAGTGATCTTTTAAAGCCCTCGATCTCGCATGGTCACATGACACACCTGCTAATGAGGTCTGTTGGACATGATAAAAGCAGGTCACTGGGAGGAGTTGGAAAAAAAAGCATTCAGATCTGCATACCATGAACAGTGCTCTGCGTTTTGTCAGACTTTTTGATACAACTCTTGTAGTGACATTTGTTTTGCTACAATAACCTATCATGAATGAAGTATTGTAGTAGTTGAAATGATTCCAGTTAAAAGTATGATAGTGTAAGATAGATGATTACTGACTTTTTAGTGGAGAGCCATTCTTGTAATAGAAAACTGATACAAAAAAAAGATGGCAAAAGAAATAACTCCATTCTAGTGAAAAGAAAATTATCCAATTGCAAATATTAAATGTAGTTGTTGCAAGCAAAGATTAGCAGTATCAATCCACTCAACTTTGACTTGTAAAGAATTCCAGGAAAAGAGTGGTAATATCAATCCAGTTAGTCAGCAGTGTCTAGACAAAAATCTGTGACTGAAAAATTCAAAGATATTCAAAGAGTGTAATTTTATACAGCAATTCTGGTACCTTGAAATAAGGGATAAGAAGACTTTCATAGGATAGTTCAACCAACAGACAGAATCTGTCAAAGAGAAGCATCTAAAAATAAGAGTCCATTCAAAATAAAGTGTAACAGACCAAATAACATTATTTTTATCTTTTTCATGGCAACTGATTGATAATAGATATGCAAGTAATTATATAGAGAATTACATGATGCATAAATATTATGCACTTATGTAAGGAAATGTATTTGTTAAAATATCTAGCTAGCACCTTTTTTTTTTTTTTTTTCACAGTAAATGGAATTGAAAATGGATTTTTTATTTTTAGAATAGGAAGCAATGTGTTTGCCTTATCTCTAGATAAGGCATGGTCACTTAATGGAAGGAACTAACAATAATGAAAAATGATTATTTCTAAGACAGTCTTTTCAGGACTAAGGTCAATTGGCATAAGTCAATAGGAGGAAAACAATCTACAGGGAGAGATTTCCACAAGCTTGTAATTTTTAGGAAGAAGCTATTAGAATAGGAAGGTGTATTACGAGGTATGAAAACAACAAATTGATAGAAACCACTAGACTAACAAGTTAAACAAGCTGCAACAAAAGAAGCAGGTAATAGATCAGGCAATTCTGGAAAACACATGTCATCATAGTATTTATATAAAAGATTGAGACTAGCAACATCACACCTGTGAGAGAGAAGTTGTAAAGAAGGGGTTGGTTCAATCAAATTACAAATGCATGCTTGCACTTTATCAAAAACCCTCAAATATAACCATACTATTTTAGTAACTAAGCAGATCTAGTTTTTGTTTAGAAAGCTATAACCACCAATGAAATAGAACAACATCTAACTTTATATATAAGATAATTGTTGTGTCAAAGATATATACAAACTTTAAACCGTTTCATAGTGATATGTAAAATATTTTTTAATAAGTTTTATACATTTAACTAAGAATTTATTTCTGTATTGGCTTTTTTTTTTTCTTTTTTAAGGAGTAATTTTTCATTCAAAGGTTGCAGCTTTTTGACATTTCTCATAACGGCAGTATTGAGTAAATTTATCTTCACTCTTACACATACTTTTCTGTAATTTTTTTTTTTTTTTTTTTTTAAACAACTTTAGATAATGTATTTTTATGACATTTTAATTGGCATATTATGGTTATTGCATTAAAAAAAATTTAGTTCTCACTTGATCTTTACTAAATGTTTTTTTTTTTTTTTTTTTTGCTATAGTCAAATGGATGGTCCACCTCACAGCAATTATTTGACTGACCTTTTGCGAGACAAAGAAGGAATTGTCATCAGTGGAATCTCAGACTTTGGTCGCTTATCTATGAATGAGCATAAATCACTAACAATGTGGATCCGAAACAATGGTAACCATCCACAGACATTACTTGAGATCCAGTTGCACACTGAAAATGAACAATTTCAGGTGGACAGTTTGAAATTAATCAAAGAATTTATGGCCAGTTCCAAGGGTGCATCTGGATCCAGTGAAGAAATAAAAGGAAAACTTCTCCTGCTTCCCACCATGGCTGCCTATGTGAACATTTCTTGTCATACTAAGTAAGTCAACATTTGTTTTCTTTAAGCTCAAAATTCTGTTTAAATTCAAAGCAAAATAATTTAAGTGCATACTAGTGGGACCCGTGGAAATTTCCTGGTGCTTTCTATATCATCCGTATAATTTTTAACAGTCCTATTCCTTTTGATATAATAAATTTCTGTCAGGATCAATACTATATAAAAAAAACAAACAAAAAAAACAAATAGAATAACTCTTCTTCTACTCTCAGCTAAATAGCCTTTAAATCAAATCAAATGCCACTTTTTGAAATGTAATTATTTAAAATTGCACTGTTTTAGTTCATGGGGTTACAATTTGATTTTGAAATAATTCCTCTTGAAAATGAATAGTTGGAATTGTTTATGTTAGCGACATAAGCCTAATCACCAATCATCATATTTGCTGATCGGATGATCTCAGTTTTTTTTTTTTTCTTTCTTTTTTAAATGCGTGTGAAATGCAAACGTGAAATGCCTTAGTATATCTATACTATATTTCTCTTAGTTTGGTTATAACTTTTGCCTGTTTTTAATAAAAAGTCTAGTTATCTAGATAATTTATAAGAGACTAGCAGGACGTGTGGAAATTCCACAGGGGACTGATTCATATGTAATATATTGATGTTGGCATTCTGTAGATATTCAGCGTAAACGGAGATGCTCTGATATTATTGTAGCTATTTTGTTAAAAACTGCAAAAGTATTTATCCAAGCTGGCAGGGATACCCGGCATAGCCAGGTCGTAAAATACACTTAATGATATTTTAATTCTTGCAGATTTTGTATATATTATTATAGAGTTAGCGTTCTATTGATTTTTATATATTGTAAAGTTGCGATTTCAAAAATGAAAAATATATCTATGACTTGGGTTCATCAGCTGGAATTGAAACTGAATTCCAAACTTATATATATATATATATATATATATATATATATATAACTTTAGTTCCTTCAACTATAATCGAAACCAAAACTAAGGAAGAATTTTTGATAAAATTATTTATATAAAAAAAATAGATTACTAAGGTGTCATCAGCAAAAATTGAAACCAAGACTTATGAAGAATTCTTGATAAATTATTTAAAAAATAAATAGATTATTGGAATGCCATTAGCTATAATCGAAACCAAAACTTATGAGGAATTCTTAGTAAAATTATTCATGACAAAAATAGATGACAAGTGCCATCGGCTATAATCGAAACCAAAATTATAAATAATTTTTAGTAAAATTATTTATTACAAGAAATGGAAGTACATAACAATTAAACGACCCGGATGTAAGCGTGACACAGAAAATAACATGCTATCGTATTAATATATAGATGCTTATTTTAATGAAATTTTAAAAATGTTTTGTTGCCATAGTATGTATGTATATATATATATATGTGTGTGTGTATGTATGTATGTATATATATATATATATATATATATATATATATATATATATATATATATATATATATATATATATATAAATCAAATAAGAGACGTGTTACATTTAACACTTTAAAGCCAAATAACAACGCAATTTTTTTTTTTTTTTTTTTTTTTAACCTTTATAAAATAAACGAATGTTTATTTTTAAAGAGAGAGATATATTTCGGAGATATACCTTCCTTTTTCAATCTGTGTGTGTGTATATATATATATATATATATATATTTTCCTCTTATTCTTCGTCATGATGTTGAATGAAAGAATTTTAAGTTAAGTCCACTTGATGTTAGCTGTGGTTTTTCTGTAGCCGGATAATTACGTGTGGTCGCAAAGTCTGGGTAGGTTTATCCATTAAATGATTGAAAAAGGAGTGTATATCTCCGAAATATATCTCTCTCTTTAAAAATAAGCATTCGTTTATTTTATAAAGATTAAAAAAAAAAAATTGCCTTGTTATTTGGCTGTAAAGTGTTAAATGTAACACGTCTCTTATTTGATTTCCAAATTTCACTCAACGCCTTTAATGGATAAACCTACACACACACACATATATATATATATATATATATACACACACACACACACCGAAGTTAAGAGAAGACTACAAAAAAATAACAATGTTGTGGTCAGCAATTATTGTCAAGAGGGAGCACATAGCATCACACATATAAATGAATAATCTATTAACTGTCACCATAATGGTCCATATTTATCAATTTCTCTCTTTTTTCTCTTAATTTTTGTCTTTTTTTTTTTTATCCTTTCATCATAGAGCACACCTAAGCATATGTTTGCCTATTAATCTTGTATAAACCACTTCCAGTTATAATATTGTATTTTGTGACATTAACACAAAATTCCCAGGACGTCACTTTTAAAATGCAGATGAAGCTGTCAATGTGCTGTTAAATCTAGCACAACTTTGAGTATTTCTGCATATTTCTTGAACACCCTTCACCAACCACTCACTTGTCCCCCATTTGCACAAAATCCATGAGACAACATCTCTTGGCATTTTATCAAAACCTTCTCCAAATCCACAAAAGCAAAATATAGGTTTGTCTACTTACCAAGATTTGTTTCAGAATAAATATAACATTACTGGTACTTTACTCAGGAATAAACCCAAACTGCATTTCATCTATGCTTATCTGATTTATTTGCTGCTCAGTTATTCTTTCAGGACTTGATCCATCAACTTTTAATCTCTGTAATTACTACTGTCTGCTGAGTTCCACCTTTTTACTTTTTTTACATAGGGGTCACCACTTATCAAGGCCCGGAGGCCACACAAGGATAAGGGTTACTGAGTGTACAGTAGTCAGTGGGATAATATAGTAATTGTTAGTAGTGGAAATTTAACTATCAAAATGTCTCTCAGGTTGACCTCTTTTATGATTTAATTTTTTACAGTTGTGATCATCTTGATGCCTACTTCAACAGTAGTCTTCGACATTTCTGCAATAATGCTTGAGTCCTTACCCTACTTCATCTTAGAGCTTGTTGTATTATTTCTTTCTCAATTCTTATATCTGGTGTTGAAAATGTTTCCAAACTTTCTAAATCTTTGTCACTGTATTCAACAATCTCTCATAATAGCATTTCCGAACATCCCTCTTGTTTTGTTCATTTTTTTTTTTTTTGTTAGCATTTCATGGTCATTTCGAATGCACTTCTCTCCAACAATATCCATATTTATCTTTGTCATCTATTTTGCTAGCCTTAATACTTTATTTTCCTGATCATCTCTCTGTAGTATATCTGGAAACTTTTGCTTTCTGTTCTTTGATATCACATACCTATACTTTTTCACTAAACCTTTTCTCCACTGACTTTAGTGTTTCTGCTTTTCTTTGATGCACTTTGCACCACATCATCTTATGTTTTGAAGCCGTTTGATCCACCCACAAGTCTGTTACCTCACACAGTGTATGCAACTTCTTCCATTCATTAATCTTGTAATCCAATGCTCAATCACTTATTCTCTAAATTCGAATTTCACATGTTCAACTATCAAACAATAATTTGATCCTATGTGCTAATGTAAGGCCATGAGTGTTTCCTCTCGACAATCCTCTCCTCCAATGCTGTTTGCTGTGGTTTTCTCCTTCATCTTCTTGTCTCATTCTGGCTGTGTTATCTTGACAAATGCCAAAGGTGTAAGTAGTGGTTTGCAAGTATTAAAAAATAATAAAAATAAAACTATACAGACTTCCAAGAGAAAACCCAAATTCTGAATCATTATACATAGATCAAGTGTGCTCTGAATGTATGTGACAAATGATCCCCCCGCAAAAAAAAAAAAAAAACCGCTAATGTCCACCTTTATAGTTTAGTTTCAATGTGTCAACTAAGACCCAGTGAAGATCATCACTGCCATTGGATTAGAGTCTGCTCATCTCTGGTGTGCAAAAGCTTTGCCCACTCTTGCTCCAATCTCTCCAAGCCACCAACTGTCCAAAACTGGAAATTGTCTGTAAAACTAATTCCTAAATTGACCCAACATCAGTAATCCTATGTTCATTCTTCTATCTTGATAACTGTCACACCTGATTAATAGAAATTAATTACTTCTGCATTTACCTCATCAGCTATTCCTAGCTGAGTATTTGGAAATTGATCACTGTCATTATCTTTATCGTTATTTTCATGGCAAGTACTTGTCTGAGCTCTACTCTATGGTCTCCCCTGGTCTGACTTTCACAAAAAACACTTGTCTATCTGAAACCACTATCAATAATTTCCCCCACTCTTTATCTGTACCTAAACCTAAACGTAGATTCCATGAACAAAGCCTCTTTCTTAGAACTGCATGCCTGTGGAACTCTGTTCCGTTTTCCTGCTTTCCAACTGACTACAATATGGTTGTCTTCAAGTCCAACATGAACAAATTCTTTATGAGCCATCCCCTTAAGTAATTCAATTTACCAAATTTCCGCTTCTAACGATTACTATGACATGTTCCCTTTGACCACTGTACACTCAGGAGCCCTTATCCTCTAGTGGTTTCTGGGCCTTGATAAGTGGTGACTCCTTTGTATATAAAAAAAAAAAATTGAAGCATCTTTCTGTCTAGAGCAGATGTGGTCAACCATTTTATTCTATGCAGCAATATTTTTAGCATCAATTTCAACGCATGACACAAACATCCACTTCCTTTCTGTCTTTCAAACTGTGTTGTAATACGGACATATTTGGAAGTTATAACTTGTATTTATTGAAAAAAAATATATGTTCTATAACTTTATTATATAACAAACCTGTAAACAAACATTGACCAATTTATTAAAAAAACTGACAGATGTAGCATTTATAAAGGAAAGAATTTCACACAACAATTCTTACTGTTACATATAGGGGTTTCATTGAGAGTCTTATAAGCGCAGTCTTAGAAGAGAGATGTGTTGTAAGAGAGATTGTTCGTTTTATGAAGGGATTCATATATATTAAAATGTTCTTTACTTAGAAGTGTTGATATGAGAAGCTCTTAAAGTGATAGTGTTCAGACATTGTGTAGACATGAGATGTAGATTCACATTGTGGATATGAGATGTGTATGTCACGACATTTTATAACACAGGACATATAGGCATATAATAACAATTCAATTTACCTTTTTGTAGAATCACAACACAAGACAACGTTTTACAAAAACACATGATGGTTTTATTTCTTCACGACCGGCCGTGGTTTTCTCATCAAGAATTCAAAGCTTCACATATTAAGTTTAAAAGTGATCGTCTCGCTTCTAGACGTTCGAATTTCAAACTCCAGACTCTCTCTGAGTTTCTCCGCTTCTAACTAACTAACTCTCACTTCCTATATTGAGAAATCCATGCATGTCCGGCCACGTGAGCACAATTCACGTGCGTGACTTGCACGTTTCCGACATTCTGATTTCCCAATAACCTATTTTTTCTATGTTATTTTCACAAAGGAATTCGACCTACATATCTAATTTATTTAACCCATATTTCATTATCCACATTCTTTCTAACAATTGAATAGTTTATTTATTATTTATTTCATCAGAATTAACAATTTACTGGACATTCCATTTAAACCTATTGTTCTTTAAAACTTACATCCAAGGTTCGATTTCTGCTTTCTCTCATTTTATTTTAAGTAATCTCTCTATTTTTATACTTACATGAAAAGGGGACAGCCCTTATCATGTAACATTACTTTCTATTGATTGTTTTAATTATTTTAAAAAGTATTAACAGTAACATGAGCACAATTACCAATTTTAAATAAAAAAAAAATGTATGTGTAGCTAAAATATGACTTTTGGCTCTAGTTTGTTTTTGTCAAACCAGTCATATCAGAAGTTAAACTGAAAACAACAAGCAATTCAATTTAAAATTGGACAGTCACAACTTCAGTTTGTTTTTAATCATTTTCATAGCATTTTCATTGTTTTAATCATTTTCATGGCATGACATCTGTACGTAGTTTTAAAGAGAAAACATATCTCTGAAGAAATTTTCTCATTTCTGGAAAATGTTCGCATGATAATGATTGCCAAAATTCAATCATTTCCAACGCACTTGGGAATGAGGAAAGTTCATTAAATTTTACTTTTAAAATTGAATTTGCTTTTAGTTCAATAAGTTCCATTTACATATTACTAGGCATCTTTTAGAATGTTATATTAATTAATTGAAAGTGGATATATAAATGCAAGCTTATGATCTTCAGAAAAATTACTAAAACGACTATCAAAAACTTCTTGTAGTAATTTGATTTTTTTTTTTTTCAATGCATTTTGAAAAGTTGACAATATCTTTAACACATTCGCTTTGTTCTTTTAAATGCGGCAATTGGCTCAAATCCTTTTTTCTAACTAAGAGATAAATGCTTATCTTCATCTTGAATGCATTGATATCATTTACTAAGCAAAGAAACAGTTGGTCTTTGCCCTGCAACTTAAGATCGAGGTAATTGAGATGGTTGGTGACATTAACTAAAAATGTTAAGTCTAACAACTAGTACTCATTACACAAAAAGACTGTTTCTTTGGGGGGGGGGTCATCTTTTTCATCTAGAAAATCATGGACAATGTGTTTCAGTTTTCAAAACTTTTAGAACTTGTCCTTTAGAGAGTCAACACACCTCATAGAAACAGATAAGACCACTCATCTAGCAATTCATAGTATTCTCTAGATGTCTTCTGCTTAAACCTGACCTGTTCTGATTTTGTTTACTCGCTTTACAACTGGTACCATAACATGTTGCAAGTTTTAAACTTTTTGACACACAGACTCTTGGTGAATAATGCAATGATATTTTAGGAGAAGATGACCTAAAAACCTTTTGAGTAAGGCAACAGCCCCAGCAATTTTACCAATCATTGTCAGTGCATCATCAGTACAGACACTTAAAAGTTTACTTAGATCTAATTGTTGATTTTCTAGACTTTACTTTTTCAAATATGTCTGATCCTTTTGTTTTTCCATGGAGCGATTCAAAGCCAATACTTCAAAGACATTGAAATTATCAGTTCATTGTAGAAAAATGCTTAATTGGACTAAATCACATATGTCGGCAGATTCGTCCAAGGCTAATGAAAAAAACAAAAAAAAAACATGCATGTGCACGGTTTTTTACTTGCTCACGAGAAATCTCCTCTGTGCATCTTGTAATCGTTTGCTTTGACAAAGCGACTTTGTTTACTTTTCTTTTTATGCTTTTATTGCCAACACGTTTTGCAAATTTTTCGAGACTGGGCTTAATAATTTTTTGCCTGTCAGAGAAGGCAATTTCATAGGATACTTAGAGCATCGCTAAACTATCACAGCTTTTCTTTGCAAACAAATTTTGCTTCTTGATTATATCTTTCCGTAATTCAAAGCCGGGACTAACTTCTGTTTTTTTTTTTTTCCTATTTCACCTTAGTGTTTCTTATGTCGTCTAATGTCATAACGTGTTATCTTAGAGAGAGTGCTTTCATAAACTATGCACATTGGTTTTCCTGAAGGACTCTCAATGAATAATAATATAAACTGCAAAACAATTTTTTAAATACTTGTTTACAAGAAATGTAATCTCACTTTATATGTGGTATGCTAACAAGCTTAACAGCAGTATGCAATATGGTCATCACAGCAAATATCTAGCAAGCATAATAAACCACAATATTGTTACGTAAAATTTAAAATGTTACAACATTAGTTACTGGGTGACACAAGGAATAAAAAGCCAGAGTGATGTACCTATTTACAATGCCTCCCCACGGGACAGAGTTAGACACCAGGGTCGTTTTTTAACGTGGAGAAAAAAAAAAAAAAAAGTGATGTAATTCAAAATTTTAGATCACAATATTTACAATATTTAAAATTTAGATTAGCTTTTAAAAGAAACAGAACAATGCTATGAAGGATGTGCAAGAAATATAAATCACTGAATAAATGAGTAAAAGTGGCTTATTTTCTCATCAAAAGGATACAATGCTCCACTTATAGTGCATGCGCCACAGGTTGGCCATGTTTGGTCTAGAGAGTTCAAAAAGTCCCCCCTCCCCTCCAATTATCTGTTTACTAATCTCACTTTCTACACTTTTGCTTTGATGATGGATCTTGGTTGCGGGAAGTAGGGAAGAGCATCCACAGTATCACACTAAGCCAAATATGCAGTAACAATATATTGGAAGGAAAAGCAAATCCTCAATTATAGAATTGATAAGGATATTTGTCTTGAACTATCATCAGAAAATATAATTATTTACAGCAGTTATTTTATTTTAAAAAGTGCTTGATATGTGTTATATCGTGTTCTTGTGTGTTAAATGAAAATGAAAAAGTTTGGGCTTAAATAATATGAAACCAATTTTTCCCTTTTCTTCAGACATATTGGAAATCACAAAGTACTGCTGGTTTTTAAATTTGACAAATTCCGAATTGCTCGTAATCTCACCGTCACAGTTATTGATCCTTACCAAGATTATCTACCTCAGAATATGTCAATTAGTAGTAAAGAAGGAGAAGATGGAAAATTGTTGCCGCATCAACAGCAGCAACACATGGCATTCTCACGGTTCCAAGAAACCAGCACTTCAGATTGGATAATTCCTGGAGAACAAATACAAAGGTAAGAATGCACTAAAATTCCTCATTTTACACATTTGAGATGTATTAAAAAGGAAATATATGATAAAAACCCTGTTTACTCATAAAATCCCAAATAATTAATGGAAGATTGATAAATTGTTTTAAGTTTGGTTTAAATTGTACAGGTTATTAAAGAATTCATGAAGGAAAATTAAAAAAATTTTGTTTAAGTAATGGAATCAAAATGACTGACAACAACCTTATTATTCAGTATTTTGTTTTAAGTGCTACTATAAAAGTCAAGCAATTAAAATGGAAAAATATTGATTAAAAATAATTATAAGAATATACTGAACTGAAAAACTTATACATTTTTTTAACACTTATAAACATACATAGAATAACAATTATATTTTTTTAGTTTTTTTTTTTTTTTTTTTTTTTTTTTTAATCTAAACTTATTCAAATTTGGAAAAATCCCCTTAGTATAAACATAGCTGAAACAGACACTATTTTTCTATCATAATTCATGTAGCAGTTCAAGCATTGTTTTTGTAACTTTGCCGCTACTTTTTTTTTTCTCTCTAAGTTATTAGATCGGTATTCTGCACATCCATTCAGAGTAGCTGGGTAAGGTATTCATCTATTGGCTATCAAAAGTAATTCAACCAAGTGAAATGACAAAAAGAAAATACATATTTCCTATTCAGTATTTAATGTACTTCAATACATTTATGAACAAGATTTGACATTATTCTTATCTTGAATGTTGTTCTCTCATTCTGCCCGATATAACTTTTAATCTTCAGATGTGTCTTGTCAAACTCTGGAATCTATACAATGTTGGAATGCTTTATTTAGTCTGCATAGAACTGTGGTGCAACACAAAGTGCTAAGTGAATCTTCTAGAGGTTGAAGGTTCAAATCAATACAGACAATGCTAGTAATATAATCAAGAATTATTTAATCATTCTGATGGAATGAAAGTAGTCTGTTCCCGTGGATTAAATAGTGTTTTGTTGGAAATTCCATACAGATTCCAGAGTTTAACATGATGCATTTGAGAATGCTGGAAGTTACAATGGCTAAAATCTTGTGAGAATAAAATCCAAGATGTGAGAACAGTAGTTCAAATAATGCAAATTTTTAATCCTCATCTCAAAGCTTCAGAAAAATACATAAAAATCTTTTTTCTTCATTTTTGTTTTTAATTTTCAATTTTATTTTTCTTAGTATGTGAATGTGCAATAGATTTGATTTATTAAAATTAATGAATTGGTCTTGATTCGAAAGATTAACAGACAGTCATATTTAAATTTTGGCTACTTTTCTTGGATACAGATTTGACGAAATGGCGTTGGTTGAGTATCCATTTCACATGACCAAGTAAAAAAAAAAAAAACTTTCTAAGAAAATAAATTTTAATTAACAATTTCAACAATGGCAACCTGGTTCAAGTCTGAGAACAACTTGATTTTTATAGATACAAGAGATTTCAAGTTTATATCTTTTACTAGCATTTCAGCATTCTGATAGTAATCAAGAAATGTAATTACAAAAAAAAACTTTTTGATAGCTGTACAATATTTAAATTTCCACAAGTGTCTGATCAAAATACTTTTAAGTTATATATTTATTTCTCTAAAATGTACAAAAAGAAAAACAAAGAAAATTTTCATATTAAATTATCTCTCTGAAACACGATTTTGAATAACTTCTAAGTTTAATAAATGTTTATTTTTCCTATATTAAAATGTAAACAAGTACAAACAAACAATTGAATGTTTTTTGTTTTTTTTTCATTGATTTTAATCAGTTTTTTCGGTTTCTCATTTCAAAGAGGAGCCAATAACTCCTTACTCTAATAAAGAGTTATTGGCTAAGCCCTCATTCCATTACATCATGCAGAAATATAAATGAAATCTAATTCACATTATATTTTGTTGATTCATTTCATATTAATCACTATGCCGATGAATAAAACAAAATATTTACGTTTTCTGATTATAAATAATACAAAGACATCCAGATTTTAATACTTAAGGACATTTTTAGAATTTGCATAACAAAACAGACCCAATACTTGATAACACTAATTTTCTAAACATTTTCAACTATTTTTTCCTCATTTGTTGGAAAGACAACAGTGCTTTTGTTGTGATCACACAATTTTATTAATATACTAGCAAGGAGACTCAATGTTGTCCAGGAGATCATCCACTTTTTAATCAAATCAATTGATTGCCTGCTCTAGTTAAGAATCCTCCACCACCACACAGCGTACTGGGAGGAAGCTTCATATGCCTCCACACAGTGACTTGGTCCACAATACATTGTAGTGTGCATTGCATTGTAGAGAATCTACTGTTGATTTTATAAAATTATCTGTAAATAATGGCTGGACTTCAAGTTTAAAATGCAAAAGTCAAGTATCATAGTTCAACTGTGCTCTAAACAGAAACATTTATTTCGAACGCACTCCTGTCTTGTAAAAGAATCTACAGTTGATTTTATAGGCTGGTCTTTTCTGCTTGTGCAGTGATAAAACTTCTCAAATACATTTGTGATGTTAGTTTGTATAAAAGTGTTAATTTTGATCAAAATAGGACTTCCTTATGCAGTTAGATTTTTCTGATTATCGATTCCAATGCAAAACCTACATATGAACACTCCCAGATACATCAAGTATCTTTATGTGAAATTTCTTAAAAGTTGGCCTGGTTGTTTCAGAGTTCATAGGGAACAAACTTACACACACAATTCCTTCTTATATAACAGTAGAGATACTATACAGACTTTAACAACATCTAAAATTATAAACTTTTTTTTTTCTTTTTTCTAGTTATAAGATGCCTTCAGTAAGTTTCCAGACTTTTTGTATGGGCACTTTTCTTGATAGTATACATATGAAACTCTAGTCCCTTCAAAGTGAACTCCTCCGATTGCAATGCACTTATTGTACCATTCCAACAACTTCTGGAAGGCCCCATGGAAGTCCTCTTGTGTGAGCATGGCAGTGACCCTTGTCAGTCTCTTGTATCTCCTCTGTTCTCACATAACAACATCCTCTAAGGTTTTCTTTGAGCTTAGGGAATAAACAAAAGTCACAGGGAGCAAGGTCTGGACTATAGGGAGGATGAGGAACTGTCTTGATGCCCATCTTGGTCAAATAGTCTGTGATCTTTTCTGAGCACCCTTGGCACAAACTTTGTGCAAATTTTCTGTATTTTCAGTTTCTCACAAATACAGTTCCCACACTGACATCAAACTGTGCACTTATTGTCTCTATAGGCACTCTTTATTTGGTCAATCAACTCTGGTGTTCTGACTTCCTTACTCCTCCGACACCTCTCATCATCCCTCACAGACTCCCTGCCTTCCTCGAATTTCTTATATCACTCAAAAACTGAGGCTCGATTCATGCAAGTTGGTCCAAAAGCAGTCTAAAGCATTCCATACGTTTCTATGGCATTTTTTCCAAGTTTAAAACAATTTTATTGCATATCGTTCTTCTAAAGTGTCCTCCTGTCCAGATTGCATTTTTGAAATTCACCAGCTTTGACAATCAGACTTTAGTAGGGTGTATTCCAATTCTTGCTTTAGCTATTTATTGGAACCTGAAATCATAAAAATTGGTCAGTCATCTCATAAAATGTATAGCAATAATATACTGAATTTTCAAGGGTCTATGACAATTTTAAATGCCTGTATAAAAAAAAGTCTAGAAACTTATTAAAGGTACTTCATATCTGAACCAGATAATGTATTCATCTTATTCAGTGTGTCTCTACTAACAATCTTGGTATTAAATAATTGCCTGACTTATTGACATAAATTATTCTTCATTTGGGTCTTAATTTAATGTGTATACAAATTTTCTCAACATTCTTTTAATTTGATTTTTTTTTTTTTTTTTTTTTTTTTTTTTTTTTTATCAATGCTTGCATTTCATTGACTTGTCAATGATATACACACAAATGAATATGGCATCGACAAACAATTCTTTTCATTTCTATTTTTCCTATTATCTCCATTAGTTTATCTGAAAAAAAAAATATTGGGATGCAGCATTAGATTTCATTTCTGTATGTGTCAGCATATAGAATGCAAAAAATTATCTTAAATATGTTATTTGTTGTAATTGTACATACATTTCTTGTGCTTGTTTATACCATTTTTTAATCAGACAGAACACTTATGACTTACACATTATTTAATAAAATAAACCAAGTTTTTTCAAATTCCAATTTAGAAATAATTTACAAATACATATTTCATTAAGAAATTAAATCCACTGTAATGCATTTCAATTCTTTATAAAACAAGTTGGCCATTTCAATGAATTGCTTCTTGAGATAAAAAAATCCTACTTAGAAAAAAAAAATTATTTTCTTATTAAATTATATACACTAAGATACATTTTGATTTCTGAGAAACAAGTCAGCCATTTGAATGATTCTGTTTTTTCGATTTTACATTTTACTGTTTCTCTTGTATTATTAGATACTGACTTCCTGACTTTAAATGCAGCAACCATTGTTATTTTTTCCTTTGAAAAACTCAATCATGTTCTGCAAAGTCAAAAACAAGAACAATTTTCTTCTACAAAACAACCAAACCAAACACTGAATAAATATTTGAAAATATAAAGAACTTGAAACATAAAAACTATTTCCAAAATTACTGATAACTCAAATTACTTAAATAACTCAAAAGGGTTGATATACCATAAAACAAAACAACCAAATCATGTTATTAAAACATTAACTTCCACCCAATGCTGGTTAACAACAACTAGTTTTAAATATTTCAATATAATTTTTAATAACCTTTTATATCTGTTTATATTTTTCTTTTTTATTTATTTTCTTCAGATTCACAAAGAAATTACGGTTGCCTAATAAACTTGGACAATATCGTGTCCCTAAAGAACTGAGGGATGCTGTAATTGAATGTGAAGATTTGGTAGACATTTTCCCAAATATACCTGAAGTAAGTTTGTTTTTGTTTTTATGTTAAGTAATCTTTTCATATTTTCTGAAATGCCTGATAAGTCTTTATTTAGTATGAACTTGATTAAAATAAACTGATTTTAGAATGTTGTCAGAATTGGATAATTAAAGAAAAACAAATAGCTATTTAAACTTATTTATTCAGAAAACTGCTAATATCAGGGGAGGGGATCTACCTTCAATTCTTTATTTAAAAAACACTAGAAAAATAGCTACTCTAAAGAAATGTAGACTCCCTCCTTCTCTCAACTGTCTTCATGCATTCTTGCGACATAAAATTGCTCTTCTCATATAGAAAGTGAGTTTGGTTTTAATAATATTCTGCATATCACTTAAATTCTATCTTTTAATTCCACAAATCGGTTCTGAAATCCATAATCAGTGCCGGATTTAAGTGAAGCCAGAGTTTATTCCATTTGTGAAACCTCCAGAACATCTATGCTTATGAAAGAGCGTTTCAAACAAAATTGAATTATGTCGACATTAATGTGTGAAAAGTACCACAGTTACTCTTTTAAAGGATATAAAATGATGTTTTTAGTTACTCTTGTAACTGAAAAAAAAAAAAAAATGCATAAACTCTGTAGGTATTATTATTTATTTATTTATTTTTTAGTCAAAATCAGACTTCTATAGTTATTCCCACCATCCTAAATTTTGAGGCCTTAGGCTTCAATCTGCAAGGCTTATAGGGAAAACCAACACTACCTCTAACTTATTTTGATTTGTTGTGGTTTCATGATGATTAATGCACTTTAATGACATCTCTAAGATCATTATAACTACTTGTTGATGCTCACCCTCTTCCAAGTAGTGTGAAACTAGCTCTATTGAGGTATGAAGTACCAGGAACAGAACAAACCCTGGCCGTTTCCTTACCCTATTATTTGACTTGTGTTAAATATATCTAATGAGTACTGCATTACATATACTTTTGACACCATCCCTTAAGAGACAAGATTCTTTTAAAGCAACAGTAATTTTAACTTTAGATTTTATTAACTAAATGTTTCCAGTGTATCAATAATATAATCGATACTCTATGGCTGACTGGGATAGCTTCCGTACATTCATATCTGATTTACCTCTGCACTCCATGTTTAAAAAGGAAGTGTCCTCTATAGTATCAGATCTGACCGAATGGTTAATTGTAGGCATAGACCAATTCATACCATCTAAAAAATTTCAACAAAAACCTAACAGCCAGCCATGGTTCTCCCCAGAATGTGCTGCTGCTATCGCGCACAGAAATCACTTTTTCCATAGCTACCAACGTAATAGATGCACTGAGACTAAAGCTGCTTTCAGGACTGCCAGCAACCACTGTAAAAGAGTAATAAAAAATGCAAGAGAGCTATATGCCCAGTCTGTTAAATCCAAGGTAGCTGATCAGCGGCTTGGTTCCCACCAGTTTTGGCAAATAACAAATAGGATCCTGAACAGAAGTGTGCGTTCTATCCCAACCATTATCAATGGACCAGAGGTTATCTCGTCAGCGTCAGACAAGGCCAAACTATTTGCAAAGAACTTTGCAGCTAATTCTACCCTATGCGACGAAGGCCATCAACTCCCCATATTTCCTCCTATAACACAGAACAAGCTAGGTAACATACAAATATCCGTGCATGAGGTCGCCAAGCTAATAAAAAACCTAGATTCCAGTAAAGCAACTGGCCCTGATGGCATCCCAATTATAGTGTTAAAAAAGCTTCAACCAGAACTTGCTCCCATACTTACGAAACTATTTAAGCGCTGCCTTAAGGAGAAGTGCTTTCCGACCCCCTGGAAGACCTCATCAGTTTGCCCTGTATTTAAGAATTCAGGTGATAAGTCAGTACAGACCAATAAGTCTTCTCTGTGTTATGAGTAAGTTGCTGGAATCAATATTAAATAGAGAAATAGTCAACCACCACAGCAGGAATAACCTTCTTAGTGACACACAATATGGTTTCCGCTCTGCAAGATCTACCGCAGATGTGCTGACGGTTATATCCCACAGGATTAGTGAATCTCTTGAAAAAGGCTTCCTTTCTAGGGCAATTGCTCTTGACATATCAAAGGCCTTTGACAAAGTATGGCATAAGGGTCTACTTCACAAGATTTCCAGCTACCGTATAACTGGAAATGTTTTCTCAATCATTAAATCATTTCTCTCCGATAGGCTCATAAGAGTAGTGGTAGATGGACAAAAATCGGAGGCCTGCAATATAAATGCTGGAGTCCCTCAGGGGTCAATACTGGGCCCAACTCTCTTCCTGATCTACATCAATGACCTCCCTAAACACATACTTAAATCATTCGTTGACATCTATGCTGATGACACGACCATCTACGGCAACACATCAAAGGCTGTAAATGACAAAGTTCTCTCGGATTCTCTCTCCTCTGATCTCGAGCGCGTGGTTCAGTGGGGGAAGATGTGGCTAGTTACCTTTAATGCATCCAAAACCAAACTCCTATCCTTACATCATCAACGCTCTGATCCCCAGCTGGCATCAATTGTGATGGATGGCTCTCGTCTGGGTGAGGCCCCGTGTTTTGACAAGCTTCTGGGTTTGACCTTTACTCCTGATCTGAAATGGAACACGTACATCAAGTCTGTTGCCAAGGTCGCTGGAAAGATGGTGGGATCCTTCTACCGCTCCAGAAGATATCTCACTACTGATGCAATTCTCTATCTATATAAAAGCCAAGTATGGCCAAGGATGGAATACTGTTGCCATATCTGGGCAGGAGCTGCCAAAAACAGCCTATCATGCCTTGACAGAGTACAAAATAGACTTTGTGGTTTAGTGGGGGATGCCCTTTTCTCTACCCTGCAACCCCTCTCCCACAGAAGAGACGTTGCGAGCCTATCCTTGTTTTATCATTATTTTCATGGCAGGTGCTCGTCTGAACTCCAATCCCTGGTCCCCCCTCGCCAATCTTTCACGAAAAACACCCGTCTAGCTGAATCCACTGTGAAAAATTTTCCCCACTCTATATCTGTGCCTAAATCAAAACGCGGATTTCATGAGCAAAGCTTCTTTCTTAGAACTGCACGCCTGTGGAACTCTGTTCCGTCTGCCTGCTTCCCTCCGGACTACAACTTGGATGTCTTCAAGTCTAATGTTAACAAATTCCTAATGAACCGCCCTCCTAATTAAACACTTCATAAAATCTCCTCACTAACGTAATGTACTTGCAATAACCCTTATCCCTGAGTGGCTTCCAGGCCTTGATAAGTGGTGATCACTGTGTAAAAAAAAAAAAAAAAAAAAAAAAAAATTACCTAAATTTCTTTTGTGATTAGATGTATTTTCCTTTAGCAGTAGAATTGTTTTACAGAGTTGAATTGGCTGAAATGAGCCAATGAAAACTTTTGGCAGAACAATACCAGTTACTTGACTACTTTTATTCATTCTTTACTTGTATTTATCTCAAACAAGGCACATTGCCACTGAAATATACTGTGAATTATGGGACAGATTGAGACATCCGAACTTGATAGTTGTACAGCAAGATATTTGTTTACATGGCATTTAAATTTCTGCTAGTTGATACAGTTGGGAATAGAGAGGGAATGCAAGCAGTTTGAGGAACAGAACTATTAGAGTAGAAAGCATTTCAGAATTTGGGAACCTCTACAGTGAAAGGATTATCGGAACAGTCAAGGGGTATTTACATTCTAGGTTAAGAAATTCATCTTGATTTTAGATTTTTTAAACCACTTGATGTAAAAAAAACTATGAAAGAAAAAAAGAAATTTAAAGGGCAAAAAATAGAAAACTAATTTTTCCCCCTTTGTCAGAAACATCGCTAACATGGATTCATGCCAAGGGATATGCAACATTATTAAATGGTCGGAAATCTGGATAATTGACATTAAGTTTGTCAAAATGTTTTAGGAATAAGTATAGAGGATAAGAGTTTAATGGATAGTATTTGATGCAGTCAGTATATTCCAATATATCATAGCGAATTGCTTAATCTACTTAGTGACTAGATATATGGCTCTTACATTTTAACAATGATAACTCCACTCAAGGTGAACAAGGCCAAAAATCTTGGCCTTCTGGTCAACTTGTCTTTCAAGCTATCTAAATATTGTATTCATACTGCAAACAAAGCAAGGCCCCTATTTCTCATTTGACACTCTGTAGTCATAAAATCTCCTCACTAACGTAATGTACTTGCAATAACCCTTATCCCTTCTTCTTCTAATGGACGCCTTCAAAAGTCTATTGTTTGTTGTCAATACACAGAGGCTGGAAGAAGAAGTGATAGGCGTGGTTGGTTTTATGGGAAAGAGGGCAAAACTAACCGCAAGATTTCTCGAAATTTGTGAGGAATAAAAGACTGAACTTGGAAGGATAGGCGACTGTGCTTTTGCTCAAGCAGAGAAAACAGTGAGAGGAGAGGAAAGTCCCTCGCTAAAGAAAGTTCCGGCTCAAAGTGAGAAAGAAAGTGAAGCTGAAGGACCAGCAGTTTTCACACTCCTTCTGCAAACTGACACCTGAAAGATTTCTCTCACTTTTGTTTCTTTCATCAGACCATGGTGCCCAGGCTTCTGCATAATACCCAGCACACAGAGAGGGAGTTCAACGATTGACTATTTGAGTGGTTCAGGGACTCTAGAGTCTGCTTTATAGTAACTGACTCTCTTGAACCCCAACATTTATGCAGTGATCTCATTTTGGCTTACAATCTCTTCAATGACTTATATGATCTCTCTTAAGGCCTACTATTTACTCCTGCACCAGAAAGAGGTCTATGCAGGCATTACCAGGAACTGTCATCGCTGCTTTCAATTGAATTGGATGAGGGCTACTTTCTCACTTAATCAAGATTTCTGGATCTTGATATAGACTTCCCGGAGATGTAGTAAATGTGTCAATGAAGCTTTTTATTATCTTGTGTATAAATTTCTGCTTGTCTTATTCTCTTGCCAAACTTCTTGAATAAAAATAGATTTTAATTAGTTGCAGTTAAAGTAACAATCCAGATAAATAATGGTGTTTAGACTGTTTTCTTTGATAATTAATCAGAAGAAATCAAAGTTGGGGAAAATGGATTCAAAGTTGAGAAAAGTAGAGTAAGGTTGTTACTGTTGTTTCCTTTCATCTCTGTGTGAAAAGTTTCTATGACTAGCTGAGAAATATACTGTCTCACCTATGATGTAAAAAAAAAAAAACTATGAAAAAAAATGAATGTAACTAGATTTTAATTGTACATGCCAATTTCATTTATTTTTAACCTGTATTCACCTCAAACTAAAATTGCCACTGAGATGTAAGAGGTTACTGTAAATGAGGGACCATGTCTACAGGGACACTCTAAGTAAGGAGTTGAGTAGCAAGATGTCTGTTCACATTACACTTAAATTTTTTCGTGTCACTACAGTCAGAGAAGCAGGATATAGAGGGAACTCCAAAGTTTAGCAATTTGAGGGAAGAAACTTTCAGAGTAAAAAGCTCTCTGACATAGAGGAACCTCTACAGTGAAGATGTGAGATTTTGCTGTTTGTCAGATAAGTCTGGGGTATTTGCATCTAAAGGACATCAGTGCTACTAGTTCATTAGCACATTTTCCATTGTTTGTTGTAAAACAAGTAAAGGGATGCAACATTGTGGGACAAGAGGTTGGAGCTTGGTTAAAAGTGTAAGACCTGTTAGATTGAAGACTTTCTTTTTTAGAGTGGATGCACCGGCCCATATATGGCAAGAATATTCTAGGTGTACACAAATAGTGGCTTTGTAGAGATATAATATACTGACAGATATGAATATTTTTCTAGTATGTTAGAGGGAATCCACCTTCTTTGCAGCAGCCTTGGCATATGTCTTCTATTGTCTAGTCATGAAATGTGAACTATCATGATGCCTTTTTCGTTTACAGATAAAATGTCATATCATTTATAAAATGTAATATTTTTTTTTTTTTTTTTAACTAAAATAAACTTTCCAAGTTTTCTTTTATTTTCAGACTTTGTGTTATGAAAATTATACCTCCAAGTTTTCTATTCTTCTTCATTTGGAAGAAATACAAATGATGATTGACATACGACAATTTGATTTGGAAAGAGTAAGTTTGAGGAGTTGTTGTTATTTTTTTATTTTTTATTTTTTTTGTAACATTTTCATAAACAGTCATTAAATGAACAAATGTTAAAATAAAAAAATGTGCATCGGTTTTTTTTTTTTGCACAGGCATGTACTTGCTGCACTTTTACATTATTGATAGCGATCCAGAAATGAAAGTTTTTTTTTTTTCTTTTTTTAAACATATGCATGCCGTTTGGTTTTCATTCTTTTTTATCATTGCTTTCCATGTGTATGGCCATTGATCCCCTAGTAGTTGTGATCTTTTAATTCAAAACTAATGAAACTTGTGTATAGTAACATAATGGAGACTTGTTAGTGGTTTTAAAGGTTTTTATTATAGAAAGAAATTTATTCACAAAAGGAGAGAACAAAATGAATTTCTTTTTAATTTTTCTACTTAGCCTTAAAAATGGTCGAATGAACAGGCCTCTAAGAAATTTTCTTAGATTTTTACATTTTGAGGCACATCTGGTCTGGCCGCTTCCTTACCTTCAACTGCCTCAAAATTCTCTTTTCTTTTTTTTTTTTTTTTTTTTTTTTTTTTTATATATATATGTAATATCGGTCCTTGTGAACAATTTGAACCAGATGTAACTAACCATTTACTCAGAACATGTCATGCACTCAGGTTTGACTGTAATCTAACGCAAGATGCCGATCAATGCACAGCAAAGGAGCAAACAATCTTTGGGGAAAATACTGAGAACATATTAATAGGACCAACTGGGAGCTTCTCGACAGTTATCTTTTCGTCTTTTTGAGTTTGTGGAGACAGAAATTCTGTTATGATCCTTTTGTCGCGATCTTAAACCATAAAAGCTACCCAATTGGGTTGGCGAAGTTTCTTTCACAAACACTGTCTCTTCTCCCCCCATTTTGAAATCATCTGATGCGACTGTAGAAAAGTCTTCCTAATCCTAACGAAATATCTCAGCTGTCTGAATTTAATTTTAAAAAATCTATTGCTAGCTCCATCCTACAGGAAAAAAAATTGTTCATGAAAAAAAAATAACAAAACAAAGTTTACATTGATTACAAAAATATAAAGAAAAAAAACAGTGTTTTTTTTTTTTTTTTTTTTTTTTTTAACCTTAAAAAAAAAGATGAAAAACACAAAAAATTGGTTTTCTTATTAGTTTGTTCAATTTTGTTTGAGTAAAATAAATTGGTTGAAAAAAAATACTTGTTTATTTTTTTCACTTAAAAGAATTTGTTACAAGAATAAAACAGAAATTGTTACGTTGTTTCTTTTTTATTTTCATTGTATATTTTTTATCTGGTGATTTTATTATATTTAAATGTTTTCTTCAGTATTTTCCTTGAGTAGCATTATCATGCTTTGATAATTGATCATGCTTGGTGAAAACCAGCAATTAATGTTATGTTCCGAGCAAAGTCGAGCGGCTAGTTAGTTACGGCTGGTTCAAATTCTGCACAATTGAAAGCTGACCTGAACCCTTGCCTCCATCATGCTAGGTGCACTGAGTCCATCTCAATTCGCTGCCAGGCTGTGTCCACACGTACTTAATGAAACGCTCCCGAAATTCATACTGGTTAACATAATCTCTACTTACCAGTGTAGATTCCCAATAATAATTGTAGAGAAACCAGTATTTCTACACAGAGTTGATCTTGAGAAAAAGTTCTTTTTGTCTCTTTTTCCAGGTATGTCTTAAACATGCAGGAGAGTATCTGGCATTAAAAGTGCCTGGACTTGCTGAAGGTCGACCATCTGTTTTGGTTGGTGATAAAGTTTATGCTTCTGCTCCTGGAGAATCAGAAACTCCATTACTGGAAGGAATTGTTCATGAGGTAATTTTTTTTTTTTTTTTTTTTTAAGCTTTGATTTATCTAATATATAAACAGCTATATGTCTGTCTGTATATTGGTCTGTCTGTTGGTCAGTGTCTGTCTGTCTTCATATTTTCAAACTCTATCTCCTCCGACACTAAAAGTTGCAGAGTGGCACTAGGGTACTAGTTTATTTTTAATTTTTAATCGTTGGTACAGTGGTAACATCACCAGTTTTGAATGCTACAGTTTCTGTTTACATTCTAGCTGATGGCACCTAAATACTTTTTTTTTTTTTTTTACTTTTGAAATAACGACTATGATAATATATACAAAATCTGGACAAATTAAAATATATTTAAATGTATTTAACACCTGGGGCTTGTCCAAAATTAAACCTAATTAATAAACAAGAATAAAGAAAAATCTTTGTATGTATCCATCACAATACAAAAATGTCATATTCCAAAAATTATGTAAATTAGTAAAGTAATTTTTTTCTTTTTAAATAAGAAAATCAAATTTTATGAGGAAGCAAGATTGATCAGCTATGTTTTAGAAATCAAAGGAGACCATTTAATTTGACTAACGACATTTTTTGTTTTTTAATCAGCCTTGTAATGGCTGCAGAAATCACAAAAATTGCTAAAATTTGTTTTTCTTTAAAAAAAAAAAAATACCTAATCCATTCAGGTGATTTTTAGAATATAACATTTTCATTCTGTGACGGGTACATACATCAAAAAAAAATTTCTGAATTTTTAATTAGTTAGGTTGAACTGTGAATATAGATAATCTTAAATATTTTTTTTATTGATTTCCAGTCATTTGAAAATTAAAAAAATATATATATACTTAAATATTTTAAGTGCAATTATTTTATGGAAATCTGTCTGGCCTATGTTAATTTATTCACAGTATTATTCAATATATTTATTCATAAAAAAAAAAATCAGATTTTTCTTTAGCTATGACTGTCAGTATTTTTCTCAAATGTTTAATGAAATTTTAATTTTAAATCTGTTTTAAATATTTGAATTTTTTTATATAATTTAAGCATAACATTATCATTGTTTAATGTTTTTCTCTTAAAATTTTCTTTTCTTATATATACGATGAAACTAAAAGAAAAAAAATACTTTGTTTTTATTTTAGGTGCACAATGAAGAAGTACTTTTAAGATTCAATTCTGAATTTCAAAATAATTACCAAGGAGAAGATTATAACATACGCTTCACGTTTAATAGGTTTGTAGGAGTTGAGTTGTTGCTTTTTTTTCTTTTTTTTTTTATATATATATATCATCTTTTGGCATGCTAATTGTTTTTTTTTCTTTTATAATGATATTTTAGATCTAATTTGTTATTTAAATACATTTTTATGTCAAATAAAAAAAAAAAAAAACTACCATCTAGCTGTATTATATAAGAACTGACATTAATGGAAATATTTTTGCACACGAAAAACACTTGTCTAGCCAAAAACCACTTAGTTTCCCACACTCTTTATCTGTGCCTAAACCTAAATGTAGATTCCATGAACAAAGCTTTTTTCTTAAAACGGCACGCCTGTGGAACTCTTCTGATTACCTGCTTTCTAGCCGACTACAATCTTATTGTCTTCAAGTCCAACGTAAACAAGTTCTTGATGAACCGTCCCCCTAAGTAATCTAATTTGCAAAATTCCCACTACTTATGTTTACTACACTATAATCACATTTACTAATGTATACCCATTAACCCTTATCCTCGAGTGGCTTCCGGGCTTTGATAAGTGGTGATTCCTGTGTAAAAAAAAAAAATTAAAAAAAAATCTTTATTTACTAGGATTGATAAAGTTTGAAACTTGCCATCATCAGTAAAATCTAATATGATATATATATAACGATGGAATTTAAAGTTACTTCAAAAATGGATGTGTCTATATAATCTATTATAAATATTTATAAGAAACTTTGTATGTCTTTACTTTAAAAAAAATTATCATTTATCTAAATTGTTTTGAATCTGAAATAAAAGCATTCTTTAGTTTTGTGTGTATATGTATATATATACTAACAAGAAGACCCGACGTTGCCCTAGATTGAGGATCAACAAATGTTCTGCCCTTGCATACTTTTCTTGTTATTAAAATTGGTGAAATCGCCCAATTTTCAATCAAATCAATTGATTACTTGCTCTAGTAAAGACCTCACTCTCCCGCAATATACTGGGAAGCAGGCAACGCTGAGAAACAGTAAAGTGTACACTACAATATATTGTGAACTAAGTCATTGTGGGGAGGCATGTGAAGAGGAGATATAATAAAAGGATGCTGATTGATTGAAAAGCTAAGTTGTTTTGTTTTTTTTTGCCTTTGCTTATTTTATTATTTTGTAACCCAATGTGTGTGGCTCCTCGTCAGATCGCCGAACTCCCAACGTCGTGTACCATGGATTTTTTGTTCGACTGTTCTTCTTATCGCCAGATCATCCTTTTCCCATTGGCGACTGTCAATGAGAACACACGCGGTTCACAAAATAGAAATATGAACAAAGAAAGGAAAAACACAAACGCCAATGTTCACATATAAATTGACTGTTGAACTTGTGAGTGTGTGTGTCTTCCCCTGTTCTATCGATGTTACATTTGTCTATCTCTGTTTCACAATCAACTCTAAATGTCACACTGTAGTCGTTATCAACTCCCATCTGATGTCTAGCGCATCTAGATCTCAACTGTCACTATCCAACTTCCATCTGCTGTGATGGGCATCTAGATGTCAACTGACTGTCTCCTCTATGTTGGTCTCACAGGTTGCCCACCCCACCCTGGCTACCGGAAGCTGCCCTTCTCTGTTTTATCAGTAGGTTTCTATTGTTATGGTTTATTGTAGAATATTTCTGATTTCTTTGTTTATTCTAAGCTATTTCCTCTCTATTGTTAATTGTAGGATATTTCCGATTTCTCTGTTTATTCTAAGCTATTTCCTATCTCTTTGTCTATTCCCCCCCCCTCTTAGCACTTAGTGGCTGAAATCCACCCCAGGGCCACTTTATAGTATCGCAATTTTTATTTTTTTTTTTATGCACCTATGTATGTGTACATCTCCCTCAATGTGAAAGTTAGTCTGAAACCTTTATTTTGTGTTTACATGTGAACGGGAATATTTAATATAATTTATGCATGTTGTTTCAGTGCGTTGAGCACAAAATGTAACTCCTGCTTTTGTCTTGTCTATTGTTGAATTTTGTTTTTTCTCTGAAGTGGTCAGAAATGAAAAAATTTGTATAGTATGAAATATTGCTTCTCCTCCTGATGATGAAAAATGAAACTATCAGCCAAGTTTTCCATTAAAAGAGCAATAAATCTCTACACCAACCCACCCAATTTCAAAAAAAGAATGGTTAAATCTTATTAATAGTATTTTTTAATTGCTGAAAGTATTCGATTTTTATTATCTAATTTTTCATTGTTTGAGACCGAAATAATGATAAATTTGTCCGGAATATGTATCTTAAAACATTTAAAGTATTTGATATCGTGTTTACTATATCGATGCCTTAAACCAACATTCTTATGTTGTAGTCGGTTTTAAGGTGCAGACATGCATGTGTTAATAAATCTAGGAAAAATCAACCAGCAGTTAGATTTTCATGAATTTTTGATACTTGATCACTTCTGGATCTATGTATTGGAAAAAAAGAACATGCCATATTTGTTTAATCAAACCTGTTGGTTTACTGTGAAATTCATAATAATTCAATACTTTTTTTTTTTTTTTTTGTGAAAGAAATAAAATGTCTCTGATATACAGGGTGACCCCAAAAAAAACAAAAAACATAGAAAGTATATCTAGAACATATGCTGTAGAATGGAAAAAAAAAGGCAAAAAACCCTAGTGTTTTGATGTGATGTTTTGAATATAATAAACTAGTTATGACCAGTTTCATTTCATTCAGACAAAACACCAAGAAATGGGGCCTAATTAGAGTTGGGGGCCCGGTTTTTTTTTGGGGGGGGGGTCACCCTGTGTGTGTGTATGTATGTGTGTGTGTATATATATATATGAGAGCAATTTAATAGATTAAAATAAAATCTTCAAAATAAGTATTTTCGAAAAGAAAATGGTTGAAAATCAAGTTATATCTGTTTTTTCATTCTATAAAAATAAAATGTTTTTTGTCGCAATGCACAATAATGTTATTATTAAAGCAAAGAAAATTAAATGCTTATTTTTTCTATTATGATAAGACAGAAAAGTATTAAAAGATAATAGGTTAAAATTCAGTTATGTCTGTTTTAGTTTTCGTTCTGTTCTTACACTGCATGACTTTTTTTTTCTTGCAATGACAAAATAGTTTTAAAAGCTAATGGGTTAAAATTCAGTCACATCAGTGTATTTTTCCTTCGTTCTATGAAAATAAAATTAATGTTTCTTTTCTGTTGCAATATGACAAAAATGTTTTTATCAAAGAGAATAAGGATGGATGCCATATTGAAAGTAATTCTGAAATTGTTAAGAAGTTCAATCTTCTAAACAGTTGAACAAATCTGAGCAGCCAATCAAATTGACGGAAGCAAAGAAAACTGAAATGCAAAGGAGTGTTCATTAATTACATACTTAATGAAATAAAATAAGAAAATAATCACAAGTGTGCAAAATTTGAACCCTATGAAATATTTAGTAACAGTGAAAGCAGGGAGAGGTAGAGGAGGAAATAATGAATCAGTATCCTGCTACCACCTGTAAATATGAATTATTTGGGAGAATGGATGTAGCTTAAAATTTTAAAGGAATTTATGGTGGTTAATGAAATATTAATGAAAATTACTGGAAAACATGTATCAAGTATTGGCAGGTAGTGTGACCATATTGAATTTATATGTGGCATCTGTGTTTGTATTCCTATGTTATTCTTTTAGTGTATAAAAATCATTTCCATTTTATTAATTATAGATATAATTAATCAATTACTTTAAAACTGAATATTTATTTCACAGCACATGATAGTTATGACATTGTGATGGCTTTTATTTATTTTTTTTTATTGAACTTTGCAGAAAATTCTTTCTGGTCTCAAGTTGCAGTAACAATATGGTTTTGTGCAATTTTAATTCTCTAAATACCACAGCATAGGATTTGTTCTCTAGTCTTAGTAGTAGATGAGTCAGCAACATTTGAACATGTCAGTTTTTTTTTTCTATTTGTTTAGAATTATTCCAAGAACTTATTTTCCAGATTTTTTTTTTTTTTTTTTTTTTAGTTTGTAGAGAGAGGCTGTATTCTAATATTACAGTTACAATGACATGTATTGTAGGGATTTTTTTGGTGACACTTATTTAAATGTACAGAATTTTGATGATTGTTAATATATTTATTAGAATTTGAAGATTTAACCAGTTCTCAATTCTTAATCGATTTATTTGACCTGTATTTAGGGCTCCTTTAAGACGCTGTCATCAAGCTGCTGAATTAGCTCCAAGTCTTGGACGCAATGGTAAGCAATTATTTTATATCTGTTTGAGATGTAAACATTTTTTTTTTATATACTAGGACCTTTGGCCTAGTATTGCCAGGGAAGGAGGATGAAATATAAAAAAAATTAACTTAAAAACTTAGCTATAAGGAATTAACTATTAAAAAATCTCAAAAAAAATAAATAAATAAAATAAATTTATATATATATATATATATATATAATTTTAGTTTTTAGAGTAAGGAGGGAATCGCTTTCCTATACAAATTTAATGTAAAATGAGATGGACATACCTGTATAAGCTTAAATTTTTATTTTTTTGCTTGGGGTGGGGATCATGTAATAAAATAAAATGCAAAACAATATATAATGTTTTAAGATACATCTTTTTTTCCTGAAGTAGTAAAGGGATTCTAATGACAAGATGGTACACTTGTATAAATATGTCCCATACAATTAGGAATTATGGACGTAATATTATGTTAGTCTACCAGAAAACACAGGAAAGTAAAATAGTCAATTATTATGATCGGTATTATAATGGTCAATTATTATGGTTTGAAAAAAGTAGAATGTCAGAAGTAATGTTATCAAAGTGAGATAAATATTTACAGTAGTTTTCAGGAATGTAACTTGATGGATGAAATATCATTCTGATGTTTTCATTAAGAATGTATCAGGCAGTTATAGGAATTTAGGACAAAAAATGGAGAAACAAAATACATTTTGGAAACAGGTGATGCTATGTAGGGTGACCTCAGAAAAGGAAGTAAGTTTCAGATTACACGTAACTGGGAGGAGTGTAGTAGACAGACTATGGCAGTCATGGGAGCACTATACTGGGTGATTGAACATATGTAGTGATGGAGAAGAAAACAGCATGCCACCTTGGAACCAACTATTCGCAACCACAATAAATGTAAATATGGTTGTTTGAGTTTTTTGTGAGAGACATGGCTACATTTCAGGAGCACATCAGAACAGACAAAGGGTTGTGATTCCAAGTTATATTCTTTTTGTAGCACAAATGTAAAAGATGTTTATCTGTCTTTCTGTCTATAAACTGTTTAGTATGTCGATATGTACAGATAACCATACACGCATCAACGAGAGAAACATTTTTATATCGATGATAATATATTGGAAGATATCATACACATTAAATAGACATGTTAACAAGACAAAGAGACTCATTATGTACACCTCGCACACGTGTATATATATATATATATATATATATATATATATATATATATACTTGTTATATAACTAGTATATAGCAATATGAAATGTGAGGGTTTCTTTTACCCAATTTCAAAGACCTTTTCTCCACTGGTTTGCTGACTTTTAGTATGATTTTTAAAGTACGCCTGATGGTAAGATCTCAATTCGGGATCTCCAGGGAGTAACCCTTTTAGCTGCCATAACTGTAAAGTCCAAATTAAATACCTAAAGTGTACACCTTCATACAAGTAAGAAAATACTGGTATTTATTAGGAGAAAACCTTACAATACAAATAAAGAAAGACTATAAGGGAGTTAGAGAAAAAAGAAAGAAAAATATTTGGATGAGAGGTAAGGAGGTTATAGGCAGAATGGAAGAGAAAAGCAGTGGTAATTAAAAAAAAAATTTTATTACTGACTTGTAATAAAAACAGTCTGAAAGATGTAAATTATATATATGCATCCAAATTCAGGAGTTGTGATTATTTTTTTTCTATATTGTTTTTAATGATTTTCTTTTTCATTTTAGTATTGTTTCCTACTACGCAAGAAACTGTTTGCCCACAGTACACTCTTTCATCAAATAGACTATCTGGATCACACACACTCCCCAAGACAGGCACACCAACCAAGCATGGCTGCCAGTCTCAGCCAACATCCCAGGCTACAGTCCAGTTTTTCAATCGACAGTTGAATGATCGTCAGATGGCTGCAGTCACGCGGATACTTCAGGGACAGTGCCGTCCCACGCCTTACATTTTATTTGGACCACCAGGCAAGAACTTTTTAATGCAAAACTTTTTCAGGTTATGTTCATATGGGATTTTTTTTAAGAAAAAAAGGGTATTCATGCAGAATATGGACCATACTGTTTTTAGATAGGATTTTTAAATTAAATTCAATTTTTTTTTTTTATGGTATCTTTTGTTCATTAATTTTAGTGAAAGTACAGAATAGTTAAAAAATCTTTTTAAGTCTCCCACCCCCTCCCTGTTAAGAATACATTTCTAAATAATAACCTGATTATTGGTTCCCCAACAAACAAGGGATTGAACCTAGTAATTCACTCCTGTTCATCCATTTGTTTGTTTGCACTTTTCTCAATAACCACGCCTTGGATTATTTTTTTTCATTTTGCACAAACATTAGTCATGGTGAAAGTATATTTTTGCCAGAACGGATTTTCCGGGTTAACTCTGGTTGTCTGACTATCTAGAAGAAAGACAAAAAGAATAAGTGAAAAAAAACTAGAACAGAACATTGAGATAACAATCTGCCATTGTTATTGCTCATCTAGTATCATTAGACTGGGCTGGGATGCAGGTAGAACATGTATGTTCTTTAACTAAAACGAAAAACATTGCATAAATGTATAACTCCTTGTTTTCCATATTTTTTTGAAGGTAAAGGTAATTTTTCTTTTTGTAACATAAAACTGGTGAATTAGTTTTTATCAATGCACACCAACTATGATAATACATTATTAGATGGCAATGATTATATATTGTGTAAATTTACTCTTTAATTATGCATTAATATATTGGAAAAGCTAATCCCCCTTTCTATCACATGATAGAATTTCAACATGTACTCAATCATAGGAAATGTTTTGCTATTAAATAACTCAAAAGGTTTGATATGCTGTAAAGCATGAATTTTCCTTATTCATATTATTGTTTTCTGTAGGAACTGGGAAGACAATCGCGGTGGTTGAGGCAATTCTTCAAATCCTGACCAAACTGCCTGGAAGCAGAATTCTTGCTTGCACCCCGTCCAACAGTGCTGCGGATTTATTGGTAAATATTGTTCTCTTTTTTTATTTAGAGTACTTGTGCAATGATTAACAATTTGGCTGCAGGAGAGTGAGTGGCAAAAGCAATAAGTTTAGATTTGAGGAAAACGGACAGTCTTGTTGTGGTGGATCATGTGAAATTTTGACTCCGCTGCAACTGGAAGTGTAAGACAATGGAGATGGATGAGAATTCAAATGTGCAGAAAATATCTACAAAGTCACCATTCACCCAATACATAGTATATTGTTGCCGCATCTGGGCTGGTGCATTTATCCCTAATCTTTCTCTCTCACACAGGGTCTAAAAAAGAGCTTCTAACCTAAAAGGTTTCACACTATCAACCAAGCTCCAACTCCTGTCCCATCACTGCAATGTTGCATCCCTGTGCCTGTTTTACAAGTACTTCAATGGAATGTGCTCTGATGAACTCATTACACTTGTATCCCCTCAGTATACATACCCACCCCTCCGACAAACCCATCTAGCAACAAAATCCCACTCCTTCACTATAGAGATCCCTAAATGTCAGACTATCTTCTACTCTAATAGTTTCTTCCTTCAAACTTTGGAATTCCCTGTTTCCTGCTTCCCTGATTGCATGCAGTGAAAAGACATCTCTCTTATTTCCTCACATAATCCCCTGTAGTGGTCCAAAAAGTAGCCATTTACATCCAAGTGGCAATATGCCTTGTTTGAGGTGAACAAGAGTTAAAAATATATTTTTTTTTTGTATGGCATTCATCTTAGCTGGGTTGAACTGGCTTCCTCCAAAGGAGGAAGTGTCAAGAGGATACTAAATTCACAACCGGTTCCCAGTCGTCCAGACATATCTAAATGACAAACCTATTGAGGTTGTGGAGAAGTTTTGTTATCTTTGTGAGACTATTAGAACACTAGGAGGAACCGGTGCTGGTAGGATTTCAAGAATCAGGATTGAATGGAATAAGTTTAGAGAATTTCTGCCATTACTTACCAGCAGAGCATTACCATTGTCTACCAAAGTAAGAGTTTTTCAGGTGTGTGTACATAATGTGATGATGCATGAAAGTGAAACCTGGCCAATGAAGATTGAGGACTTGTGCTTCATGTAGAAAAATGATCAGAATGGATGAGAGTTCTTGTGTTAGATGTAGAACAGTTGAGGTAGCAGATTTAGTTTATATGGGAGTGGAAGGAAAATATATGGATCTGAGAGATGAATAAAAACCTGGCCACAGATAGGTTACTTTTGACGTCAATTTCTTAAACCCGTCCAACACATTCTAGCATGTAAGATGAACATTAAACCGAATATGATGATTTCTAAGAAAAGCAATTTGAAGAGTGAAGATTTGGACAACAAACAAAAAAGTTTAAAAAAAGGATGATTGTTCTCGACCACGGCAGTGTGGCCAAAGGTTGGGAAGAGAACCTCCTGTTAGCGTCTCGATTTTTATATATATATATATATATATATATATATATATATATATATATAAATATGCCAGCCATTTTTAAGTATGTGTTTTGATGGTTGGTTGGAGAGTGTTAAGATAAAGATAGCGATTTGGTTGAGTCGGCCATGTCTGGATGTATCCGATTTGAATCAAAAATAAGCAAAGGATGACCATTTTCCAAATAAAATACCAACCTCTTCACTAAACTATAAATCAACTTTATTTAACTGGAACATCAGAATATAAAGAAAATTGTTCGGCAGACGTGTTTTAGTTAAAGAGCAGTATGTGTCATTCTAGAGATCTACCTTGCTTTTTTCTGCTTCTGGCAAGAGATGAGAACAATTTCTGACATTTTGTCACAAAATCTCATTTTGGAACTGATTTGTCTCTTCCTGCAAATTGAGGTGGGCAGAAATCAGCAGACTACGAGTGCACATGTGAATGATACGCTAATCGTCTGTGTACGAGTATCAATATGTGAATCTGCGCACGCCAGTTTACACCAATCAAATTACAACTCCACATAATGCATATGCATACTGAAGAAATGAATCGGTCATACAACTGCTACATTACTCCCTGCTTAGGCTTTTAACCGATAAAAGCAAGATGTTCTTTATTAGTTGTATATGAGGATACATTTAAATGAACATACCAACTGCAACAATGGGATAAATAAAATGCCCAATCATTTCTTTTGAAATTACCTCAACTATTGAGAACTGTGATGATATGGTTTGGTCATAATATTATATTAATTTAAATTCTGTGCTGCTCCCACAAGCCTGAACCACCAGGGGAAATTAGCTCAGAAGTAAATGACAATATGAAAGCAACAGATCCATTGTGTTATACAGATCAAGTGCTGCCATGAACAGTTAGCCATTAAGAGCCTTCAGGATAGAGAATTCAAAAGGAAATGTCTACTTTAAAGTTGAAGTAAGCTGAGAGTAACTAAGAAGACCAGATGTATCAGATTTTTAGTAAAAAGAAAATATATTTGGGGACACTGATTGTTGAGGTAGAGGGACGAGAGATTGGTGGGAAAGCTGACGGTTAGTGGTCTTGATGGAGAGATGGGTTCAGGAAAATGATGAGGGAGGCCTTGGGGAAATCGACAATGAGCAAAGGAGATAGTACGAGTGGACAAAAGTGAGTGATCATGACTGGCAGATTGACAAGTTTTAACTGATATCCTGCACTTGAAAAATGGGAGGCGGGGTAGCTCAGGAGTACAAACTCTAATGAGGCCCCCAATGATGTGCACACATCCATGTTCAACAAATCTTATACACAATGTGTATGTCTGTGTTTGTTTTATTATACATGCAAATTATGCGAGCTATATTTAGTTTTCCAGCTACCTACTACTTTAGAATTGACACAGCCAGAATAAGATACAGACTAACAAAAACCACGGCAAATGCAAATGAGGTAAGGCAGTCATGTGGGGGCACAGTTATTGGGTAGCACAGTATAATTTACCAATATATATATATATATATTTAGTCACTGATTTGCCCATAAATATTTGTATAGAGGTTCATTATAAATTGATATTGCAAATGAAAGTCTAGGAAGATTGTAAGCTCCTCATATCTGGCGCTACTTATCAAATTTCTGTATCTTTTACATCTGTCCTTCAAAACTGCCCGGTGGGAGATCTGGGGGAACTTGATGATGCAAGAAAACAGTCATAATAAAAACAATAACAAATTTTAAAGTTTCATTCTGGATTTATTTCTGTGCCAGACTAACTCTGGTGGTTGTATTGAGTTATATCTGAAATCAATTAATCATTTTATCACACACTAGCAGGGTACCCGGATGTAAAATATGCTTAAATATATTTTAATTTATGCAGATTTTGTATTTATTATTATAGAACAAATTCTCTATTGATTATTATATTGTACCCAATATATAGTAGTGATTTGAAAAGTATAAAAAATAAAAAAAATAACTCTGATGCCCTCAGATAGAACCAAAACACTGAGTGCTCCAGCCTTATTTGTTACCATTTGAGCTATCATCAGACAGATAAGAAATAGTTAAAAATGAACTTTAATGTATATTTGTGCATGTGTACAAGAGCATTTTAAGTTGATTTATATCAGCCAAGTTCCTATTTTTTTCAATTTTGACCCCTTAACAGCTATTTTTACTGACTAAAAACCAATATAAGAACTATCCACAAAAAATACAACCGTTTGACCTACCTTGCACCACTCTGTGACCTGGCATCTCAAGAGATGCACTTTTAAAAAAATGTAGATACATACATTTTTCTTATTTTTAATTTTATCCCAACAGGCTGAGAGGTTACACAAAAGTGGAGTCCTCAAGATTTCCGATATGGTCAGGCTAAATGCTTTTCAGAGGAATGATGATGTAAGTAGAATAATTTCTATTTTTTATTTGAAATATTTAAATTGTAATAAAATTTAACTTTGAAGAAAAAAAAACACTTGCAAAGTTCTTGAAAAAGGTAATAAGACAAGCTGTTTTTAATTTTTTTAAAGAATTCCATTTTTATTCCCAAAATCAAATGTAATATTTAAAAAGTAAAAAAAAAAAAATTTGAGTGCATATTTTGATTTCCTAAGCAATGTTAGATTTTACTGAAAGATTTAAAATTTCAAATAGTATTAATAATTAAAATGTTTCAGCTTAGATCTTAAGAATATCTGTTCTTGTTTTATAAAAAGTGTATTCTCTTTTTAACCAAATGTATGTAGAGATCATTTCTTCTGAAATCAAAACCCATCAGGTAATTTTTATCATTAAACTCTGTAATATTGACTTCCTTTGGCATTTTGACTAGGAGCAAATGTAGTATGAGTTCTGATTCTACACTTTGTCATTGGTCAGTGAAGAACTCCTTCTAGACTTAAGTAATTAAAATTTTTGTCCAAAAAAGGGTAAATCTAAATTATAAGATTGATTTTTTAATGTGAAGAAAATCAATCTTATCTCTTTGCCCTTGTGGGGAGGTAACTTAATAGGTACTCTGTAATATTGAAATTCCTACTGCCAAGAGATTATTTTTTTTAAATTTTATAATAGTCTCTACAGACTCTGAAATGGCTGCGCCAATTGTTTTCACAAAAATGTACTTTGTGTCTGGAAGTGTGCTTGGATAGGTATTGGATCGGAATACTTCCAATAAGTATCCATAATCAAAAATAATTCTGAGAAAAGAAGGGCAGTCTGATTTTGACCAAATCTGACACCATTATACAGCCTAACATCACGAGTGCATTTGAGAAGTTTTATCACCACACAAGCAGAAGGGTCCAGCATATAAAATCAACATTAGATTTTTTACTGACGTGTGCATGTTCAAAATGAATGTTTCTGTTTAGAGCCCAATTGAATCATGAAACTTGATTTTAGCATTTAAAATTTTTAATTTAAGCCATTAAATAAAGATAATTTTATAAAATCAACGTTAGGTTCTCTACAGTGCAATGTAGATTACATTGTATTGTGGACTGTTACTGTGGTGAGGCATGTGAAGCTTCTTCCTGGTGTACTGCAGTGGGTCCACGACAAGAGCAGGCAATCAATTGATTTGATTGAAAAATGGGTGATTTCAATGACTTTGATTGCAATAAATGTATTGAAAGTATGGAACATTTGTTGATCCCCATTCAATCCCACGCAACGTTGGGTTTTCCTAATGTTAAAATGTGATCTACAGCATCTCTCTTTTCAGTGGTAAAAGAAAATGACACCCTCATCTTGTATTAGGTGAGTGTACACTCTCTATCAAAAATAACTGGAAGAGAATTATGCTTTGCCAGTGTTCACACTAATATGTAAAATAATGTCTGAATCAGTGAAGTTAAATAAAACATTTAAAACTTTTTTTGCTTAACTTTTCTTTGACTGGACAGACATATGTTGAAAGTGATATAGCATTACATAATTTTTTTTTTTTTTTTTTTTGTCCCACAGAACATACCAGATAGCATCAGACCATATTGCACAGTTGGTGAAAATTTGGATATCATTGTTCGTTATCGTATTCTTGTATGTACCTGCGTTTCATCAGGCCTCCTTTACTCCTTAGGATTGAAAACTGGCCATTTTACACACGTTTTTGTTGATGAGGTAAGAACTATTTTTCACTCCAAAATTAAAAGGGATTCAAATTTGTAAATAATTTTGATTAAAAGAAATTTACTGTTGACCTTCTTGAAGTTCATTTTGTTTTACATCATATGAACTTCTTTATTGAACAAAGCCGGTAGCCATTAGTCGCGTGCTCTCGTGTAATGAATGAATGCATAAATGTAGGATTGACAGGAAATTCTTAAAGATAAACTAAAATGACAGAAAAATGGGCTGAAATGACTTAAATAAATAAAAAGTAAATGAATTAGAATGACTTTAATGAGCTTAATGATGAATTGAATGACCTTAATGGCTTGAATGCTTAAAAAATAACTGGAATCCTTCAAAAACAACTTGAATGATCTGGAAAATGACTTGAGTGGCTTTGAGACTGACTGGTTGTAAAGTGGGTGATCATTTTACATTAAATTAATACAGAAAAGTGATCCCTCACTTTATATCACAATAAGTACTGCATGTAGTAATAATAGATACTACACTTTTTTCTTGACCAAAAGGCCAAGAAAAGCTTGAAAAGCTAAGAACAGCATTTTTAACAACAGACCTTTGATCTTAACCAAGAAGGCCAAGCACAAAAGTGTTACCAATGGATTGACTTATAGAGTCGCTTGCACGCGACTAAAAATTACTTATCACTTATCGTATAGGATTAGTTGAATAACAATAACTATGTAGTATTAATGCTACTAACAACCTCACTTCAAAGAGGCAAAAGGTATGCTTTCTCTGTTGCCAGCATGGAGAAACCAGGAGAAGACACAAGAGGGTTGCAAGAGTTGCTAAACATCAATTGCCAAACTTTAAGGGAAAGGAATCCATATTTTACTCAATGTGATACCGTCCATTATGCAAACAATTGTTGATGCTATTTTGATGAACAAGTGCATACAGTTGGCAACATCCGCTTATATTGATGACGTGCTGAGTGTTGTGCCCGCGGCACATGTGAAGGAATATCTCTACGGCTTTGGCTTCCTCGGCAAAGACTCGGAGAGGCTACAGGTTGGGGCACAAGCGCATAGTTTGCAGGTCTGGAAAGAGAAGAATGCTCTATATTGAGCACCTTCCTGTGGCTGGTTGTTTTGTTACTGTGGCATTCATCAAGCAAAGAGCATCTGATGTTGCCACTGGATGGGATGACAAAGTGAACGATGCCCCCTCTCAACACTATGATTAAAGAGGTTCTCACCAGAGTGAACAAAAAAGACCCAGTGCAGAGCAAATGGTGCATGAACGTATGTGTCGACGCAAGCTCTCTTGCTATTGGTAGAGGATATTTGCTGGTTACATTCAGAAAAGGACTCCCAACATATTAACTTGCATAACACAATACTACTATTAAAGGAATAAACTTTGTAATCCTCTGAAAGACGACATTGCACTTGATCATTTGATTCTGCTTGTCTATAAATGGATCTTGGATAGCCTTACCAGCAAGGCCAGAGTGCAAACCAAAGCTACCAATAAGATGCTCAGTTGACAGCGGCTTGACACTATGATATAATTGGCGAAGTAATATGTGCTGTCAATGGATGTATTCTTGGTGAAATCTAGCCAAAACAAGATGGATCAATTGCAGAAAGTGCCTCAGATACAATTAGCAAGAACACTGAGCATCTATAACCTGCTTGCACTGCATCCATAAGCTTAGGGTGGCTTGATCAGATCAAAATTGTTTGCTGATAAAGTGATCATCCAGGTGTGAGACGAACACTACTTTGCAAAACAGATTGATCCCAGGGTTTCTAAGGCTGCTGTGAAAATCGTCGGAGAATGTGAAGAATGTAAGTCAATTGATCCATCCCCCATGCACTGGCCTGGGGGTGCGTTGAACGTTAAACATGTTATCAAGTAGTGATGGAGTGCAGTGGAGCCCTGTTTCTTTTTTTTTGGGGGGGGGTGTACGTTGATTGACTGCAGCTCACTCCATTTACCATCTGGCAATGCCTTCCTCAGCAGTAAGTGTAATCGACCAGTTGAAGATGCTCTTCTATGAGCAGGGGCCCACCAATAGAGATTCTGATATATAATGACCCTGCCTTTTGACGCATTCCTAGATGAGTGGAGAATATGACATCGATTCTGCTGTGCATACGTCACCTGGTAACCGCATCATCGAACGATGTCATAGAACATGACTCTACATTGAGAGTGAAACAGTCATATTTGCGATTGATTTTTTCCAAATGGTGACTAGGAATAATAAAATGCTTATCTTTTGGCAATTGTGTTTTTTTTTGTTTTTTGTTTTTTTTCACCGATAATCTTCCAAAACTCATTACTGAGTGAAAAATTTTAAAAACTTTTTTTTTAATAAATCAATCAAAGTCAAATATAAACAATATACTTTTGTTTAATGAAGGTTGTTCAAAAAAAATATACTTTTATTTAATGAAGTTTGTCCAAAAAAAAAAAACGTCTGAAGAAATATAAATGTTTATATTTTCAAATCTCAACATAAAATTTGATGCATATTTAGAATTACACTTATTTAAAAAAAATACAGAAAAATCTTTGATATATGTACTCGTTACGGAACGAAAATGTCATATTTCAAAATTCATGTGGATTCGGTAGTAATTTTTCTATTTGTCTAGTAAACAAAAATATTTAGTCGTCAAAGGTCAACTTAAAATAAATTTATCTATAGAGCCTTGCAGAAGTGTAAGAAGGATTGCATCCAGGAAACTCTACTATACCAGAAGCAATATACTGATACCTCACACTAAACGATGACATGTGCTCTGCTACAGCACCTGTCAATATAGTCTATTGGTACCGCATATGGCTGAAAGGAATCAATGGAACATCAGTGCCAACACACAATTGACAGTAGACGGTCTTCAAAACGGATAACTGAGTGTGGTAAAGGCTTCACATGGATGATGTACCACAAAGTAGAGTGGAACATGTGACCAAAATTATCAGTACACAGAACATATCGGTCAATGGAATGCCACACCATGTGAAAGATCTGTGACCCATAGTGGGACCAGGCTTGCCAACGGTCTGTTCTGACATGTCTTCAGAGAATGCGAGTGAAAGATTTTTGACAATTGTAGAGAGACCAAGTGAACAAGCGCCCAGCATAAATGCAGATGATGCCTCTTCCAATGATACTTTGAATGGAGATTGAGTAACTGTACTGTTGTGAAGAAGCACATGACACAAAAGACCATCTTCTGAATGTTTCATGTGTGATCATAGGATCAGGAGGGAATGTAGTAACAATACTACAAACAACCTAATCCTCAAAGAAGCAAAAGGTGTGCTTTCTCTGCTGCCAGTGTGGGGAAAAACTTAGAAGATGATGCAAGAAGTGTGGTGTGTTTTTATGCAGGGTTGCCAATTTAGCGGGTTTCCCTGCTAGATCTGGAGAGTTCGTTTGAAATCTAGCGGGTAAATTTTGGATCTAGCGGCTAGCGGTTTTTTCCTCTAAAATGTGGAGATTTTGTTTTGAAGAAATTGAAGCCGGAAAAAAAAAACAAAAAAAAATGCAAACATTAATTAGTAAGATATATACAGCTAACAGCAGCCAGGTCAAAACAAGTCTAAAAAAAGTTCAGTGTTTTAATATTCAACTGTAAATTTTGCCAAGTAGGTGTGAAGTGAACACTTCAAAATAGATAAGGGTTCAGGACGTACCAATAAGAGAACATACAAATTAAACTGGAAGAGTCAATGATAAAAATCTGGAAATCCCTAACTTTGCGGTCTTGTGGCCCTGTTTGTTTCATTTTTTATCGCCAAGATAGGTTAATTCAGGCTTATATCATTTTTAACTAGCATTTTTTATTTTTAGCAAAATTATTTTTTTTAATAGGATTTTAAAAGTTAAATTGGGGTAATCATGAAGAAAGAGAGAGCCTGTTTCCTCCGTTTAACTATAGGTGGCGTTACTGTCTCCCCCCCCCCCCCAGTTACGGGAGCACAAAATGTATATAATCTCACCCTTTAAAATAAAATAAATTTTTTTGTTTTTTTGCAAACATATTTAAGTTTTATTTTTTTTCAAACATATTTAGGTTTTTTTTTTTTTTTTTTTTTGCAAACATATTAAAGTTTTATTTTTCCAAACATTTACGTTTTTTTTTTTTTTTTTTTTTTTTTTTTTTTTTTTTTTTTTTTGCAAGCATAAACTAAATGTTTTTGCTATATTTTTCTTTTAAACATATTTATGGGTACGATCGTTTTTCCGCGAGTATTTTTTACGCTCTTATAATAATAAAAAAAAAAATCAATGTTTTTTCTTTTATCTTATTTTTTAATGACCCCCCTTTTTTTCTTAATTTTTCTGCACTTATTTTACCTTTTCCGTGAGTATATATATATATATATATATATATATATATATGCGCATGATCAAAGAAAGAGCCCACACACAAAAAAAAAACGTAAATATGTTTGAAAAAATAAAACTTAAATATGTTTGCAAAAAAAAAAAACATGTTTAAAATTAAAATATAGCAAAAACACTTATTTTTATTTCAAGGGTGCCATTATATACATTTTGTGCTTCCATAACTGGGTGGACAGACAGTAACGTCACCTATAGTTAAACGGAGGAAACGGGCTCTGTCTTTCTTCATGATTACCAAATTGGGTTTGTTTTACTATACACATAGATTCATAAAAGTTAAAAAACAAACATAACAAATAAATGTTATCAAAGGCAAGATAAGTTACTTTTCAACTTATATAGACAGGTTTTAGTCCTGTTGAAACTGAAAATAATTCTGACGACTTATCAGAATATCTTAAATTTTAATGGTAAAAAGTAATTTATTAATACTGTAACTAACTTGTGTTAATCATTTGGAAAAAAAAAGAAAACAAATGATTAAAATAAATCGTTCATGAATTACATTGTTTTTTAACATTTGAATTCTTAAATATAAATAATAATGTGACAAATAATTTAAATAACATTAATTAAGGGTAGGTATATTGAAATGGTTTACTGACCAATATTACCAACTAATTTTGTCTCTTTTTTTTTTTTTTTTTTTTCAGTCATGATACAGCGAATTAATCGACTTATTATTTTGTTGTCTGATTTTTGCAATTTCTTAAAACTGTTTATTTTTCAAATGTTAATTTGTTTTCTGGGGGGTTGTGGCTGTGATCCTTGTGCATTATAATTGGATACAAAAATGCATTTTAAGTAAAAAGATCACAATTGCCTGTCGAAATTAGTAAAAATAAATTCAACAAGTCTGAAAAATAATCAAGTAGAACATTACAATTACAAGTATCTGTCGAAAAATGCAGTTTTGTTTCTTTTATTGCAGTCAATACCGACTGATTTTTTTTGTTTGTTGTAGTCAAAAAAAAAAAAAAAGATCTAAAACTTTTAGATCTTTTTTTTTTTTTTTTTTTTTTTTTTTTTTTTTTTGTCATTTTTGGAATTTTTACTAATTTCGACATGACATGTAATTATGTTTTTAGTTAAACTGTATTTTTGAGTTTTATTCGTTGATTTTTGTTATTTTTATTATGCAAATATTTATTTAAATTGTATTTTGTGACAATTTCTTCAGTGATATTATGATCTTAAATTTGTAATTTAATTTTTTGTAAAAATTGTGATTTCTTACACAAGCAAAACCTCCCACTAACCAAATAGCAACACATTAATATTTGTGAAAAAGTAATATTTATTTGCAAAAGTCAGATACATTAATATTCACAAAATGATAAATAAAACAGACAAATTCATATCTGCACATATTTCCATAATTAATATTTTATCCTGTTACTGCTGCGAAAAAAGTCATTGATAAAATCTGACAATCATTTTGGGAGCTAATTAAAAATTGATTTTTTTTTTTTAATCTAAACTCTGTGAATTCTTATTTACAATTTATTATTCAACAAGGAATATAATTTGAAACTTATAATTTATTGAGTGTGTATGTGTGTTAAGGAGTTTCCGTTCTGTCTCCACTTGGATCTTCTGACCACTCTGTTGTATCAATTAAGATAAAAATGAAATGTAAAAAGTCTTCAGCCGTAACTCTCCATCGTACAGTATATCGATACTCTATGCCAGACTGGGATAGCTTCCGTACATTTATATCAGATCTATCTCTGCATTCCATGTTTAAAAAGGATGTGCCCTCTATAGTCTCAGTCCTGATAGAATGGTTAATTGTAGGTATTGACCGTTTCATACCCTCGAAAAAGTTCCAGCAAAAACCTAATAGCCAGTCGTGTTTCTTTCCAGAATGTGCTGCTGCTATTGCGCACAGAAATCACTTTTTCCATTGTTTAAAACGTAATAGATGTACTGAGACTAAAGCTGCTTTCAGAACTGCCAGCAACGTAATAGATGTACTGAGACTAAACCTGTTTTCAGAACTGCCAGCAACCATTGTAAAAAAAGTAATAAAGTATGCAAAGAGTTGTATGCTCAGTCCATCAAGTCTAAAGTAGCTGAGCAGTGGCTTGGTTCCCACTATTTTTTGCAAATAGCAAACAGAATCCTAAACAGAAACGTGTGCTCTATCCCAACTATCATCAATGGACCTGAGGTAATCTCGTCAGCATCATACAAAGCCAAACTCTTTGCCAAGAACTTTGCAGCTAATTCTACACTTTGCGACAATGGCTGCTAACCCCCAATATTTCCTCCTGTATCAGAAAACACGCTATGTGATATAAAAATATCAGTATGTGATGGTGCCAAGCTAATCAAAAACCTTGATTCCAGTAAAGCAGCCAGTCCTGACGGTATTCCAATTATAGTACTCAAAAAAACTTCAACCAGAACTAGCACCCATACATACAAAACTGTTTAAACGTTGTCTTAAGGAGAATTGCTTCCCATCACCCTGGAAATCTCATCAGTTTGCCCTGTATTTAAGAATTCAGGTGATCGGTCATCTCCCTCTCAGTACAGGCTAATAAGTCTCCGGTGCATCATGAGTAAGTTGCTGGAATCTGTGTTAAATAGAGAAGTAATCAACCATCTCAGCAAAAATAACCTTCTTAGTGACACATAATATAGTTTCCGTTTTGCTTTATCTACAGCAGATGTGCTTAGTTATACCTCATAGGATTAGCGAATCTCTTGACGGAGGCAACCTTTCTAGGGCAATTGCTCCTGACATATCAAAAGCCTTTGATAGGGTATGGCATAAAGGTTTACTTCACAAGATCTCCAGCTATGGTATAGCTGGAAATGTCTTCTCAATTATCAAATCATTTCTCTCTGATAGGTTCATAAGAGTAGTCGTTGATGGGCAGAAATCAGAAGCACAGTATTCAGAGTTCCATCCACAAGCTCACAGTATTCAGGGCTCACAGTATTCAGGGTTCCATCCTGGGCCCAACTCTTCCTGATTTACATTAATAATCTTCCAAATCACATTCTTACATCATTCGTAGACATTTATACTGATGTCACTACCATCTATGGTAGCACATCTAAGACGGTAAACGACCAAGTTCTCTCCGATTCTCTTTCCTCTGATCTTGAGCACGTGATACAATGGGGAAAGGAGTGGCTGGTTACTTTTAATGCATCTAAAACCAAGCTTATATCTTTACATCATCAATGCTCTGATCCCCAACTGGCATCAGTTGAAATGAATGGGTCCCATCTTGGGGAGGCCTCATGTTTTGACAAGCTTCTGGGCTTGACCTTTACTCCTGATCTGAAATGGAACATGTACATCAAATCTGTTGCCAAGGCCACTGGAAAAATGGTGGGATCATTCTATCGACCCAGTAGATATCTCACTGCTGATGCAATTCTCTATCTATATAAGAGCCAACTTCGTCCAAGGATCGAGTACTGCTGCCACATCTGGGCAAGAGCTGTTAGAAAGGACTTGCCCTGCCTTGATAGAGTTCAAAATAGACTTCGTAGCCTCATAAGAGATGTCCTTTTTTCTTCCCTGCAACCTCTTTCTCACAGAAGAGATGTAGCAAGTTTGTCTTTGCTTTATCGTTATTTCCATGGTAAGTGCTCGACTGAACTTCTATCTATGATCCCCCCTCGTCAAACTTTCACAAGAAACACTCGTCTAGCTGAAAACACTATCAATAATTCCCCTCCCCCCCACTCTTTATCTGTGTCTAAACCTAAACGTAGATTCCATGAACAAAGCTTCTTTCTTAGAACTGCACGCCTGTGAAACTGTCTTCTGTTTTCCTGCTTTCCAGCTGACTACAATATGGTTGTCTTCAAGTCCAATGTAAACAAGTTCTTGATAAACCGTTCACCTTAAGTTAACAAATTTACTGAATTTCCATTACTGACAATTACTATATTGTCGAATTGACTACTGTACACTCTTTAACCCTTATCCTCGAGTGGCCCCTGCGCCTTGATAAATGGTGATGCCTATGAAAAAAACAAAAAAATGTATGGTACTTATGCAGAATACTGATTGCACTGAAATAATAACGTTATTATTTATTTTTTAGAAACCTATTCTTAACGTGGGAGGATGGGCTTTTTTGTTAATTATTCTGAACTTTTACCTAACAATTTAATAAACAAAAGCTACCGTAAAAATTGAATTTAACTTGAAATTCATGTCTAAAAAAGCACGCTCCATACTCTTGCATAACAACTAAATTTATATATAAGGTACAAAGTTAAAATCTAGTGTTTCTTTTTTGGGGGGGGGGGAGTTTTTTTTTTTTGTCAATCTAGCGGGTTTTCAAAATCTCGGTTACGAAAAGTAAAAAGTCTAGCGATTTTCTGGAGATTTTATGCCCCCAATCTAGCGGGTTTTGAAAATCTCAGTTGGCAACACTGGTTTTATGGAAGAGGTCGAGATAAGCCACGTGAAGTGGCAAGAGTTGCTGAACATAAATGGCCACACTCTAAGGGAAAGAAATCAGTATTTTGCTCATGCTTGAGTAAACCTTCATCAGCAAAAGATGCTCATGCATATGGTACACAAGTGATCAAGAAAGTCTTTTTAGCAAAATCTTTATCATGTGTGTACTCATCACGGTGTTGTGAGCCATAATTCTCCAAGCACTATAGAACAAACTATTTTAATATCTAGAAGAAAATTGCAAGTTCATGCATTAATGGTATTAGGGCATAAATGAATGCAATAAAGATTAGATTTGAACTCTGCATAGCAAATTCCATAGTCTATGATGGTCAATCAATAGCAGTGTCAGAAATTTCGTGAAAATAGTGAATAATTCCACCCCATCTTTCCAAGCTTATAACTCCTCGAAAAATGTAATTCAAGCCCTAATTTTTTTTTTCAATTAAAGGAGCAAGGACCAAGGTTTTATTAAAAAAAAAAAAAACAAAAAAAAAACAATGTGTTTTTTTTTTAAAAAAAAAAGGTTTTAAACTTTACAGGTAAATTTCTAAAAAAGCGATGTTTTTTTTTGTTTTAAATTTGAATATATTATTTATTGACCTTTTCTCTTCAATTTGTGATATATAAAACTCCCCGACATAATTAATTATTTACTTTTTAATAGACATTTCAAAATGAGAGGCGTGAATTATTCGACCCCCTGTCTTTCCAAGCTTATAACTCTTCGAAAAATGTAATTCAAGCCCTAATTATTTTTTCAATTAAAGGAGCAAGGACCAAGGTTTCATTAAAAAAAAAAAAAGACAAAAAAAAACAATGTGTTCTTATAAAATAAAGTTTTAAACTTCGGACTTTACAGGTAAATTTCTAAAAAAAAGCGATGTTTTTTTTTGTTTTAAATTTGAATATATTATTTATTGACCTTTTCTCTTCAATTTGTGATATATAAAACTCCCCGACATAAATTAATTATTTACTTTTTAATAGACATTTCAAAATGGGTGACACTTGGGGGGGCGTGAATTTAAAAAAAAACGTTTGTCTAAAATATTATATTCGGTTTATTGGAAAGAACATAAAATTTCACATTGACCCTCAAAATATCGTAAAAATAGAATCAATAGAAAAATTTTGATAGATTTTTAAAGTTTAAAAATTGAAAAATATTGAGTTCGGAAAATTCATTACTGTTTAAAAAAAAAAATATTTCTATTACTTTTAAAACAACTGTAATAGTTTATTTTGGAAGTATAATCCATAAAGAAAATAAATAACCCACTTTTAACAGAGAAATTACGAGATTTTTATATTGTATTCACAGTTTCGTGTTAGGGGTGTCAAAAATTCCTACAAAAATTCTGATACTGCTAGTCAATCAAATAACTCTATTATGTTGGAGGAGTGGGGTAGGTCTGAACAGGAACCTCATTTGTTTTCTTTTTCTTGTTTTTTTTCTTTTTCAGTAGAAAAATAAACAATATTGGCATTACTTGTGGTTAGACATTTAAAAATACAATGATATATGCCCAAGTCGTTTAATTATTTTTAGAAGTCCAACAACCAAAATAAGTTCAGAAAATGTAAATTATATCTATTTTTCAGAAATATTTTAAATATAGAACTTTTTTTTCTTAAAATAAAAAAAGATATTAAGTTCAAAACAATGCCAAAAATCAATGCTATCTTCATTTATAATTAGAAATAGATTAGGATTCAAATTAAATTGAATATTAAAACGTTTGACTAAAGCTGCCAAATTAAAAGATTAAAACAAGTTTTTCATCGTTTACATTTTATTATGTTGGAATGTCAACATTGTCTTGACACATCCAGCTTTACATATGCAGTCAACTCCCCAAACTCTGCTGGATGAAATAAAAAGTGGAGCATCCACTCACCTCAAGATTAGTTCTGTTGTCCACCATGCCACTCTCGATTCTCTGTTGATGATCGTAAGTGTGAAAATTGTTTTGCTTTATGCATCACCAATAAATCAAATGTTTATAATTTCCATTTTTCTACCAAACTTGAAAGTGTCAAAACACTCACAAATACATTCCAAGTACGATCTTTACCTACGCACAGCTTCTGACTCGGATTTCATTACGATCTAGATTATAATTCCTATTCACTTTCCTTTTCTGATCACCATGGGCGATTTCCTTATGGATATATTGGGTATAGCAGCAGAGGTCACCTTCAGTACTGATTTCACTTCTCAGTTTCAACTTCCTACTTGAAGGATAAGTTGTGAATTTTAACCATAACTTGAGAAAAATTTAAATATTAAGATAGCTGCTTTTATGTAAAACTGGCTACACATACTCTTATGACATACTCTTATGACATACTTATGACTTATACTCTTATGACATACTACCTTTTATTGTTTTTATTTTACTTTTGTATTATAGGATTTTAAAGGTTAATTAGTTTGATATTGTTTGGTCATTATTAATCAAACCAAATTGTTATAAAACTATGTAATTTTGTTAGAATAATGTTTTAATTTCTACTGAGAAAATTATTGAATGTAAATAGATTCCCAAATTATAATCCTAAGATTTCTAAACCTACAAATAACTTTTTATTCGATAGATTACATGTTTCCAAATTCCTTTTGAAATTCCAAGCATCACAAAGTAATTCCTTTGTCTATTAACTGAAAATTAAAATGGCTGTTTTGTTTACAAAGAAATAGAAATGCATCTTGGTTGATTTTAATATTGTAATTAAACTATATTTTTAAATCAGAATTTTAAGTTTTGTTTTAGTATATCCCCACTTCTCAATGAGGTCTAGCGAGTGATGCTACCCGGCTTGTCTGCTGTGATCTCGAGTGGCCTCTGGAACTATGCTCTTTGACAAGGGTCGTGGTTGATAAGGATTCGGTCGCATAGGTTGCCTCTCTCCCCATGTTGCTTTTGATAGTGTGCAATCTGTTCAGCTCTGGTCTCCAAAGTCAGTGTCACTGGAAAGTAGAGGTCATTTTGAAACCAAGGAAAAGAAGAAAGACAACTCGGCTTGTATAACAAAAACAAGAATTATTCAGGGGTAGTTACAAATTCTGACTGTTTCTGACTCCAGATACAAATACTCTGGGACTGGTGACTTTTGTTAGTGAAGTTGGGGTGACCAACCCTAAGTCTGAGGGGCCACAGTCTGGACTCAGGGGTTTGGAGTAGAATGAGATCTAAGTGAAATGTGCTTTCTCTCAAAGGTCTGGGTCTCCCGGCAGTCCGGCAGCACTATCGTCAAGGCTTTTGTTGCCTTTAATTATATTCAGAACCAGGTAGGCTTAGCTCCCCCCTCGATCAACAGAATTTTATTCCACTATTTTCCATAAACCAATCTCAAAAAAGATTGTACTTCTCCAGCCTTGATGCATTTTTTCCCTTTCTTCTCTCTTAATCTATACCTTTTATCATCACTAAAGTGGGAGGACCTCAGTGCCTTCACCCCCACTCCCATTAAGTCTTTACCTTTTTTACCGTCACTTGTGGGATGGTCTTCCAAATACAAATTAAATGACCGCTTCACAGATTTATCTACATGACTTGATTTTTTGGTGGTCCCTCAAATAAAACTTAAGAGGCAATTTTCACAGCCTTGGGAACATTTTATGATTCTAAACTAAATCTTTCAACTATCCAGCTTGTGTGTGTGTGTGGGGGGGGGTCATTTTAATTATCTGTTAAGAAAGCAGATTTCTTCTTTCATCATTATCATCATCACTGTTACATCCAACAATGTTAAATCCCTTCAACTTGTATTAAAAGGACGCTGACCCGCTTCCTAACCACACAAGCAAAGCCACCTAAATTGTCTTTGATGTAAATAAGAGCCTTTTTGTTTTTACATTAAAAAATATTTGTATTTTTTTAGTCGGGACAAGCAACAGAACCCGAGTGTTTGATACCAATCAGCTTGGTTTCCGGAACTGACGGACAGGTGAGTCACACATTCTTTGCAATATTGTTGGATTCATTTTTGTAACCTCATATATGTAGATCCATTCTGGGTCGCCATCTTACTCTTTGTTGTGATTGGATTGTATAGATAAATCGATGACCATGATCAGCATAGAATGTTTAATATTCGTGAATTGATTTATAGTTTTCCTAAGACTTTGCATTGTCCATTTCCTTTCCGATGCGGTCAAGAAGAATAGCCTCTTATAATGGTAACTGTTAATTGTTCTCCATCTCAAAACCTGAATCCACTATTACAATAAATAAATTTTGCTTGACCACAATCTTTTATCTCTCAATCCCTCCAACCCCCTTTACTATCTTGTCCTCTTTATGTTTAAAGATGTCAGTTTGTATGAATTCATTCAAATATTTTTTTTTCTCCCAATTTTTTTTTTTTTTTTCTTTCCAGATCATTCTTGCTGGCGATCCCCAACAGCTTGGTCCTATCGTACGCTCTCCATATGCCAAGAACAATGGTCTAGATTTATCTCTCCTCGAGCGTCTGATGTCTCGCTCAGTATATGCACGAGATGAAGGAAAATTCACAAACTCTGGATATTATGATCCCATGCTGGTAAATTGTTTTTCATTTTTAAGAATTTCAAGCTGGTGCAACCAGATCAGGCTGTTAGAAAATGACTCCCTGACACAAATGCACCTACATTAACAACTTTGTTTATTTTTTCCTTTTAATTATTTGCACAACTAAGGCATGTTCTGCAAAACCCAAAACAAAAACAACAGCCCCCTTCTCCTAACTTTAATACTACATCCTTTTTCCTTTGCAAAACTCAATTATGTTCTGCAAAACCGAGAATGAAAACAACAATCCACCAAGAACACCAAACCAAGCTTATGATTAGGAAAGGATAACAACCAAACTAAAATCCAAGAAAGGGTATTTAACAAACAACTTGAAGCATGAAAAGTCTCCAGTTGACCAGATTTCACTAGACCCCATCGGTGGGGCATCAGAATATGCCGACTGCCCCCCCTGCAGAAAGTAGAAGTCTCTCAGTGGGGCTACCTGTTGGCCGTAGGTAGCTACCTGTAATGTCTTGGGACGGGATCCTGGTGGTTGAGCAGTCCATGACTAGAGAAAAAAAAGTTGTGGCTCTGCAACACATCACTTCGGCCTTTACCTCGACTAGAGGGGAGGTCTGAGTGGCCCTATCCGATCAATCGGCTAGTCATGCCAAGCCTTAACATTTACACTGGCAAATGTTAATTACAACATCCCCCCCCAAAAATGGAAAAAATGAAGTCTAGAGGAGGAATCAGGAAGCGATGGCACAAACTCAACCGATTGAGTATATCTTTTTTGTATCCTTGGGATGAAAGGGCGAATAGATCTCCCCACCCCCCCAACATCTCCCACTTTTGGGCTCCAAGGAGGGTGGGGAGCAAGAAAGATGAAAAACTAATCAACTGTACATGGATCTAATAATTAAAAACCCAGAAAAACCAAAAGAACTCACTCTGACGTTTCAGATGTCACTAGCTCAGACATTGAGCAAGAATTCAATATTAAATATATTGCTAAAGAAAACTTCCCAACATTCATAAAAGCTTGGAAGGAAAAAAGACAAGCGAGCTGTCTCCATTTCTAATTAAAAAGGTTTTGACTCAAAATAGAAATCCTAAAACAGTTAAAAAAAAAAAAAAAAATGAAAAATGGCAACCTACTTGTTACAGTAGACAACTACAAAGATGCAAAAAAAAACCTCTTAGAAATGGAAAAATTCCATATTTATAAATGCAAGACTTTTGCTCACAAAAGGTTAAACACTTAAAAAGGCGTAATAAGAAGCCATGGACTAACCTTAGCTACAACGGAAGAAATCAAAAATGCTCTAAGAAAACAGAGTAATTGATCATGTCCGAATCAACATAAAAAGGAACGGTCAGTCCATACCTACAATGTACTCACATTTGGTACTCCTAAAATTCCAAAAGAAGTAAAAATTGGATACACAATCGAAAATGTGGAACTATATATACCAGCCCCTCTGAGATGTTTTAAGTGCCAAAAATATGGGCACCATAAAGAAATTTGCAGAGGGCACAAAACATGTGGAAAATGTGGTCTAAAAGAACCCAACCACATGGAAAATGAAACTAAATGCTCAAATTGCCTGGAAAACCATCCAGCATACTCCAAAATATGTAAAACCTTCAAAAAGGAAAAAGAAATTGTGGAAGTAAAATACAAAGAAAATATATCCTTCCCTGAAGCAAGGAAAATGGTAGACTCCTACTAAAAAGTAAACACCTATGCAAACATCACAAAAAATTCAAGACAAACCAACTACCAAGAGTTACTCTATAAAGTAGTTTCTGAACTCAAAAATATAATTGAAACTTTAAAAACAAACCAAAAATGAAACTTACAAGAAACAACGTATCCTTGAAAACTCGATTAAGTGACCAAAACTAAAAACGAGTTCCAAAGAGCAAAATAGAATCTGATCAACAAAATCTACAAATAAACCAACGTGAAAGAGCTAAGTCACAAACAAGGACAAAAGTAGACATTGAACACACAATATCAAGAAAGATGGAAGCAGAACAGAAAAACACAAAGCCTCCTTCCAAAAACCAAAATAAACAAAAAAACAGAAACAGTATTAATTGAAAACAAAAATAAATTTGAATTAATTGGAGCCGAGAAGGACATATAGGACAGAGCAAATCAAAAAGCCCCAAACCAAAACATAAAAAAAACCTCAGCAAGATTTCTCAGCTGAGACACACACACTAACAAGAGACACACCCTCTACATCCAAAGAGATGGAGGTAGATAAGAACTAAAAAAAAAAAAAAAAAAAAAAAAAAAAAAAAAAAAACTAAACCCAAAACCCCCAAATAACAAACTAATATACAAAACATGACACAGAATTATACCGGATAGAAAAAAGGCAAATAATATAATCCATTGGAATTGTCATGGTTTAAAGACAAACCTAAATGAGCTCACTATTCTACTCGATAAACTACTCCCAGTAGTAATCTGTCTCCAAGAAACCTTTATGAAATCAGATGAAAATATAAAGATTAAAAACTTCAATGAGTATAATCATATACACAATACTGGACTCAGAGCCTCTGGAGGTACATCAATTCTTATTAGAAATGACATACCCCAAAGTCAAATACAACTTAATACAAAACTGCAGACTACTGCAATAAAAGCAACACTCCACAAAACTATTAGCATGTGCTCGCTATACATACCCCCCCCCCTCCCCAATGAAAGCATCACAGACAGATTTGAGCAAACTAATACAGTAGCCATACATCCTTATGGGAGATTTAAACAGCTGTAATGAAATATGGGGAAGTGAAAAAACAAGCAAAAGGGGGGAAAAAACTACAGAAAATATAATAAATAGCGAAAACCTATATCTCTTTAATGATAAAACACACACTTATTTACACCCAGGAACTGGTACATTCACATCAATTGATTTAACATTATGTGATCCAACACTTGCCTTGGATTACAAATGGAATGTATTAGAAGATTCATATGGAAGTGACCACTTTCCGATTACACTTGAAAATAATGATCCAATGCCAGAAAACAAAATACCCCAATAGAATTTACAGAAGGCTGATTGTAAAAAATTCCAAAATTTATACCGGACTAAACTAACATCGGATAATAAACCAAATCAAAATAATATCACATATTTTACCAATACACTCTATAATATTGCTGAGGAATGCATTCCAAAAAGCTCTACCTCCTCAAAACATAAACCCTTGACCTTGACGAAAATGCAAAGTAGCCATCAGAACTTGTCGAGCTATACTAAAGAAATTAAAAAAGAACCAACTAAGGACTCAATAAATATAAAAAGAGTTAAAGCTCACAAAACCATTAAAAAATAGAAGCGAACATCATGGAAAAACTATGTATCAAAAATAAATACAAATACAAAAAGTAAATAAGTTTGGGACATGATCTGAAAAATTTCAGGAAAAAAATAACAGCAACCCTACTAAACACCTGACATACATATAATAACCTAAAAATTACTAGCAAGAAAGAAATGGTATATTGTCTTGCTGAAACTTTTGCAAAAAACTAATAAAAAATTCCTAATTATTAAGAAAAATCAGAAAGAGAAAAACTCCAGTTTCAGACAAATATGCAGAAAAATACAACTAGCCATTCTCTAAAAATGAATTGAAAGTATCCATAAGCAAAGTTTATGACTCAGCTGTTGACCCTGATCAAATCCACTATTTATAAAACAACTTCCTGATACGTCAACAGATTACTTACTACAAATATTTAATGATATTTACGAAAGTGGCAACGTCCCTGAAATATGGAGGTAGGCCATAGTAATCCTTATATTTAAATCCTAAAAGGACTCTACAAATCCCATGAATTACTAACCTATAGCACTCACTAGCTATATTTCCAAAATAATGGAAAGAATAATTAACAGCAGATTAGTATGGTACCTTGAGACAAATAATCTGATTACAGATTATCAGTCAGGATTTAGGAACGAAAGAAGCCCCATGGACCACCTGATTTGGCTAGAAACCTTCATCAGAAAAGCCTTTATCGAGAAAGAACATTTAACAGCAGTTTTTTTTTATATTGAAAAAGCATACGACTCAGCATGGAAGCATGGCATTATAAAAGATCTTCAAGAGCTAGGATTAAAAGGGCAGAATGCCCATTTTCATCACAAATTTTGTAAATGATAGGCAATTTAATGTATGATTAGGTGATACCCTATCCATCAGTAAAAAACAAGAAACAAGGAAACATCCTTTCTGACACCCGTTTTAGCATTAAAATAAATAACATCATTAAAAATATGAAGGTAGGAACAGAATGTGCTCTCTATGTGAATGATTTCCTGATCTGTTATAGATCAAAATATATTCCAAGAATAGAATGCCATTTACAACTGTGTCTAAACAAAATAAATGAATGGACAACAAAAAAAAATGGGTTTAAATTTTCAAAAGAAAAAACAAAAGCCATCCATTTCTGCCAAATCCGGAAAATGCACCATGACCCAATATTGAAAAAGATCTCTTTGAAAATATAAATTAAAAAAAAAAACAATTCTATATTACTTGAAAGAGGTAAATCTCTTCTCCAAAATATAAATCTACCTTAAATAAGTTTCCAACCCAAATCTTTTACTAATCTTCCTCCAATCTCACCTTGACATACTGGAAAATAAAGAACACTTACTCTACGAAGACAAGCCCCAATAAAAAAAAACTAAAAAACACTTTTAAAATAAATTAAAAAAAAAAAAAAGTTTTGGTAGGTAGGTAGGTAGGATCGAACCAGAAGCCTTGAGGTGAAGGTGGAAAATAAAGTATGAATAAAATCTGACACGCTACCACTCGGCCAGCAAGGGAGAGTAACAAAAACGTTTGAATTTAAGGATTAAAACTCAATTGACAGGTGCGTGAATTTAGTAAGGTTAAATATCACGCCATACAGGGAATGAAATCCCACACTTACCTTTTACTGTGAGGCAGTTTTTTTTTTTTTTTAGTTTGTTTACCCAACTTTGGCTATCCAAATAAATATCCTATTGAATAGCAATTGTCTGATATAAGAGGTTTCCACCGCATTGATCAAGGCTTTATTGCTTTCTGGACATTCCCGGAACAGGGGCAGGGAAAGTTGTCTTAACTTCAGATTAGTTTCGCTTTTATATGAAAAAGCCAAACACACACGAGGGTAGCCGAAATAGCAAGAATTTTGTAAAAATCGGTGTAAATAAATCTAGACGCGATGCGTGTTTGCAAATCGTAGATATTACAATCTACACAGTATATATACATATTCACAGTATGAAGAAATAGTAACCCCACGGGGAGCCCCCCCCCCCCGAAAAAATGCCTTTGCTGTACATACAAAAAATGTGCACACACATTTTGCCTTATATATGTATGACTAGTGGGGGTGGCCAGTGTTGCCAGAGTGTTTGGAGGTGTGTGTGTTTGGGAAGGGGGAGGCGTAGATCAAAACAAAATAAAATTTAAAAAAAACGTTGCCCAAGTGTGTTTGGAGTTGTAAAAGAAAAAAAACAGAAGTTTTGGTAGGGGGTAGGCTAGAACCCGAAGCCTTGAGGTTAAGGCGGAAAAGCAGTCTGACATGTTACCCTGACGTTAGAGACAGAGAACTGAAAACTGACAAAATTAAACATTTAAAAATGCAGCAAGTGGATAAACTTATGTCAACGTTTTCTAGGTCAAACATCATGCCATAGTCATCTATATATATAAAAGCGAAGATGTATGTATGTATGTACGCTTTTCCTCGATGTCCACAAAAGGCTTCTTTCAGAGAAGCGCTCGCTCACTTCGCAACTTAAAACTTTTTATATCATCCATAAATTGTAATATCTCACACTTAACCACGGAGCTTGCCTGTCTATTTAATTTTATTGACTTTAAACCTTAATTATTCCACATTTACTGCATCGGCACGCGTTACATTCGGTTTTCGGTATAAACAAAAAGTGGAACTCGACTCTAAGCTCAGACTCAGAGCCAGTGGTCTCTAGAGAGCTAAGTAACGTTTGTTCAATGTCGACTTCGTCATATCAGATGGTAGCTTTCATTTCGAGACGAGACACTTGCCCTAATAAACAGGGAGTTGGTTTTCCCCGAACTTAGTTAAAACAAACAAACCGATTCATTTATTTATTTAAAAACTGTCCCGCACAAAATCGTAACTGCTGAATACCTATCGCCGTCACGTCAATCAAAAACATGCACCTGTTTTTTTTTTCACACTTTACTATTTTCCAACTGCGCGTCGTCAAGGCTTCGTTTTTTTTTTTTTCACGGGCACCTGTTTTTTTTTTTTTTTTACTATGCGCGTCAAGGTTTCCGGTTTTTTTCACACACACCTACAAACACCCGGGCAATGCCGGGTACCCCTCGCTAGTCTATAAATATAAAAGCGAAAATGTATGTATGTGTTCGCTTTTTCTGTATCTACAAAAGGCTTCTTTCAGAGAAGCGGTTGCTCGCCTAACAACTTTTAAAAACTTTTTATATCACATATAAATCGTAATATCTCACAGTTAACAACGAAGCTCGCCTGTCTATTTAATTTGCTCAATTTTGGGAAGATTCAATATTTGTCGCTCACCGCATGTGGCTTAGTCTTTTTCCTATAACATCTTGCGGGCGAGGAAAAAAGCGTTCAGCAGTAAATGAAATCCCGCAGTCAAGCATGACCTCATTAACTCATTAAAACACGCACCTGCTAAATCCAAGTAATTAAATTCAAATGCGTTTCCGTTAGCATGTCGCGGTGGGGCAATGGTTAACATCGCACGTTTTTTTTTTTTTTTTCTCTCACAACTTTGCCTCAACGGTTCGGGTTCGGGTTCGATCCTCATACTTACTTTTTTTTTTTTTTTTTTTTAACCCCCCCCCCCCTCCCCCAACACCCGGGCCACGCCGGGTAACCCCCGCTAGTAGTATAAAAGGAAAATAATCCCGTTTCAGTTGGGGGGGGGGTAGAGTGAAAGTAAAAGAAATAACCTAGTTTTAATAATAAAAAAAAAAAAACAAGCAAAAACGTTTTGGGAGGAAGGTAGGCTCGAAGCCTTAAAGTTAATAGTCTGATGACATAGCATTACACCACGAGCCCAAGGACTTTGGAAAGAGTTGAAAATAAGGATTTAAAAATGAAAGTAGTTTTCTAGGTCAAATATCACGACATAGCAGCAGCAGGAGGAGCAGTAGCAGATAAAACGAATTCACAGCGCGAATTTTGTTGTAAGATAAAAGTTGGTGAATAAAAGAAATTTACGACGTCATTTCGTAAGTGTTAGATATTATCTCCGTAGCATATAAAGTTATAAGAATGAGCGAGCAAGCTGAGAAGCAGTCAGATAAGAGCCTTTGGTGGACATACAAAAAAAATGCACACACACACGTTTTCACTTTTATATAAATAGACTAGCGGGGGGGGGGGTACCTAGCGTTGCCCGGGTGCTTGTAGGTGTGTGCGTTTGGGGGGAGGGGGTAAAGAAGAAAAAAAAGGAAACTTAACCCTGTTTAAATATAAAAAAACAATAAAAAAACGACTTTAAAAATGAAAAAAAAAATGGGAGGGGGCTTTGGTGACAGGTCGGCTCGAACCCAGAGCCTTGAGGCCCATAGGCTGAGCCTGAACACCTGTGCTACAGCGACAGTCAATGCAAGAGTGATTAAAAAGTGAATGTCAAACATCACGCTATTCCGCAGTTTTTAATGAGGTCAAATCGTTTTACTGCGGAATAGTTGACGGTGACATTGACATCCGGTTTGAATCCAGTTTTGCTGTTTTTATACTGAAAAGTGAAAACAACATGCGGCGATCCAAATATATGGAATATTTATCTTTTGAAATTAAATAGACAGGCGACCCCCGTTGTTAACTCGTACATATTATGATTTAGATGTGATATAAAAAGTTTTACGAAGAAGCGACATCCACGTTGGAAAAAAGCCTTTCTCAGACATGCATGAAAACGCACACACACACACATACACACAAACATTTTCGCTTTTATATATATATATATATATATATATATATAACTACTTCATTTACTCACATAAAATTAATATACGAAAGTATAGATTTATGCGTAAACTTTAAGTATTTACTTCAAAAGTGCTCAATACGTAGGTAGAACTAGTTAGTAATTTATAAAATATATATGGCGATTAAGCTACACTGAATATTCTGTGTTTCATCCACTATAGGATTCGTCAGGCTTATGCGCGAATTCTGTGGTTGTTTCTTGTTTTTATATATGTTGAAGATTTTTAGTTAGCCAATCAGCTTTCTAGTATCCACCGCGCCCCTTCCTATCAGCCAATGGGCATGCATTTTATTGAACAAAGGATCTGTTTTAGGACTATGTTAGTGGTTTAAGATAGACGTTTTCCTTTTTTTTTTTTATGTAGAAAATCAGTTCTAATAAATAACAATAACCAATGGATAAAAACTAAAATGAAAAATTTGTTCGATTTGGCGATGGGTGCCAGAGACTCTGCAGAGGCATCAGATCTTGTGGGATTATTCATTCTATATACCCTCACAAGCATATTCGATACTACGGATATCGGCCTATATAGAGATGACGGACTAGCTATAATAAAAAACTCCAACATAGTCAAGGGAGAAAACTTTAAGAAAATCATACACAAGGAAATGAAAAAATTAGGCCTAAATGCGGATGTATCAGCTAACATAAAAATAACAAACTTCCTGGACGTCACGTTAAACTTAGATAAAAACACATATGAACCATACTTAAAAGATAACGCTACTCCAATTTACGTAAACCCTAAGTCCAACCACCCACCATCAATTATAAAACACATTCCTAACTCGATCGTAAGTAGGCTCAGTAACAACTCAAGCGATGAAAATGCATTTAACAGGTCAACCAATATCTACGAAACAGCACTAAAAAATAGTGGATACAAAAATATCGGTATCAAATATAAGCAACAAAACACCAACAACTATGATAAAATCAAAAATAGAAGAAAAAGAACTATAATTTGGTATACGGCCCCATACAATCAAATGTTAAAAACAAAACTTGGCAAGAAACTTCTAGATCTTATTGAAAAACACTTTCCCGCAACCAACCCCTTACACAAAATCTTCAATAAAAATACCTTGAAGTTATCTTACAGTTGTTGTGAAAATTTAGAGATGATAATTAAAGCACATAATAACAAAATACTAAATGAAAACAATGTAAACAACAACAAAATAAAAAATAAAAAAAGTAGACACCATGCCAAAAATATAACCAACACTAGCAGAAATAACAATAATAATAATAGCAATAATAATAATAATAATAACAAACCAACCCCAACCATACCATAAATAAAAATACTAATAACGAACAAGATAAATGCAACTGTAGACACCGCACACTTTGCCCAGTCCAAAATAAATGTCTAACAAAAAGCGTAGTTTATCAAGCAACAATATTTGCGAAAGAAAACCCGAATAACAAGAAATATTATGTAGGCATGACTTCCTTAGATTTCAAAACCCGATACTATGACCACAAAAGTACATTCAAAAATAAAAAACACTGTATAAAAACAACACTAGCGAATAAATACAGGGAACTCAAAGAAAGCGGACATTCGCCGGTAGTCGAATGGAAAATAATAAGACAAGCTACCACGTGCAGACATTTAGATGACCCATGTAAATTATGCCTCCATGAAAAATTTGCTATCCTGTACTTTAAAGAACCCCAAAATCTATTAAACTGTAGACGAGAAATAGCAAACAACTGTGTTCACAAAATAAAACTTACTCTAGGATAGCGATACAAAATAGCTTTAAAACTAACAATAACAATAGAAAACAAACAAATAAATAAATTAAATAAACATGAATATACATAAACAATCACACACATATATATATATATATATATATATATATATATATATATGTGTGTATGTATATGTACATGTATGTGTGTACACATGTATATTTATATATAAAAAAAAAAAAGGAAAACGTCTACCTTAAACCACTAACATAGTCCTAAAACCGATCCTTTGTTCGATAAAATGCATGCCCATTGGCTGATAGGAAGGGACGCGGTGGATACTAGAAAGCTGATTGGCTAACTAAAAATCCTCAACATATATAAAAAAAAAGAAACAATCACAGAATTCGCGCATAAGCCTGACGAATCCTATAGTGGATGAAACGCAGAATATTCAGTGTAGCTTAATCGCCATATATATTTTATAAATTACTATATATATATATATTTATATATATATAGATGACTGCACATCCAACTTTGTCTCCATCTTTTGGACCGTCTGTATAAATTGAGTGTTTGGAATACTTATCTTTAATTATTTGGAATTTTTCTTGATATATGATTGGATTGGTTTTTGTTTTACGATAATTAATTAGGTCTGATATTATTTTTGGTGGTTTTGTCATGTCAGTCAGGAGGGATTTTTACAGATTCGTGTATTGTTGCAATGTCTATTTGGGCTTTATTTATGGATTCTTCCATACGTAAGCTGAATGGTTTCATAGCATTTTCTTTTCTATCGAAGAGGTTTTTATATTGGGGTGGATGACACATTTATAAGCAGGATTAGTTAGGCATAAAGCCAATTTTGTATAATATTGTAGTCCTAATTTTTCTATAAGTGACCTGGTGCTACCAGATCAGGCTGTCTACTGGCTTCCTGAGACGAAAAGCACCTACATCGATTTTCTGTTTTTGTTTTCTATTTCACCTTTTGTAAAACTTAATTATGTTCTGCAAAAATAAAAACAAAAACAACAGCCCCCATTCCCCCCCCCCTTCCACTCTTTTCTTTTTCTATCCTTACTACTCAACCCCGTCGGTGGGGCATAAGAATACACCGACTGCCCTCCTGCAGAGAGTAAAAACCTCTCAATGGAGCCACCTGTTGGCCGTGAGTGGCGACCCGTAATGCCTAGGAAAGGGATCCTGGTGGCTGAGTAATTGATACCTAGGGAAAACAAAGGTATCAGTGGCAACACTCCACTTTGGCCTCGTACTAGGCCAGACGGGCGGTTGGACGGGCCCGATCCAATCAATCGGCTGGTCATGTCAAGCTCTAAACCTGACTAACATAACAAGAAAATCCACTCGTACTCTCCACCTTTTTACAATAAACAGATTTAGAAAGCGGTGGCTCATGGGTCAATCGACTCGCTGGACAAATGGACTTTTTACGGCTGAAAAACAAATATTCTTACTAAAAAGAGGCTTTTGAAAAAATTTTTTAGTAAAAATGGACGAACTACAGGTGCTTAGGTCTACCAACGAGACGAGTATACCTCCCGTGTATCCCTGTTGCTGTTGGGGCGAATGGGTTCCCCCCCCCCCCAACACCTCCCATATAGGGCTCCGAGGTGGGTGGGGAGCACTAGAGAAGAAAAATTACGAACTACAAAAATGGCCCACTATAAGCCTCAAAAAAGAAGTCATTCAGAAGTTTCTGATCTAACCAGCTCAGATTCAGAAACTGAAATAAACAAACAAACCTTCCCGAGATTTTTTGTAATAGAAACAATTGAAGGAGAACAAATAACAAAAATGTCTCCTTTCAAAATAGAAAGGATACTATCAAAAGAAATCAAACCAAAAACTGTAAAAAAGCAAAAAAATGGCACACTGTTAATCGAAATAACAAACCAGAAACAAGAAATCGAAGTTAAAAAATGGAAACTTTTCGATAATCGAAAAATAAAAACCTACCCCCATAGAACATTGAACACTAGCAAAGGTGTAATCAGGTGCCCCGAATTAGCCCTGTGCCCCTTAGAAGAAGCAAAAAATAATCTTAAAAATCAAAACGTCATTGATATCAAAAGAATTCAGACAAAAACAAGATCCGGCGAAATCATAGACACAAACACTTACATATTAACATTTGATACTCCTCAAATACCTAACAACATAAAAATAGGATATGAAAAAATAAATACTGAAATTTATATACCAAGCCCATTCAGGTGTCACAATTGTCATCGATACGGGCACCATAAAGATCGATGTACACGACCACCAACTTGCATGAGATGCGGAGACAAAGAAACACATATTGATTGTCAAAATGCACCAAAATGCGTCAATTGCCATCAAAATCATAGCGCAAACTCAAAAGAATGCGAAAAATGGAAAAAAGAAAAAGAAACTCTCAGAATAAAATACACCAAAAACATAAGCTTTCAAGAAGCCCGTAAACTAGCAGAAAACACAAAATACTCTGAAATAACAAAAAGAAATACACAGCCTAACTTTGAACCAAATAATACAACAAAAACAAATCCTTCAAACATCCAAATTGAAATATTCATGAAATTACTCAATGAAATGAGAGAACTAATAGAAGACTTCAAAAAAACTATGAAACAAACCATCACAGAAAGTAAAGATTTTTTAAAGAATATAACCGAAATAAAACAAAGTCCCCAAACTAAAACTCTACCACAAAAACCTATTAAACTCCAAACAACAGCATCCCTAGAAACAAACCTTACGACAGAAAAAATTAAGAAAAATAAACAGACCCCAAAAGAACCCCACAAGATAGATACCAATAAAAGCAAAATAAACAGATCCCGCTCAACCTCTAGATCAGGATTTCATCACCCACCGCGACCCCATTCGCGATCTGAAACCCGAAACACCCAAACTAACATCGAAACTATGGACGTAGACATAAACACCAACAGTCCAAAACCAAAAGAAAATATAAACCATGACTAACAAAATCCTACAGTGGAACATAAGAGGATTAAAAATTAATATCGAAGAAATGCAAATACTTATCAAATCCTTATGTCCTGCAATAATTTGCCTACAGGAAACACACTTAAAAGAAAATGACAAAATTAACATAAAACACTACTCAATATACAACCACATAAACAAATTATCATGCAAAGCCACCGGTGGATCATCAATACTGATAAACGAAAACATTCCACACAGCAAAATGAACTTAAAAACAAATATGCAAGCTGTTGCAATAACTGCAACACTACACAAAACAGTAACCCTGTGTTCACTCTATATACCACCAAATGAAACAATAAACGAAACAGAATTAAACAATATAATCAAACAACTACCTAAACCTTTCCTACTGTTGGGAGACTTCAATAGTCACAATATATGGTGGGGCAGTAAAAAAAACAACAAAAGAGGCCAAACCATAGAAAAAATAATTAACCAAAATGACCTATGCCTACTCAACAACAAAGAGAATACATATATGCACCCACCAACGGGAACCCTATCAGCAATCGATATAACACTATGTGACCCAACTATATACATGGATTATAGCTGGAGAACACACAAGGATGCATGCGGAAGTGACCACTTCCCAATCATAATAGAAAACGAGAATCCCAAGCTAGAAGACAAAACACCCCGCTGGAATTTACAAAAGGCAAATTGGGAAAATTTCCAAAATACATGTCAATACAGATTAATACCTGAAGCGAATCCTAACTTAGAACACATCACATATTTCAGCAACACCCTACTCACAATAGCCGAGGAGAACATACCAAAAAGTTCCACTACTACAAAATATAACCAACCCTGGTACAATAAAGAATGCAAAGAAGCTATAAGAGCCAGACGTGCAAACCTAAGGAAATTCAAAAACAGTCCAACGAAAGAAAATTTGGACACCTATAAAAACAGCAAAGCCAAAGCACGGAAAACTATCAAAGAATCAAAACGGAACACGTGGAAAGACTATGTAACAAAAATTAATCAAAACACAAAAAAGTATGGGAGATGGTCAGAAAAATAGCAGGAAAAAATACAAAGAACCCTATTAAACACCTTATATGTGACAACACAAAGATTACCGACAAACAAAATATCGCAAATAAATTAGCAGAACAATTCTCAATGAACTCATCATCAAAAAACCAAAATAAAAAATTCCAATGAAGAAAAAATAAAAATAAACTTCAAATCAAAAAATGAAGAAAACTACAATCAATTATTCAACAGTGCAGAACTAGAGGAGGCAATAAACAAATCTCCCGATACAGCAGTCGGCCCCGACGAGATCCATTATCAATTCCTCAAAAAACTACCAAAACCATCACTGGACTACTTATTACAAATTTACAATGAGATATGGATAACTAACAACTTTCCAAAAAACTGGAAGCAGGCAACAGTAATCCCAATACCCAAACCAAAAAAAGATCATACAAACCCAACAAACTACCGACCTATTGCACTAACTAGTTGTTTGTGCAAAACTTTTGAGAGAATGATTAACGAAAGGTTAAATTGGTACTTGGAAAGCAAAAATCTAATTACAGAAAGCCAGTCGGGTTTCAGGAAAAATAGAAGCCCCACCGATCACTTAATAAAACTGGAAACACGCATAAGAGAAGCATTTGAAAAAAAAGAACATCTAATAGCAATTTTTTTTGACATGCAAAAGGCGTATGACACCGCTTGGAAATACGGAATCCAAAAAGACCTGTATGAACTAGGACTTAGGGGTAGAATGCCAGAAATTATCAGAAATTTCTTAACAAATAGAAACTTCCAAGTACGGATGGACAACACTTATTCAGTCCAAAAAGATCAAGAAATGGGGGTCCCCCAAGGTAGTATCCTGTCTGTCACCCTCTTCAACATTAAAATAAACAATATCATAAAAAACATAGACCCAGGAATTGAAAACGCCCTATACGTGGACGACCTACTTATATACTACCAATCTAAATATATACAAACAGCCGAACGCAAACTACAACTCTGTCTGAATAAAATAAACAAATGGGCCATAGAAAATGGATTTACATTCTCAGAGGAAAAAACTAAATGCATCCACTTTTGCAAATTACGAAAATTCCACCACGACCCCAACCTGAAACTGGATAACAAGAACATCCCACTCACCGACCAACATAAATATTTAGGTATTATATTCGATAAAAAATTGAATTTCATACCACATATAAAATATTTAAAAGCAAAATGCCAAAAGACAATGCAATTGATCAAAGTCCTAGCACACACCGATTGGGGTGCAGACAAAGTCACATTATTGAAATTATACCAAACTCTAATCAGATCTAAAATGGACTATGGATGCTTCATCTATGGAGCAGCAAGGAAGTCCTACATAAAAGAACTAAATACAATCCATCATCAAGGATTAAGATTAGCCTTGGGAGCATTTAGAACCTCTCCAGTAGAAAGCCTCTATATAGAGGCCCATGAGCCTCCACTGATTCTAAGACGACAGAAGTTAGCGCTACAATATTACCTAAAGCTGGTATCATGTCCAACAAATCCTGCATACCAATGTACCCTCCACCCACAATACACACATCTCTTCAACAAGAAAGAAAATATCAAGCCCTACAGCCTCCGGATAAAAAACCTTCTCACAGAAGCCCAAATGGACATTACAAAAATACATAAATATAACAAATCAAAAACTCCACCCTGGATGATCAAACAACCACACATAATATTAAAATCAAATAAATATCCCAAAACGAAAACCCACCCATCAACCTTCCATGAAGAACTACTTATCATCCAGAATACATACAAAGAATATACACAAATTTACACTGACGGATCAAAAGATGGAGATAAAGTAGGATGCGCAGCCATCCACAAAAAAATAAAACTAAAGAAAAGGCTCCCAAACGAATCTTCTATTTTCAGCGCAGAAGCAACAGCCATAGATTTGGCACTGAATATAATAACCAATGATGACCAACAAAAATATATCATATTTACTGACTCACTTTCAATACTCATATCTCTAAAAGAAAAAAAAATGACAAACCCACTTATTACAAAATTGCTAAACAAAATAGATGCCATAACCATAGAAAAAAACATTATCTTTTGCTGGATACCAAGCTATATCGGCATCTACATGAATGAACAAGCAGATAAGGCAGCAAAGGAAACTCTGCAACAAAACCACATAAGTGGAAAAATCCCCTATACAGACCTAAAGACTAAAATAAACACATATTTGAAGAGAAAATGGCAAGAAAACTGGAGCTCATGCACCAAAAACAAATTATTCCAAATAACACCAAATATTGGAACAAGAGACACCAAAAAGTTAACAAGAAAGGAAGAGGTAGTAATGACCAGACTGCGAATAGGTCACACTCACATCACCCACTCACATCTGCTAAAAGGGGAGGAGACACCAAACTGTATAACGTGTCAAGAACCCTACACAATACACCATATACTGACAAACTGCATTGACCTTGAACAAACCCGAACAAAGTATTACCAAGAAAAAAATCTGAAAACAATATTAAACAAGATTGATCCCCAAAAAATTATCAATTTTCTGAAAGAAACTAAAATATACTCAAAAATATAAAGAAAGCCCCCCCCCCCAAAAAAAAGAAACCAAAAAAAAAACCTTAAGAACAAACCAATATTTAACACAACATAACGAACCTTTCGGCATTAAATGACCCCAAAGTGGTTGATATGCCGTAAAACAGAACAAACAAACAAACAAACTATAAGTGACAGTGGGGGTTCATATGTTTCTACATATAAGCTTTCCACTGGAGAGATGGGCAAGGCTCCTAGAGCCAATCTTAGCCCTTGGTGATGTCTTGTCTAATTCCTTTACATAAGACTTTCTTGTGGATCCATAGATATAGCATCCATAATCCAACTTGGAACTGACAAGGGGATCTGTATAATTTAATTATTGAGTCTTTGTCTGCACCCCAGATGATGCCCAAATATTTATATTGATCAACAATAGGTATAATTTCATTGTCCAGTTCCAATATTGGGTTGGTTGTTGTTCGGTTTATTGTCCTATCAACAGCTGCAAGGTCATTTAAATAAATTAATAAAATTATTATTGATTTAACATTGTGTGATCCAACGTTTGCCTTGGATTACAAATGGAATGTATTAGAAGATTCATATGGAAGTGACAACTTTCCCATTACACTTAAAAATAATGATCGAATGCCTCGCAGTAAAAGTGTGGGATTTCATTCCCTGTATGGCGTGATATTTAACCTCATTAAATTCACGCACCTGTCAATTGAGTTTTAATCCTTAAATTCAGAATGTTTTTGTTACTCTCCCTTGCTGGTTGAGTGGTAGCGTGTCAGATTTTTTTCACACTTTATTTTCCACCTTCACCTCAAGGCTTCTGGTTCGATCCTACCTACCAAAACTTTTTTTTTGTCTTTCCAATCTTATAAAGAAGTTTAACATTTGTTTTGATCTACCCCCCCACACACACACACGCCTCCAAAAACCCGGGCAACGCCTAGCACTTCCGCTAGTACACAATAAAACAATCCTAATTAAAAGATTACCAGACAAAGCATCCATCTACAGTGTCGAAGTATCGGCCATTGGTATGGCACTTGGTCTTATAGAATCCTCTAAAGATAAAGAACTTATCTGCTCAAATGCCAAATCAGTACTGAGAACAGAAAACAACAAACCCTAATAGGAAATCACCAAAACCCTAAATAAAATTGATGATATTCCTAATGATAAAAACATCCTTTTTTGTTGGATACCCAGTCATATCAACATAAAGGGTAACGATAGAGCTGACAAAGCAGTAAAAGCAGCATTAAAATTGATTCCACCCAATGATAAGATCCCTCATACCGATTTCAAACAAACCATTAACAAATATATTAGAAACAAATGGCAAGAGTCGTGGAACTCCTGTACTAAAACCAAGCTATACCAAATCAAAGAAACCATAGGAAAACAGAAACCAAACAAAAGAATGACCAGAAAGGAGGAAGTTAGAATAACAAGACTCCGAATAGGCTATACCTCTATAACACACTCTTATCTACTCAAAAAAGAAGCAAGAGGCAAAGACTTGAAAACAAACCAACTGAATCTACATAATGAAAAAACTGTAAAGGACATATTCACTCGCGTAGATCCACCTACCCTTCTCAAGTATCTGAAGATAATAGGGTTACTCAACAAAATTAAAAATTAAAAAAACAATACCTTATCTAATTATATAAACATAGACATTGAACATCAGATACATACATAAAACTATTAATGTATATATATATAAAAAAAAGACTCTGGCATTAAATGATCACATAGGTTGATATGCCGTAAAATCAATCAATCAATAAGAATTTCAAATAGATGTAAGAAATTTATTTATTTAAGAAAAAGAAATTTCATCCAAATGTGTAATTTATGTTTATCTGCATACTTGCTTTCCAAACTTCTAATAACTCTTGGAAGAACATCACTGACAAAGAATTTTTTTCACACTGAAATATCAATTGAACAGAAATTTTGGAATATCTAGTGACTTTTGTTATTTGGATGTCACCTGTTCTGTTTGTACTCCAGAGTTGATGACAGCACAGAAAGATTGCAACAAGGCACAAGAAGATAGTAACTCTAATTGCATCTTTGATCAGCAGTCTGTAGAATAAACCCAGGGGTTCCCAAGAGAAGGTGAGAATGAGAACCCTTAACAGGATAAAGAAAAAAAAAATCAAATTCAATTACTGCCAATACTTACCCCATGAGTGAAACATGAAAGTATACTAAGAATCTAGTCAAGATGCATGGATCTAATCTCTGAAGAATAACAGAGCCAGTATTCAATTCCTACAATCCAGCCTTTTCACACAACTACTACTATACATGACCATTATTGAAACTCTGCTAAAATGCTAAATTTATTGTCTAAATGTCTAATGATTTTGGGTAAAATATCACTGAAAAAAAAAAGTTCAGTATTTTGTACTGATCTATGAAACATTGATTGGAAGAAAAACATTTAAAGATTAAAAATATTTCTAATTAACATTATTGATGCATATGTAGAAGAATTTGTAGTAAACTATAAGTTTTACTATTTATACTTTATAGCTACTGATGATTTTTCTGTTTTTCATTCATACAAGCCCAATGAGCAGCTGCATATTTTCCTAGTGGCTCTCTAGGATCACCACTAATTTAATGTGTTTTTTAGTCTTAATTTTTTCTCTTCAGATTTTCACACTTTGGAAAAACATCTAAAATCAAATTTTCAAACATTTTTGCTGCTAGTATAGTTCCTGAAAAATTTTTGTAGAAAGTAAACAATTTTTTTAAACTTTAAAATAGAATGTCACTTAAATGTGAAAAAAAAATGTTTAGTTTATAATCCTTGAATTTAGTTTTTTTAAAAAGTAAATGTTTACCACATACTTTATTCTAACGTACAAGTAAGAAGAAAAAACAATGGTTAAACTCATTCGGATTACATAATTTTTACGACTGGAAATCCATTTTATGTTTTGTTTTTTTTTATTTTGGTGGGTTTCCTCACAAGAATTCAGTGTATCAGTTATTATATATAGGAGAACCCCCTCATGACTGAAACAACTATCCTCCCTTTTATCATCCCCCTCCTATACCCCTCCAATGCCCCCCCTCTGGGGAACAAAATCTTCCCCACACTAGGAACCGATCCTGGGTCTGGCCATACCCACATGGGGAGACAAATAGTAGAAACGTTAAAAAATCCCCTATACATATTTTAAATACACCCCTCTTTCTAAACAAACATAATATAAGGAATACCCGAAAAGACTAAAACGAAAAATCACAATACTAAAATCCAAGAATCCAAAAAATAAATATCAAAATAGAATGAAAGCACCCCTACCCTTATTTCAGAAGAGCTAGTCCCCCCTCCCCACACATACACATTAGTAACGACCTCACCTCGGACCACAGTCGTCTTCCTAAGGAAGCAAATAACCCCAAAATACTATAAAACAATATACACATTCCCAAACCAACAAAAGCAAACGCGCGTGCACACACACACACATACCCTACCCCACCCTAAAGGAAAAGAAAAAAACATTAGCAGAAAGAGATAGCCAGGTCAGTGGTCTCCCTCAACAAGCCCAATAAAAGAGTAATAAAAATTGAGCATGCCAATGAATAATAAACACTTACAAGCCTCCACCCCTTGGAAAAACTTCAAATTAACTACGAAAATCGCCATTTTTACATTTCCAACACATTTGAAAATAATTTCTGACGAGGACGCATCACAGAACGTCTGAAACGTGCGTAAAAACGATTTCAATGACTTAAAAACATTATTACAATGATCCAAACATAATTCTCAATGAAAAACCAAGACACAGAATAATAAAATAATGTTAAAAAATACACATTGTTGGTGACTACTCCCTTATATATATATATATATATATATATATATAAATAAGGAATGTGATAGTTTCTCTCTTTAAATATTTTTTTCAGTAGATTTACTTTAATGTTTTGTCATTTCAGGTGACCAAACTCCTTTACAATTATCGTTCACATTCTTCATTGCTTCAACTTCCATCAGAATTATTCTATTCAAATGAACTCCAAGTCAAAGCTGAGAAGCAGCTTACCCACAGCCTTTGTGGCTGGAAATCTCTACCTAACAAAACTGTGCCAATCATATTCCATGGAATTCGTGTAAGTTTAAACATTTTTCTATGGATGGAGGGGGAGGTAGGATAGGATTTATCAATGCATATTTAAGATATTAGCAGACTTTCCTAATATTGCCTGGGTATCAAATATAGTGAACATTAACTGATTTTGCCATACTACATTTCACAAAGTTTACTACTTGAAACATTAATTTAAAAATAATAAATATTTAATTCTTAGCTCAAGAATGCAAGTTCTCAGCTCTTTAGTGGAGTTCTCTTCTTTTTCTTTTATCCATAAAAAGATTTCCACTTAAATCGCTAAATGTGATTTCTCAGTTTTTTAATTGAAATTCGTTTTTTTTTTTTTCTTTTTTCTCTTCAATAAAAAATGGCTAAGTATTAAAACACAAATAAAATGTCTTTTTTTTTCAAAACAATATACAAATTAGTTAATCTTGGAACTGATATTTGTGTGCATAAAAAGTAAAAAAAAAGATGGGGTGTCTATTGTATAAAGTTGAATTAACTTGAAATAGAGCATTTTGACTTTACTGTTGTGCGAGAAATGGGCCCAACTCTTAAATTTATTAATTTAGGTAACTAGTAAAACTTGAAAGGTATCAATCCCCTCATTTCACCCATTTATGGGGTTAAATTGTACAGCTATTATTTTAACAATTTGTGAGACCTTTTGGAAAAATGGTTTCCAATATTAAATTACTATAACTGCTGTTAAACAAAAAAAATCCAACCATTTATTATAATTAAAAAAAGATGGTGCTTATTTATAAAGAGATACATGTAAAAACTGGAAGCTCAAAATAAAACTTAGAGATATACTTATCAATGCAAAATATCAGTGTACACTGTTACATTCAAAAGATGTAACAATTAAAAAAATATATGAATGATATGAAATATGGTTTTCGGAAAATGATATTTTCCTTTATTTTCAACAATAACAAAATAAACAAATAAGGTTTGTTCACAAATATTTACAACAATAACAAAACAAATGAAAAGGTCAGTTAATAAAGATACAGTTATTTTGGATTACTACTATCAAATACAAATGAAAAGACGGCTTGTTGAAACTCGAGGTTGAAAACTAGAATGAGGAAGTGGAGGGTTACGAGGGTAAGGGAAGTAGTCAAATTAAGAACTGCTAACAGGCCAGTCTTCTAATGATTATTCACTCTATTAACAATGGAATTCAATGACTATAAAAATTTCTTTTGCTTTTTCTTTTAAAAGTTTGGTCAATGAGAATATTTCAAAATTATATTTACCACTAGTCCAGAGGGCTTTTTCTGCAACTTTCTGTGGGTTGGAGGGATGTATTTTTTCTTTTTGTGTTTTGGATTCTTTCGGCTGGACATATCCTTGAATCATAGACCGGAGTTATCTTGGCGGGTCCAAGTTGATAACTGATATGTTTCCCTCTCCACTTTTATTTATATGGCATCCGAACCCATTCTAGATTATTGTAGAACCCTCTGGGGCTTTCTAGATAATTCTAAAACCTTCTAATCTTTCTATTACTATACTCTGGCCTTTAAACTAATCTTGTGAATTAAAAACTTTTGAGGTTTGATCATTAGGGGTGCCTAGAATACGTTAGCACACATTTTAAACGGCTTTATTGCTATTTTTATTATTTTATAGAAATGCTCCCTCGTAACAACACCAAAAATTAGAGAAAATTATCAAGTAGAATTGTAATAAAAAATATAATTAATTTACTCCTTGAAGTCAACAAACTTGGAATGACAAAACCCTATCTAATGTTCATATTATGAGATAAATTTCTGGGAAGCGCTTTTAGGAATGTCATTCAAGATCGAGGACAGAAAAGATGAAGATCAGATACTACACTTTGCTTCTAGCCTCAACGCCAAGCAAAAAGCAAGAAATCTCTCCAAAGCAATACACAACTTTACAAATGTAATTTGTCTTGTATCGTTGTACATGTGTTAATGTAAAATATTTCCAATTTTAAGTTGACATGAGTTTGAAATTTTGTCTAAAAGCTGTTCTTTACTTAACAGGGATTTCCAATTTTTTTATCATCAAAACACTTTATCTCAATTTAAAAAAAAATTTTTTTTAATATGCTTCATTTTGTCCATGTATTTATTCAACAGAAATGTTAAATAGTTTAAGCTAGAAATATTTTGTCGCTTCTACACTATTTGGACGAAATTTTGGAAATTATAAAACTGAATTTCACATGAAAACATCTACGTATTCCCTGTATTAAGATGATTATATCAAAAAATTATAAAAATCGATAAGGTAGAAAATTATTAAAAAGAATAAAAAGTAGAATTTCATGCAAATGACTAAGACATGGGAGTTAAAAAAAAAAAAAAAAAAAAAGAAGGGAGGTAATTTTCTGTTTTGATTTAAACAAGATGGTGGCAATTTTTCACCTGCTAAGATGATTAAAGTTTTGTTTAATAATTCAGTAATATTCAGGTAATTTCAACTGCATAATTTGGGAGCTACCTTTGAAACCATTGTTTTTCATCTGAAAACTCCATTTATCGACTACAAAATCTCATCCCAATTCTGTAGAAGCGCCAATATTTTATTTAAAGATATATGTATATATGTTGTTTCTTTTTCTAAATACAGTAATCTTTCTCAAATACATCCAATGAAAGATATGGAATCTCATCTATTTTGTTTATGCATTAATACTGTTAAATAAAAATATGAGCTTCTCTTCTCCATCCCAAACTTGGATAAAAATAGCAACTCACTTTAATGAACGTTTTATGATGAGTATTCTTTTGTCATCAAATAATCCCAAAAAAAGTTTACCATAAAATGGATGAAACAAAGCACATTCCAATATTAGAATCAAACTCAAATGATTACAGATTACTGCCCTGTACAGTATCCCTGAATCTTTTCTCTCTTGTAGGGTGAAGACTTAAGAGAAGGAAATAGTCCTTCATGGTTCAACCCATTTGAAACTGTTCAAGTGGTGAGGTATTTGCAAGGTCTCCTTGCAGATTATAGTTGTTATCTCACAGAAGACGATATTGGAATAATCACTCCTTACCGGAAACAGGTAAGTTATTGTTCTGTTGTTTTTCTTTTCTTAAAATGTATGTGTATTTTTTATTGGAAGATATCATTAAATGTTTTTGCAAGTATATTTTAATAGTACCATGAAACAATTCCTAATATGATAAATTATGCCTAATATTGGGGATACAGCATTATTACAATATGTATTAAATATTTTTTTAGAAAAATATCCCTTTGAGAGAAAAACAAATGATTGTATCAAGTCTGATAAAACTTTTGAAACAATCATTTTTTTCTGGATATTAGTGTAAAAAAATTTAGTTCTGAATATTTTGAAAACTAATGAGGAAGGGATTATCAGTGGTCAAGTATTCATACAAATCTTAATAGCATGGAACTAGTGTACACTTATGATGTAAAAGTTTCGTTTCGTTTCTATTTAGGTTGAGAAAATCCGTTTGCTGATGAGTCACTTGGGCCGAGATAACGTAAAAATTGGATCGGTTGAAGAATTCCAAGGACAAGAAAGGAAAGCTATTATTATTTCTACTGTGAGTATCTAAAAAATGTTTGCCTTTCTCAAGTTATTATTAAAACCAAATTTTCTTGCACATTTTTTAAAAAGACAGTGCCTTTAATCTTGCTGCCATGAATAATAAAGCCTTTCTTTTTGTTTGTTTTTTTTATAAATATTTTAACATTCATAAACCATTAGAATCAACAATTTCATTAACAATCTTTTGTTTGTTTTTTTCTTTATACTTAATATATAACATTAAGGGTATCTGCTATTTTTTTTTCTTATTTTCATTTTTTATGTACTAATGAGACCCCACATATCAAGGCACCTAGGCTACTTGAGGATAAGATGAGGTCTACAAACAACAGAAACAAACCATTTATTAAAGTGCATCTGGGGGTGAAGCTCTAATTTGAGGAGTGTGTGGGGGAGGGTCACCTCTGTTACACTCTGACTCGACTGGTAATGTCCCATCATCATTATCATCAGGTTTTGGTATTTAAACTGTTGAGTGTTATGGATTTTAATGGTGGGCAATACCAGGCAACATCTCACGCCCGCACTCCATGCGGTTCAATCCATAGGGTTGATACCAGTCATATTGCAAGTCAAATCATACACTCTGAAGTTATCTATGGGCAAAATAATCTCAAAGTCCATCTTTCTCAACTTCTTTTACATTTTTCTGCCCTACTCTATTTTCCAACTCAATCGAGCTCTCTTTATTCACAAATAACCCATCTTCTGGACCTGTAGAATATATCAACTGCACCTCTGCATAGGGATATATCTAATTCAATTATAGCACCCCTCAAAATAGGTATTCTTTTTTGCAATTATTAAATAAGGAAAAAATACATATATTAGTTGAAGATTTTCCTTATCTTGTTTCATGCAATAATACAAGTTTGTGAATTGAATGTTGGTAATTATGTCTTTCTTAACATTTTGTTTAAGTTCTGCTTTTCAATCACAATTTTTTTCACAATTTTTAGAGTACAAACCAAAACAGCATTGCTGAGAAGATTTTAATAACTAGTTCCAAAATGCCACACATTTTCAAGTAATTCTCATCTTTTTAGAATAAAATATTCAGTGGAGATTATCAAAGCATTTTTTGACGTGTTTAGAGAAATTCTCTTTTCTAGAGAGTTCAAAATTTGTTCACCAAATATTGTAATTAACACCATCTTTTTCTACAGTGTAAATTTGGTCTTTGAAAATTTTCAAAACCTATCAAAGAAGAGATGACAAAACTATAAACGAACTTAACACCCCCATGTTATCAAATAAATGCAATTAGGAAAATTGTTGTAAACATTCTGACCTTTCTTAGATAGCTTACTAAAAACAGTATCCAAATATAACATAGCACAATATTTTTTAATTTAGAGAATATGAATGATACTTGACAAACTGGTACAATATAAAGCCTACATAATCTGAGATTAAAAGGCAGACTACTCAACTTAATAATCAACTTTGTCTCAAACATGTTTGAATAAGATTGATAGTTTCAACTCAAAACAAAGAGGATGCTCCACAAGGAAGTATACTGTTAACGACCCTCTTCACTATAAAGTGCAACATTATCAAATGGCTAAACCCTGATATTGATGATTACCTGTATGTATTAAAATAAATGAATAGAGCACCACATTAACTGTGGTAATGCATAAATAAAATCAACAAATGGATTTTAATTTTCTAAAACTAAAATACAGCTGCTAGCTTATAGTTTGCACAGTCCCATACTTCATGAAGACCAAGTTACCTCAAACTGTAGTCTTTGGATGTGTTTCCAGCAAATGCATGTCCTGCCAGTCTTTAAAAGGAATTTGATTCAGATGGTTATATTGGTTGGTTATATTGAGTTGCTGTTCACTGCTATTAGCCAGGTGCAGAGGTACATTAACAGGGACCCACCAGGGCCACCTTGCACTTGGCCTTGTTTCCTGACTAGGACATTGAGCACTGTTCCCCTATCCCCAACTTCTTTCTTTCTCTCACAAACTGAGCAAATTGGGTTTGCTTGCATGCCACTTGTTCTCACTTGGCTAGTCTTGACTTTTTTTTTTTTTTTTTTTTTTTAAGGTTGAGGGTATGTGATTGACAGTTTGTCTGCTGTTTCCAACTAGCGGTATAAGAGCTCTCTTTGGTAGCACTTAAAGTGGCTGCTCTATCATCAGTTGTATAATATCAGAATAGTTGTATTACTATGTCACGCATGAAAAGGGACTCTGCTGCTATCTCTGAGCTTCCATGAGACCACAACTTCTTAGGCAGGACTCAGCTAATGGATCTATTGTATGTGTATACTTGGTGTGTCAAAACTGGCCCACGTTGCCCAACACTCTCCCCTACCTGTAATTAAACAAATCATAATGAAATGAAATGACAACCCCAACAAATACCACAATCAAACCAGACAACCACCCAAACAAAACCAATCTGCCTCCTCCCTTGAGGCTTGCATTCACAAATATCCGTGAACTTAAAAGTAATCTAGATTATATAGAGTTTTACCTCTTAGTAAACTTTTTGGATTCCTCACAAAGACAGTTATGTTCCCACCCACCTCCCAGATAGTTGCCACCAGCAAGCTTCACTTCTAGACCTCTTCCTTGCCACAGTACCTGGAGATTGTGTAATTAATGCCCACAGTTGACTCAGAAATGCAGATAACCTTGTGGTATCAGTAGACATCGTACTTAAATCCCAACCCCAAGGTGAGGAGCCATGGCTTAAAATGACAAGGTACTTCAAAAGGGCTGACTTGGAAGCCATCAGAGATGCCCCATGGACCAATATCTTCTCTCTCCCTGCTGAACAGTGTAGCAATGAAACAACTGACTAGTGCAAAGTGGGCATTGAAGCATGTGTCCCCACACGGAAATATAGCAAGTTGCACTCCCTCTCATGGTAGCCCTGTCGGTGGGGCATTAGAATACACCAACTGCCCCCCTCCAGAGGGTAAAAATCCCTCAATGGGGGTCCTGGATATGACCTTAAACTATATCCAGTGGTGAGGCCCCAGCTTGTGGGCTTTGGGGAGTGTGGAGCCACCCTTTAATTACCATTGCTCCCGGGTCCACTCTGACTCGGAGTGGTAGTACCTGTTAGGGTTCCAACTATGGGTTAAATAGAAACCGACTTGAAAACAAAATATATTTTATTAAAAATTTTTTCTTCAAAATCTTTGGATTCGGCATTAAATAACCTGAAAAGGGTTGATATGCCGTAAAACAAAAACAACCAACCAACCAACCCTCTCATGGTTCACTAGGTTGTGCAGCTGCCATGCACTCCGCCGGTTTGTACGTCATAAGTCAAATACAAATAGGCAAAGGTTTATAGATGTTAGAAATCATTGTAAGAGAGTAATAGCCACAGCCAAAAGATGGTATGCTGATAATAACCAAGGAATGCATAAAATAACAGAAGATAGGCACTCGTAATTTCTGGAAAAATTATAACAGTTTAGTGAATAAAGGGCAATCAGTAATTCTCTCACTATCCAATAATCATTGCATGCACGTCAACTAAAAATTGCTCAGTGATTCACCTCCAACTCTACTCTAGGGCCAACAAACAACTCCTCCCAATTTCCCTATGCAATCGAAAGCCACAATTGATGATCTGAAAATCACCCGTCGTAAAAAATTTAGACACCTCCAAGCATGTGGGCCCTGCTATATTAATTAATACTCAGCTGAGCTAACCTCCATACTTTCCAAACTCTATAAAAAATACTTTGTTGAATCCTGCTTCCCTAATAGTTGGAAGATGGCCTCTGTGGTACTAGTGTACAATAATTCTAGCGAAAGGACTGACCCTCTCATTTATTTCTCTATAAGTCTTCTCTCTGTCTTCTCTTAAATGTTTGAGACACGAATCAATCAAGCAGTAGTCCACCACCTTGCAAAAGCTAATCTTCTTTCTGACAAATAGTACGGATTTAGGCAATGTCATTCTATTGCAGATATTTTAAGTCATCTCTGAACGCATATACCATGCACTGAATAAGGCGGGTGAAGCCAGGGCTGTAACCCTCGATATATTCAAAGCCTTTGAGAAAGCCTGGTATGAAGGACTGCTAATGAAAATTAAATCATACTGTATTACTGAATGAATACAAAATATAATTAGATCCTTCTTAGACAATATGACCATCCAGGTTGTCACTGATGGACATTCATCTAAGCAGCATAACATTAATGTGGAAGTGTCTCAGGGGTTGATTCTTGGACCACTATTATTCCTGATATTCATCAATGACCTCCCCGATAATATTGTGTCCGAGATAGGTATATTTACTGATGATACAATGCTCTATAATATGCATGAGGGAAGAATGGATGTACAAAAATCCAAGACAACGGCTGAATCCTTAGAAAATGACTTCCAGACTGTAATGGAATGGGGATATAAATGGAGGATAACATTTAATGTTAGTAAAATTAAGCTATTCTCTTTTAAAAAATTACAAGAAGCCTCTTTAACCATCGATATCCATGACAAATAACTCCCTACCTGAGAATTCTTCCTTCAAACTCCTCGACTTAACAATCAGAGGAAATATGGACTGAAACAAATACATTGAGAACATTGCGAAGGTTCTAACAAAGAAGCTGGGTTCCCTCTATCGTGCCAGAAAACTATTCACACCTGAGAGTATTCTGTACCTCTACAAAGCCACGATTCATCCATGCATGGATTTTTGCCACATCTGGGCTGGTGCATCTACCACTAGTCTCTCCCCTTCGATAGGGTTTACAAAAGGGTCTCCAGTCTAATAGGTTCCACTTTGTCAACTAAGCTCCAACCTCTGTCCGATCGCCGTGATGTTGCATCCCTTTGCCTGTTTTACAAGTATTTTAATGGAATGTGCTCTGATGAACTCATTGCACTTGTGCCCCCTCAACGTTTATCTCCGACAAACCCACTTAGCACAAAATCACAACTCTTCCCTTCCTGTTGTCCCTAAATGCCAGAAAGTTTCTTCCTGGAATGGCTATATTTTGGAATTCTCTTCCTGCTACCTGCTTCGAACATCTTAATCTTTCTTAGGCATGCTCCCAATTAGTAGCCCCTTATGTCCAAGTGGCAATATGCCTTGTTTAGGGTGCAGTTGAGTATTAAAAAAAAACACTGAGTTGAGAGGGTGGCTGCTAAGATATGACTTCTCCTTCCCCAAATGTGTCAAATTTATATTGAACAACAACCTGTAACTGTATTTGATTTCTGGAAAATACTAGTTATAACAAACGATAATTTAGGCACTAAAAACAGTCTCTGGGACAGAAAGCAGTGGTCAATGGAAAGCTGGCATCAATTGTTACTAGGTAGTTATCCTAGACTTGTTGAAAAATAGTTATGGCAATTCATGAATGAGTTGATTGAATTTTTCTGTCAAGTTACCAACTTACAGAAAATTGTAAAAGTTGGTTTTGTTTTCATTATTTCTTGTAACTATATACTTATCGCACCAATATGCCAAGGAACGAATGAAACTTACTGAAATGACTATCTAATGCAGGGTTATGAAATTTTAATATGCAATTCAAATCATGGGATCATATTGGTATCTCTCTAGATTTTGATAACAAGTAGTTTTTGTATTATATTACATTCGGCGAAGGTTATTTATTTCATGAAAACACGAGTCCCCATGTTTGCATCTGTATACCATATCATACCATGTATCAAGTCAGACTTACAGTAAAATAAAATTTATATATTTTTGTGAAATTGTGTTAGAAGGTGAAGAAATATAAAAATCTATGAAATTTTAAAGAAAATATAAATAAAACTTATTTTCATTAAATCTTGAAATAATATTTGTCTGCAATTAGAATCTTACTTAAATTTCTCGAGTGATCATCATAATGTTAAGAAGTAATTTCTTCTCTCCGGTCAATTATAATAGATTCTTCAAATGAGCTTCAACATAATTTTTGTGCTGAGTTTCATACGTTTTTAATAATAATAGTATATTAATATTCTAATTTTCAGGTTCGTGCAAATGAAGATTTTATAGAATTTGATAAACAACACACACTAGGATTTTTGAGTAACCCAAAGCGTTTCAACGTTTGCATTACACGTGCGCAAGCATTGCTTATTATTGTTGGAAACCCTTATGTTCTCATGCATGTAAGTATTTGGTTTGTTTGTAATTTACAAAATATTTTGTGATTAAAATTTCTTAAAGAAATCAAATTCTGTGGCTGCTTGTAAAAAGTTTTTTTTTTTTTTTTTTTTTAAGAGACTTTCAATTAAAATAAATCACAAAAAAATTATTTTATAATTTAAGTATAATTTCGGGTGCATAACACTATCTAGAGGTTCAATTTTTACAAACTCTGCATATTAAATTAGGTATTTCAACACTAACACGTCAAATGTTGTCTTTCAAGTGATCTATTGTGTCTGGTTTATCAGCATAGACATGGGACATATTTCCAAAGAAAATAATTTAATGGGGTTAAATTGCACAAATGAGGTAGCCAGTTGATAGGTCCATTTTTTAAAATTATTTATCAAAAGTAAATAAAATAAATTTGCACAATTTGCAAATGTTGCTCAGATATCAGTCTTTTCATAATAAATAGTCAAGCCAAGTTGAACTTAAAATAACCAATAGTTGCCAAATCTACAATAAAATTTTTTTTAAAAAAACATCCTTTTGTTTAAAGAAATCAAATTCTGTGGCTGCTTGTATTTAGTTTTCATTAATGCCTTTGACATGATTAACCACTCACTCTCTGAAATTTTAATTAGCAATTTAAAAGAAAGTGAAAATTAAGTTCTTCACATTTGAAAAAAAACAATGTTATAGAAAACTACCAAACATAAATTACAAGTGAAAATGTCCATATTGTATAAAATTTCAGATTCATTTTGTATCAAATTTTGTTCTTTTTTTAAGCAGGTCTGTCCAAAATATAAAAAATTATATTGATACCTATAATTTGTTTTTCACGTACATGTGAAGCGACATGGTTCAATATTTCCAGATCATGATTTAACTACTTTAAATTATAATTGTTTTGCAATTTAAACTATATAAAAGTTCAGATTGATATAATCTATTGATAAGTGCAATTTGAAGCATATGCTGGATGCTTTATGTGCTCTTACTCTGTTATATAACTCTCACCTGTCTTTTTAAATGTATGTTTGTATGTCTGCCTAAAACTTTTGACAGAGGCAACGGATTTTCATGAGGTCGGTATCTTTTGAAGCTAGACCCTTCAGACAACAAATATCAAATAATTGGCTAAAAACATTAATTCCTTCACCCTCAACTGAGCAGTTTTCTACAAGAAGGGTTGGGTTTTTTGGGTTTTTTTCTTTTTGTGTTGCCATTTTTTTCAAGTCATCGTATCAGTTGAAATGACTTTACTAATTTCAATATTCCGAACTTCCAGTCGTGTCATGGAGTAGGGACAAGATGTCAGGTTTTCTTTCACTTTCTTTTCCACCTTAGCATCACAGGTTCGAGCCTATCTGCCTACTACCACTTTCTCCCCCCCCCCTCATTTTTTTCCTCCTTCACTGTTCAGGTTCGAGCCTATTATTACCATTTTTTTTTTTTTTTTTTTTTTTTTTTGCTCAACACACACCTCCAAATACCCTGGCAGCACCAGGCACCCAGGCTAGTCTAATATAGAAAAGGTGATATATCTGTTTGTCCATCTGTCTCCATATTTTCAAACTCTATCTCTCCTGAAACTAAAAGTTGTAGAGCGGTGCTAGGGGCCCTCAAATGATTGGATTTTTATAGACAATTCATTTATGAGTCTTTAGCCGGTTAAAATAGTTTTTAAGGAGTCAAAAATGGGTCAAAATTGAAAAAAATCGTGAAACCTTTTGTACATTCATTTTAGTTTATTTTTAATTTTTAATCAGTTCATATGCGTGTCATGTTTGTACAGTGGTAACGTCACCAGCTTTGAATCCTACAGTTTTGCTTTTAGCTGATGGCACCCAAATACTTTTTTTTTTTTTTTTTGAAATCCTGACTATAATAATATATATATGAAATCTAGACAAATTAAAATATATTTAAGCATATTTTACAACCGGGTGCTAGTTATATATATATATATATATATATCAGGGTAACTCTTGAATTGTTAATTAAATTTTGTCATATATATCCTTACTAGCAGGGCTACCCGGCGTTGCTCGGGACCGTATAAACAATGAAAAAACAAAAGCGGATATTGAATATATGTTTTATTCTTAGGGGAGAGGAATCTTTCATCTCTATGTATTATTTGTTTTATCTACCCTAGGACTGGTATTGTTCATGTTTTATCCCTAGTGTAGGTAATTTACAGCATGTACATGAAATTGTTTTACCTTAGGGAGAAGAGAACAGGTAATATACAACATAATGTGTCTATATTACATCCCTGGCAACGCCTAGAAACCAGCTAGAACATGTATTTCAGTCAATCTTTATTACATCTTGGGCTATGCCGGGAAACCAGCTAATCTCTATTTAGTGACTTGACCACCAAAATACCTCCCTAAGTGTGTCCTTTCTTTTGAACTTATTAGATATAGGTATCTAGAAATGTGTGTGAAATTTTGTTGAATGCATTGTTCACTATGATTTTCTTATTGTTCTACACAATATCAACTGTAGCGAAATAAAACAGTAAACTTAGTGTAGTGTTAGAATAAAGAGCAAAGGAAAAAATTAGAATCATATTCTGTAATTACAAATCTAAATTTGCTAGCGTGTACCAGTATTTGCCAGGTTGTGGAAATTTGGAATTTATAACATATGTAGTGGCCTTTTCCTAGATACCTATTTTTATAATTGTTTCAGTACATTGCTACAAAATGTGACATTTGTTGGCGTTTGTAAAAAAAATCATGAATGTGCTTATATTCCAAAAAAGAAAATATCAGTGCACAGTATTGAAAGTGTTTGAGATTCAAAAGTCTGTAACATTTCTACTAACTTCATAAGATGTCATGTGAGAAACTTAATTGAATATCAAGACATTATCTGAAGCGTTTTTATTTTGGTGTAACGTATGTGTTTACAGTGAACCTTAACTTTTAATAAACAGATTGGTATGCAATGACATAGGCTAGGAATCTTAGACAAAATATATATAAATTGGAAAAATGTGTGAACAAATGAAAAAAAAATGATCCGCTCTACTTGATGACATCAAGCACAGTAATATTTTAGTGAAGAAAATATGAAATTGATGTTCAGTGATTAGTTTGGATGAATGAGAAAATGTAATTGTTTGATGCATAAAAAATAACTCATTTGCTGTATTTGATATTAAGCAGCAAAAAAATAGTGATTTGAATATTTAGGAAAACATCAAATCAGATTATGTAAAAAAAAAAGATGAAATTAGAAAATATATATTTTCTGTTTATGAGTTTTGCCAATCAAAATTTTGTGGCAGAAATTGGGTGATTACCATGCAATTTTATTTTATTATTTATTATTATTAGTGACTTGTTATCATCAAAATCCGCCCCAAAGAGTGTCCTTTCTTTTATTAGGTATCAGAATAGGTATCCAGATTTCTACTTCTATACAAATATGATATTGTAGTACAGTAAATGTCAAATTGTTTTTCAAGTATTAGTTTGTAACGTTTGTACTGACTTCATCAGATGTCATGTAAGAAACTGAATTCTATGTAAGAAGACTTTATCTGAAGTGTTTTTATTTTGGTATATCATGTGTGATTACACTGTAGTAATTGCGCTGAAAGCATGTTAATTACAAATGACAAAAGTTAAATCAATTTCTGATTCAGCTACACAATATAAACTAAAGGAAATCAAATTTGCAAAATAAAAGCAATATGTAGTTATGGGTTAGTTTGGAGTTAGAATAAAAAGCCAACAAAACAGTTAGTTTGTATTGTGTAGATTGGTCATTTCTGATAGTATTGAGAGTCGTCAATGAAAATCTTAATTTCTGACAAAATACTGAATGTTTCTTGGATACCTATTCGTAAAAAGTACCTTTTTTGGAAAAAAAAAAAAAACACTCCCCGGATCACCTTCACCACCTTAAAAAAAAACAACTTTATTCTTCAAAAAATGTGCACATTGTTAGTGTAAAAAACAGATTCGCACCACTTGATGAAATCAAGCATAGTAATATTTTAGTAAAGAAAATATGAAATTGATTTTCAATAATTAGTTTGAATGAATATCAGAAAATGTAATTGTTTGATGCATAAGAAAGAACTCATTTGCTGAATTTGATATTAAGCAGCAAAATATTTCAAAACATAAAAATGTGAAACATAACATGAATACTCTCCGTTGTCACTTGAAAACATTGACCTTGGTAGGAAGTTTATTAGATACTGAAATTGTGGTCTTGGTATGGTGTGCTTAATATTATTGTATGCAAAATTTAAAAACACAAAAGAGGGTACAATCAATATTGAAAAAGTAACATCTGTCACAGAAAATAGTAATTTATAAATGTCAAAAGAAATATTACTCTGTACTTAAAATGTTAAACTTACTGTTAACAATAATTTAAAATGGTGATCAGGATGAGTCCAACAACTTAGTCCTTGAGCTTTCTTATTGATCATAGTAAAAAGAAATTGTAGTCTTTCAAGTTTGTTGGTCGCATTGGGATTCTTGGAATGTATCAACAGATTCCTGCATATGAATCTTTGTTAATTCCACACAATACAAAATATATATACAAAACAAAGTAAAGCAAAGTATAGGGTTAGTTGTGTCCTCTAATTATCAACCAAGTATATGTATTGATAAAAAGATAAAAGCAATGGAAATGTTTATTACAATGTATCAATATTAAATTTTTATCATGAACAACAAATCGAAATAATGATAGATATTTTGTGCTTATACGAAACTGGAATCAAGGATTGTCACCTGTGATTTTATATATGTCAATAGTGCATGCCACTACAAATGATATTAGCCAAATTAAGTTTTGTTTATTTCACCCATTATAAAATATATACACAAAATGCAGTAAACAAAGTTTAGGTTTAGTTAATGATAAGTGTAGGTTCGAGAAATAAGCAAAGAAAAGAAAAAAAGATACATTTGTTTATAGTGTGTAAATTGTAAGTTTGTAAATATTTAAAACTATCCACACTGGTATGTGGAAATTCTGGATACCTATTGTTATAAAGTTCCAATTCATGTTTGATATATCACTCTACATGTTCCCTGTTGCACCCCAAAGATGTAAATGATTATCGAGAAAGTGAAATGAAACAGTATTTGAAATAAAATAGAAACAAATGCTGATGTTTACTATACAAAACACTGTGTTCAATGGAATTGAGCCTTATACAATATTGGTGGAATAAAAAAATCCATTTTTTTAATTCAATTTAAGAAATGAGCAAAAAATTGATATTTAAAATATTTGGCATGAAGAAAAAGAAATATAAGATAAAAGGTGATAAAGCAGTAAGAATCATATGCTGAATTCAATTAAAAACAAATATGATTGTCAAAGAAATATCATGAAAATTTTGTAAGTGAAAAAAATTATTTTTTGATATATTTGGTTTCGAAGTATTAAGAAACATGTACAACTTCATTTTAAAGACAAAACGAAAACTGTACTAATGATAATGACAATGGTGAAAGGAAATTGGAAAAAAATGTATCAGAGGTAAAATGTTGGTCACATATACGTTTGTGTGGTATGCATGAAACACGTGTAGAAAATTATATTTTCTGATGCTGAAAGTAAGAAGAGAAACATTGTTAAAAAATGATCTAAAAGGCAATAGTAAAATCCTCATTTTTAGTGTGGGATATGTTGTTTGTTTCAATTGAGAAAGGAAACTTTAATTTATACAATTTGATGTTATAGATCACAAGTTTTATTACAATAAACATTGTGTTCTTTAATTATCAACCAAGTATATTTATTGATAAAAAGAGAATGTAATGGACATGTTTATTATAATTTATCAATATTAAATTGTTATCATGAAAAACCAATGGAAAGCGTGAATGTTATTTGGTGTTTTTAAAAAACAGCTACCAATGATTGTAACCAGTGATATTTGAGTATGCTAACAGTGCAAATGTGGTGGTGAAATGAATTTTTGTTTATTCTTCACAATATAAAATATATACACAAAACTAAAACATAATTTACGGTTAGTTAATGATAAGTTTAGGTTAGAGAATTAAGCAAAATTATAGATACCTATTGTTATAAAGCACCAATTCATGTTTGGTATATCAATCTACATGTTCCTTGTAGCACCCCAGAGGGGTAAATGAGTGTCAACAAAATGAAATAAAACATAGTATTTGAAATAAAATGAAAAAGTGCTTGAAAAGTGAAATATGCTGATGTTTACTATCTAAAACATTGCGTTCAATGCAATTGAAACTTATACTATATTGGTGGACTAAGAATTAAAGAAATAAAATTTAAGAAATTAGCAAAAAATTGATATATAAAATATTTGGCATGAAGAAAAACAAATATAAGACAAAAGGGGAAAAAGCAGTAACAATCATGTGCTGAAGTTCATTGAAAATAAATCGTTTGTGAAAGAAATATAATGAAAATTCTCAGAGTGAAAAAAAAAATGGGATTTTTACAAATCTGGTTTCCAAGTAATAGGAAACATGTACAGCTTCATTTTAACGACAAAATGTAAACTGTAGTAATGGTAATGAGAATGTTGAAGGAAATTGGCAAAAAATTGTTAGTCAAATGTTGATCAAATATTATAAGTTTGTGTGATATGCATGAAACGTTTAGAATATGATCTGCTCTCATGCTGAAAGCAAGTAGAGAAACATTGTGAAAAAATGATGTAAAGCTAAGCTAAGCAAACGACCAGTGAATGGAAATGTTTATTATAATGTATCAAGATGAACATATTATCATGAAAAAGCAAATCGAAATAGTGATAGTTATTTGGTGCTTATACGAAACAGGTATCAAGTATTGTCACCAGTGATTTTATTGATGTTAACAGTGCATGTCACTAAAAATAATGATGGTAGCGAAATTAAGTTTTGTTAATTCTACCCAATATAAAATATATACGCAAAACAAAGTAAACAAAGTTACGGGTTAGTTAATGATAAGTTTAGGTTCGAGAAATAAGCAAAGGAAAAGAAAAAAAAGGTACATGTGTTTATATTGTGTAAAATGTTAGTCTGTAAATATTTCAAACTATCAACACTGGTATGTGTAAATCCTAGATACCTATTGTCATAAAGTACCACTTCTTGTTTGATATATCACTCTACATGTTCCCTGCAGCATCCCAGAGAGTTAAATGAGTGTCCACAAAATGAAATAAAACATAGTACTGGAAATAAAATAAAATAAGAATATGTCTGAAAAGAAATAAATGCTGTTTACTATATAAAAAGTTGTTTTCAAGTGTCAAATGGAATTGAATCTTATACAATGTTGGTGGATTATGAAATTGCATGAATGAAATAACATTGGAGAAATAAGAAAAAAGTTTATATATACAATATTTACAAATGTAAGATAAAAGGTGAAGAAGGGCCAAATCCGAGATCTATAAATCGTAAATTTTCAAAGTGAAAACAGATATTTTTTTTTTTTTTTTAGATCTGCTTTCCAAGTAATAGTAACCATGTACAGCTTCATTTTAAATGAAAACTGTACTAATGATAATGTTCATGGTGAAAGGAAATTGGAAAAAAATTAAAAATGTCAGAGGTAAAATGTTTGTGTGGTATGCATGAAACACGTGTAGAAAATGATCTCATGCTGAAAGTAAGAGAAACATAGCTAAAAAATTATGTAAACGCAATAGTAAAATCCTCATTTTTAGGAACATAGTGTGGGGTATGTTGTTTGTTTCAATTGAGAAAGGAAAGTTTAATTTTTAGAATTGGATGTTATAGATCACAAGTTTTATTACAATAAACATTGTGTTCTCTAATTATCAACCAAGTATATTTATTGATAAAAAAAGAAAAGTAATGGACATGTTTATTATAATTTATCAATATTAAATTGTTATCATGAAAAACCAATGGAAAGCGTGTTGGTTATTTCGTGTTCATAAGAAAAAACATCATGGGTTGTCACCAGTGATTTTATGTATGCTAACATTTCGCTGCAAATGTGGTAGCTAAATGTCTTTTTGGTTATTCTACACAAAATAAAATATATACACAAAACAAAGTAAAAGAAATGTCAGGGTTAGTTAATGATAAGCTTAGTACCAAGAAATAAGCACAGAATAAGGAAAAGAAAGATACATTTGTTGATATTGTGTCGATTGGTGAATTTGTTGGTTCATTTTGTTTTATGACATATCAACACTATATCATGCCCAATCTAGTGACATTTTTTTTTCCTAGAATATATTTGTTTATTTAATGTTGGTTTCTATTTAACTCATAATTGGGACCCTAACAGGTACTACTACTCCAGATCAGAGTGGACCTGGTAGCAATAGCAATTAAATGGTGGCTTCACACTTCACAAAGCCCCATGTTTGGATACAGTTTATGGTCATATCCAGGACCTGGTGAATTTGTAAATAATTGAAACGATCAACACTGGCGAGTTAGAATTCTACATACCTATTGTTATAAAGTACCAATTTATGTTTTACATATCACTCCACAACGTTGCTGCAGAATCCAGACAGTTGAAAGAGTCTCAAGAAACTGAAAAGCTATTTAGTACTCTTAAATAAAATAACATGCATAAAGAAATCCTAATATAAGACAATAGATGAAAAAGCAATAAAAATTTTGTGTGGAATCAAGTGAAAACAGTTTCTTTGTCAAAGAAATTGCATGAAGATTCTCAGAGACTTTTCCTTCCTCGTTCCCTTCCCTTTTGGTGGAAGGAAACTTTCACAGTGGCTCAGAAGGTGGGCTGAGCACACTTCCTACAAAGGTGGGATGGGTAAATTTCTTTTTCATTTGGTTGCCTGGAGGACAGGCTTAGGCCCCCCCCCCAAAAAAAAACGTTGGAGCCAGGGAACTTCTCCTCCCAGAAGGGGGAGGGGGGCCCGGGAAGGCTTCTCTTCCCATATTTTTTGTTTTGTGTAAGGTTGATCTCTTTCCAAAGGGAGTAAGAGGATATCCCTCTCTTAGGAGGAGAGCGAAGGCTCCCTGGGCCTCCCATCCTCCTTCTGAGAGAAGTTCCCCGGCTTCCACATTCATTGCTCAGCCCGCCGTCCAGGCAATCAGAGTCTGATTGTCTGCCGTATATAAAAAGGCGATTTTAGCTTGTCAGGCGGTATGCTCTGCGTAGACCATTTTTCTTCCACCTGTTGACCTTCCCTCCCTGTCATACAATACGCTTAAACAGGATATTTTAATTTATGCAGATTCCATATAGACTTTTAGTTTCCCAGGGTGTATACCCTCCGTTGACCATTTATGTTTAAGAGTTTTCCTTGCCCCTTCTCTGCCCCAGAATGGGAAGGGAGCTCTTTCCCACTGTATGGGGGGGGCGGCTTTCTTTTATGGTTATGTGGGGAGCCTTACCTTAAGGTGGTAGGTCTTTTTTGTAAAATTGTTAGTCAAATGTTGATCAAATATTATAAGTTTTTGTGATATGCATGAAACATGTGCAGAATATGATCTGCTCTCATGCTGAAAGCAAGTAGAGAAACATTGTGAAAAAATGATGTAAACCTAAGCTAAGCAAACGACCAGTCAATGGAAATGTTTATTATAATGTATCAACAATAACACATTATCATAGTTATTTGGTGCTTATACGAAACAGGTATCAGGGATTGTCACCAGTGATTTTATTTATGTTAACAGTGCATGTCACTACAAATAATGATGGTAGCGAAATTAAGTTTTGTTTATTCTACCTAATATAAAGTATATACACAAAACAAAGTAAACATCTGCTGAATTTGATATTAAGCAGCAAAATATTTCAAAACATAAAAATGTGAAACATAACATGAATACTCTCCATTGTCACTTGAAAACATTGGTCTTGGTAGGCAGTTTATTAGATGCTCAAATAGTGGTCTTGGTATGGTGTGCTTAATATTATTGTATGCAAAATTTAAAAACACAAAAGAGGGTACAATCAATATTGAAAAAGTAACATCTGTCACAGAAAATAGTAATTTATAAATATCAAAAGGAATATTATTCTGTACTTAAAATGTTAAACTTACTGTTAACAATAATTTAAAATGGTGATCAGGATGAGTCCAACAACTTAGTCCTTGAGCTTTCTTATTGGTCATAGTAAAAAGAAATTGTAGTCTTTCAAGTTTGTTGGTCGCATTGGGATTCTTGGAATGTATCAACAGATTCCTGCATATGAATCTTTGTTAATTTCACACAATACAAAATATATATACAAAACAAAGTAAAGCATAGTATAGGGTTAGTTGTGTCCTCTAATTATCAACCAACTATTGCTAAAAAGAGAAAAGCACTGGAAATGTTTCTTATAATGTATCAATATTGAATTGTTCTCATGAAACACAAATCGAAATAGTGATAGTTATTTGGCGCTTATAAGAAACAGGTATCAGGGATTTTGGTGTATCAGATGTTTTTACAGTGAACTTAACTTTCAAGAAACAAATTGGTATGCAATGACATAGGCTAAGAATCTTAGACAAAATATATTCAAATGAAAAAAAATGTTGAACACTTATAACTTTGTATGGACTCTCAAAAACATTTGTAAAAAATGTGTAAACAAATGTAAAAAAAAATGATCCGCTCTACTTGATGACATCAAGCACAGTAATATTTTAGTGAAGACAATATGAAATTGATGTTCAGTGATTAGTTTGGATGAATGAGAAAATGTAATTGTTTGATGCATAAAAATAACTCATTTGCTGTATTTAATATTAAGCAGCAAAATATAGTGATTTGAATATTTAGGAAAACATCAAACCAGATTATGTAAAAAAAAAAAGATGAAATTAGAAAATATATATTTTATGCTTATGAGTTTTGCCAAATAAAATTTTGTGGCAGAAATTGGGTGATTACCAAGTAATTTTATTTTGGTAAAATTCTTAAATTATTTCAATGTTTATTATAATTTCTAATTAGTGACTTGTTATCATCAAAATCCGCCCCAAAGAGTGTCCTTTCTTTTATTAGGTATCAGAATAGGTATCCAGATTTCTACTTCTATACAAATGTGATATTGTAGTACAGTAAATGTCAAATTGTTTTTCAAGTATTAGTTTGTAACGTTTGTACTGACTTCATCAGATGTCATGTAAGGAACTGAATTCTATTTAAGACTTTATCTGAAGTGTTTTTATATTGGTAGATCATGTGTGATTACACTGTAGTAATTGCGCTGATAGCATGTTAACTACAAATGACAAAAGATAAATCAATTTCTGATTCAGCTACACAATATAAACTAAAGGAAATCAAATTTGCAAAATAAAAGAAAAATGTAGTTATGGGTTAGTTTGGAGTTAGAATAAAAAGCCAACAAAACAGTTAGTTTATATTGTGTAGACTGTTTAATTAACTTTGTTCATTTCTGATAGTATTGAGAGTGGTCAATGAAAATCTTAATTTCTGACAAAATACTGTAATTTTCTTGGATACCCATTCGTAAAAAGTACCTTTTTTGTGAAAAAAAAAACACTCCCCAGATCACCTTCACCACCTAAAACACAAAAACAAAAATATCTTTATTCTTCAAATATTGTGGTTGACTGGAGGACGGGCTGAGCACTCCCAAAAAGGTAGGAGCCGGGGAACTTCTCCTCCCAGAAAGGGGGCCCGGGAAGGCTTCCCTGTCCCCATATTTTTTTTTTTTTTTTGTGTAAGGTTGATCTCTTTCCGAATGGAGTAATCGGAACCGACAGGGGGGGGGGTCAATCAACCATACAAAAGGATATCTATCTCTTAGTTGAAAGAGGGAAGGTCTCCCTGTCCTCCCATACCCCTTCTGAGAGAAGTTTCCCCAGCTCTCAGCTTTGGGGGGGGGGGTACGAGGGCTTAGCCCGCCCTCAAGGCAAATAGTCTGACTGTCTGCCTTATATAAAAAGGCGATTTTAGCTGGTCAGGTGGTATGACCTGCATTGACTATTTTTCCTCCACCTGTTGACCTTCCTTAATATTTATTTTTAATAATAAACACATTTTATTTTAATATTAATATTTATTTGTAATAATAAACACATTATATTATTTTAAATATTAATATTTATTTTTAATAATAAACACATATTATTTTAAATATTAATATTTATTTATAATAATAAACACATTTTATTCTACTTTAAATATTAATATTTATTTTTAATAATAAAAACAATTTTATTTGAATATTAATATGTATTTTTAATAATAAACTCATTTTTATTTTAATAATTATTTTTAATACTAACTCATTTTATTATTGTAAATGTTAATATTTATTTTTAATAATTATTGTTATTTAATAATAATATCTTCTATTTTTTTACTGTTTATGTCTAACTTTTATCGACTTTTTCTTTTTTAATAGCATATTCTTTAAATGAATAGAAAAATATAGAAAAATAATTTCCCAAATTTTAGACCCCGGTTATTTGGCTGATAGTCGATAAAAATGATTAAAAGAGAGATTCATGAACATTAACGTTGTCATATAAAAAGAAAATGCTAATAAGAAGTGTTTTTAATCAATGTAACATATTTATTCAACTCTGTCATATATTTGTTTGATGACAACTTTTTCGAATCTGTGTACAGTAAAAACGATATACTTACATAAGATTTTGAAAGCATTTAAACTGTCGAAGAGTTTTATTATAAATAAAAGAGTTTAGTTTGTTGAACTTAATGGACTTTTTTGTTGTATCTATTAACTGTTTATTCTTTTTATCAAACAAAAAGAGAATTTTTATATTGACATGTGATGGACTGTTTTTCTAACATCGAAATTTTAAAATTAGTTTTATTTAAAAAAAAAAAAAAAACTCGCCATTAGTGGACGGTCAAAAGACAAATATATAACAAATAAATGTTAGGAAAGGCAAGATAAGTTACTTTTCTATCCAACTGGATATATTTTTTTTGTTTTTATTCAATGTAACATATTTATTCAGCTCGAAAAACATACAGTGTTTACCGATGTATTCGAAAAATGCCACCAGTTGTTTACATAGCCATTTGCCGGAAGTGACGGTTTTTTTTTATATAAGTTTTATTCAAACAGGCTTTAAGTTCAAATTAATGGACTTTTTTTTATACTTCCAAAATAAACTATTACAGTCGTTTAAAACATAATAGAAGTATTATTTTTTATTTTTAAAAACAATGTTTACAAAATGTCTATGCGCGTTTCTTCCGGCCGGCTGCGAATAGCATAAATAAATAACTGTTGCCAGAATTTATCGCATTTTTATTTTTTAATAGCATTTTCTTAAAACGAATAGAAAAATAATTTCCCATGAAAAAAAAAAAAAGAAAATGCTATTAAATATAATAAAAATTACTGAGATAAAAATATATAAAAATACGTACGTAACAACAAAAACACACCGAAGAAAGTGTGTGTGTGTGTGTGTGAGAGAGAGAGAGAGGGAGGGAGGGAAGAGGAAGCGGTGTATGTTGAATTTTGTTCCTTTTCGAAGCAGCACAAAAAGTAAGTGTTTCCATAGTAACCAAACCGTGACGTCACGTCATGTGACATGACTAAGCGTTTTTAAACGAATAGAAAAATAGAAAGAGGGTGATAGAGAAAGTGAGAGAGAGAGAGAGTAAGTGTGAGAGAGAGAGACGGTGTTGGTTTTACTCCCCCCCCCTTCCAGCTTAAGAGGTATGAGGTCACGTGGTAACATAAAAAATGGCTAATTATTTTACATTACATAAATATTACGATATTTTTATAATCGTCTAATATTTTGAAAGGTGAATTTTTTTATTCCCGTACATTTTTTCCTGACATTTTTCGTTAAAACTCTTGTATAAATAATATTTTTAACCAGGTAATAACGATGGAAACATTGGCATAAAGTAAAAAAAAAGATATAACTGAGCCGAAGAGAAAAATGCAAAAGTATCGGAGAAAGATTTTTTTATTAACAATTGTTCGCCATTAGTGGACGTTGACGTCACGTCACGTGACATGACTAAGCTTTTTTTTTTTTACGTATGAATTACATTGGATCATTCAAGAATTACGTAATAAAAAGCATTACAATGACAGTTTTTTTTGGGACCCCCTTGGAGATAACTGATACGTTTACCCCTTTCTCCTCGTCAGTTTGACGTGAAATTTCGATATTTGTCACGGGGCTTCGATATGATACCAAATTTATCAAGTCTGGTTGTGTCTTTCAAAAGTTTTAGCGTTACATACAAACATACAAACTCACAGACATTTGGGATTTATATATATAGATGAATAAAAAGTATTTAAGAAATATTCTAACAATGAATTTGATCTGAAGGTTGTGAGGATCAGAATCTCTGAAAAAAAAAAAAAGTATCAAATGCAAAATGAGAATAGTTTATTTTAATGGATGAAAGGGTTTTGTGCAACAATCCTGGAAAGTTATTGACAATGAAAAAAGCCAACTAAGAAGGCCAAAGATGAATTTAAGATAAAACCAGTAAATATTGACAATAACTCCTCAAAATATTTTCAAATATGCATGTCAAGTTGTGATAAAATGAAAAATTAGTAAAACATGAACCCTATAATTATATGAAAACCCTATAATTATATGAAAGCTGGATTGATGAACGTTTGTTTCCCTAAGGCTTTTATCTATGCATTTTAATGACACAAAATATAGCTTAGTTTTTAGATTTAATCGAATTAGCTGTAATTTGTAAACGAGTCACCAGTCTTTTGTTTAGCTATCTTTGTATTTCTCTCGCTCCATGTTAATTCTTAATGTCTCTGAACATTTAGAAAAAGACTTTGTCTTTTTCAGCATTGCTATCTAATTTACAGTATGTGTTCATGCCACAAATAAATACATATGTAAATGGAAAAGTCTCTTTATTTTTGTATTATCCTTATGAATAATATAAAATAAGACATTATTTTTAGTTATGCAAGAAGATAGTCTTATGTCACAATTTATGAATATTTGAATGGAATTAAAATGGAATAAAGTATTCCTTTGTCTTTTTTTTCCAAATCTAGCATTTTTTTCTTAATTCACTTTTCATTTTTGCTTTTTTCAGGATAATTACTGGTTGGCCTTATTGAAGCAATGCATTGAAAATCATGCTTACGTGGGCTGTGAACTTCCAGAGGAACTGACTGCTAACTCTGATTCTTGACATCTCCTTTCCCCTCTCCTTAGCCCTCTGTCCCCACTTCTTTCCATTGCCACACAATTTCATATAAATACACCAAATACACAAGATGTCTCTAAACAATAACAAATGATATAAACTGTATAATCACCGACCGTGTGTAATTTTCTTTACAGACCTGAGCTCTTATTGAGTAAATCCAGAGTTTTTTGAGTAATAGTTGGCTAACATACTTCCTAACTTCGGCATAGCCCTACTAGAAACAGTGACAAGGCAAATCAGTTCCTTTGCTTTTATTGTTCTTCATTATTTCTATTGCGAAGCGATTTATTTAAATAAAAGAAAAGTGCATTATTGAAAAGTATACAATTAAAAATAACAATTATACAGGTAAAAATAACATTAGTCTTTATTTGGACTTTTAATAACAAAATTTAAAAAAATGAAAGTTTTTATTTTATTTGAAATTTTTTTTTTTAAATCTGTTTATGAAATTATAAAAATAAGTTTTTTTTGTTTTTTTTTTTGTTTTTTTTTTTAATTTTTAAAATAAGTTTTTTACTTGAACTTATATAATAAATGTTTATTAAAATATAAAAATCAAAATTATTGAAATGAAAATAAAATTTCAAACATCATAAAAAAAACCTATTCAATGCGTGATATTCTCAAAATAGTTTAAAAGGATTTTAAAAAGCGTTTTCAATAATTCTTTATAAAAAAAAAGATAATTTCAATAATTCTTAATTAAAATAAGGCAGAAAAATCTTTCAATGATTATTAAATAAAAAAAAAAAAAAAAAGATCAGAAAAATGTAATAAAAAAAAAAAAAAAAGAAATACATGCACAGGGGAGATGTAGGCATAAGAGAAAAAAAAAGTGAAGGAACTGATTTGCCTTGTCACTGCTTCCGGTAGCACTACACCGGTAGTTATGAAGTACATTAGCTGACTATAACCATTTTTTGATTAAACTTCTACTTCAAAAACTGATATTTATGTGTATCTACATACATTCACTTGCATACACATAATTAATATCTACGTCTATAGACTTTAGGTGGTTTATTTGAGTATTTAAGGCATGGGGGTGAAAGCCGCATGCAGATACATCTACACACACCTGTGCATATTACAATGTAGATGGGTGTGTTTTGTTAATTGTTATGTCTCTGGCATTTAGAAAGTTGGCCGGTGTTAAAGACAGAGACAATAGTTGTTAGCAATGGTTTGAAAAAAAAAAAAAAAAAAAAAAAAAAAACCCTATAATATATACAGCTGTGCATTATTACTGTACAACGGTATATTCTTTCTTGACTTAGATGACCAAAATATTTTTACAAAGAGACTTGTTTATATTTGATTTTTTTTTTTTTTTTTTTTTTTTTTTTTTGGTTTTTGTTTGTGCTCAATTTTTGAAAATAAGCTCTAGTCATTTATTTTTTCTTTGCTTATTTTATCCTCTGATATAAAACATTTCTCCCTCTGACATTTCTTTATTATTGGAGATGTCTAGAGTTTTATTTAAAAAATAAAAAATAAAACAATTGAAATTTATATTTTTGTTACTTTTTATTTTGAATGAAATCTGACAGGTGACTGTATTTTGGTCTTATGGTCAAAAACAAAGTGAAGTATCTGTTCTACTGTTACACTTCATCTATTCTGTACTCAGTCAGTGAAGGGAAATCCTTCTAGAATGAGGCAATTTCACTTATTGGCCCACTCCAGAGTGCTCTTTTTGGAGAAATAGATTTTCCCCACGTTAAAAACCAACCTTGTGTCTAACTCTGTCCTCGTGGTAGGGAATGCATTATACACCACGACAGCTAAACTGTCTCCCTTATCTCAAGAATACTCCTTTATTCTTTTATTATATAAAGAACTAAGGAATATCAAGTTATTTTCCATTCTTAAACCCATATTCTGAAAATTTAAAACAAAAACGGGTTCCTGTCCAAATTTCTCCTATATTAAAAAACAAAAATAAAGAAATATCTGTATGATATCTATGATGAAACAAAATATCACATTCCAACATCGGCATAAATTGATCAAGTAGTTTTATTTTTAATTAAGAAAATCAAATCTTATAAGTAATCAAAACGTCTCTCATTTGCTATTTTTACCCCCCCCCCAAAAAAAGGGGATAATTCCACAATAATTCAAACATAAAACTACTTGGTCAGTGTATGTGTGTTTTGGCATAATATTTTTGCTTTGTTACAGGTACGGACATCAGACAGATTTTTTATTTTTATTTTTTAATACAGGAGTAAATTCTGTTCAAGAACCCAAAAACATTTGATATATCAACTCCCGGGAATATATTCAACCATGTATCTCATTTACTGTATAGTAACAACACCTTGTTGAAAGGTTTAATGAATTGGTTCTTTTTTTATGCAAGCAATTTAACATTTTGGAATTAATTGAAGAAAATTATGAAAAAAAAAATAATCTAAAATATCTAATCAATTTGAGAGAATAACAAAGTAATCAATCGAGTTACAGTTCATGTACAATAAATAAGATTGTAATTTTTATACACTCAATCTGTAAATAGATCACTACAATCTTATTTTGACATAAGTGACTAGTTATGAAGAAAGTGTAGTATCTGTTCTGATAGTACACTTCATTTCTTCTGTCCTCGGTCAGTGAAAAGGAAATGTTTCTAAACTTTGGAAATTTTTATTTTTGTCTGTTGAGAGTCTAACTCGGCCTTTGTGGAGGACACAAGTAAATAAGAACTTTTTTTTCAATCATGTTGAACTTTATATATATATGTATATATATATATATATATAATGTGTGCGTGTGTGTTTATATAGTCATCTTTTTATAATTAAATAATACCTGTGAATGAATCTAATTTAAGATTTAAAAAAAAATATTTTTTTTTCTTTTTTCTTTTTTTTTTTTTTTGTTGAAGAGTAGTGTTTATTTATGGGTGCACAATGTATTTATAAAATTGATCATAGAATTGTTAAATTGTCAGTTATGCAACTTTAAATTGTTGAATGTATGTATTAAATGTTTATGAAAATGGAATTTATTAAAAAAAATTTCCTGATTATAATTAATGGTAACCTTTTTGTGTCTATCATTGATATTCTAATATTCTTCTCAATTGACTTGAAAATAGAATGATTTTAAATGCCTATCTTGAAAATGTACATTTTTTTTCTTTATAAATAAAATATTAAAAATATGTAACTTTGCAACCATAAGACTGCAATACTTTTTGTTTATTAATTTGAAAATTTTCTGAAGAATTGTTTTTTTAATACTGAGATACTGATTACATAGCCACTCATTAAATGATTTCTGCATAGATGATTGGTGCAATGGATGCTATCAAGGACTATGGAATTAGATATGTTGAGTTAAAACCTTTTTGGAACTATTATGATTAATTTACGCACAAAAACTGTTAAAAAGGTTTGGAGCATTGATTTCATTTGGGGTTTTAGTAAGGATAGAAATTTGTGTTTGATTAATTGTATGCAATAGCTATTCTGCTTCAGTATTAAATAATAAAAAGTTGATATGCTGTTAAACAACTCAAAGGATCCTCCAATGACAGATCAGACCATTTTTTTTTTCATTATTTTTGTGTTATGCACTGAAATATTTTTAGTTTTGCTTATTTTCCCCCCGCACCTCTCTTTTTGCATTTTTTTTTAATTATTTATTTATTTATTTATTTTTTTTATATAAAAATATTTACAATAAATTTACCTGAAGTTATTAAATGTAAAGTGACAATATGAATATAATAAAGATTGTTCCCCTTACCATGTAAAATTTCAATAAACACACATTAAATGAAGGAAGTGCATAGTTTTTCCACACAAACGCATACTTGCTGCACTTGTGGGGTGTTGCCAGTGAGCAATTAAGGAACAAATCAATTAATAAAAATCTTTTTTACATACATGCGTTGTTTGATCTTTATTTTTTGATTGTTGTTTTCCAATGTGTGCTATTCTCTGTACAGTTGCATCATCCACTGGCTTTTGATCAACTGGTTAACTCATGCATAGAAACAATGGAGACTTGTTTTGGTTTCAAAGGTTTAATTGAGGATAAGTTTGTTTATGAAGGAAGAGATAAAAAAGAGGCTAAATTAATTCTTTACTTAATTTTCTTACTTAGCCTTAAAGATGGTTGATGAACAGTCTCCAGAAAATATTCACTTGGATTTTACATTGTCGGGCATGTCCTGTTTGATGCAAAATATGAATCTAGAGTGTCCAATCTCCCCATGATGTTAACCTAAGACCATCTAAATGATTTTGTAATCCTTGAAATAAGTGATAATCCGATCAAGCTAGGTTAGAATATGCAGGATGGGGCAAGATTTTTTCAACCAATTTGTCCTAGATCTTTGGTCAGTAGTGCTTTATGAGGACGAGCATTATCATTATGGAAGATGACTTCTGTTGATTAAAATGGTCATTTTGGGATCACCATGGGTGAAAATATAGCAGACAAGTATTAAAAGGTGCTTTAATAATCTGCAATAAAAAGTTACAAATTAATCGTGGTGATATGTTTAAGTAATAAATAAAGCATAAATTACACAAGTAAATTGCATTATGCATAGAATAAATTACAGTAGTTTAAAATATCCGTCTTACAAACAGGCAAAATATTTTGCACTGATCTGATATTAATTAGTTAACAATAGCTCATTTCGCTTTAAGTAAAAGAATATAGCAATATTTAAATGCAGATGTGTGTTTTAAAAAAAAAACAAAAAAAAAACAAACTCTACAGTACTTTTCTTAACTTTTATTATTAACTAGTCTGGCTCCCGTGTGTGTGTATGTGTGTGTGTTTGTTGAGCAAAAAAAAAAAAAAAAAGTTGTAGTAGGCAGGCAGGCTCGAACCCGTACCACAAAGGAAAAGAAAGTGAATTTAAAAAAAAAAAAAAAAGTGACACGTTAGCTGTTGCACCCATCGCCAAACCGGAGGTGACGTAGGTTTAAATTAAGGCTAGACAATCAAAAAGAGGCGATGACTTTCGAAAATATCGGCGAAAAAAGCGACCCTCTCTCTGTAGAAAAGTGCCCAGTTGAGGGTGAAGGAATTAATGTTTTTGGCCAATTTTTCGATATTTGTCGTTCGAAGGCTCGAGCTTACAAAATGATACCGATCTCGTGAAATTCGTCGCCTCTGTCGAAAGTTTTTGCAAGACATACATACATTCATGTATACATTTAAACAGACAGGTGAGATTGATATTAAAGATGTGACATGGTGGAATGGCACTGCTTATTATTGTCCTAATAAATACAATTGTGCATGCATTTTTTTCTTTTTTTAATTGCATTTTCATGCCAAACAAGGTAGTGCAACTTTGATATAGGGGACTACTAACTGGAACATAATTGCAGGGACACTATTTAGGGAGTTTAGCAGCAAGATAACTGTTTACATTACACTTGAACTTCTGCATGTCAATACAGTCAGGGAAACGGGAACCTGGAAGTGAATTCCAAAGTGTAGCAGTTCTGGGAAAGAAACTATTAGTGTAGAAGGCTTTCCACCATCTGGGGATCTGTGTAGGGGTGGGACTTTGCTGCTTGTCGAGTTTGTTGGGGGTATTGACATTGAGGAGGTAAAAGGATTTGTAGTTCATTGGAGCATCATTAAAATACAATGAAAATAATATGAAATTGATAACCCACGAATTTCTTTGACTTGAAAAAAAATTAAATTGAAAAGTTCTAAAATCTACTTTCTTTATAACTAGCAGGCGTCACGGCATTGCCCAGTCTAAAAAAAAATATACTTGAATAGTATATTTTAATTCATGCAAATTTCATATTTATCATTATAGAGCCAATTCTCTATCGATTATTATGAGACCTAATATATAGTCGTGATTTCAAAAGTAAGAAAAAAGACTTGTGTGCCATTAGCTAGAATCGAAACCAAAACATATAGCTCTCCAGCCTTATCTGTTAGAGTATAACCTAAATCCATACATATACAAAAACTGCAAAAATAATGCTGTTTAACCTAGAACTTTTAATTAACACATGCACAGAAAAAAACAAAAAACAGGTATATATGCCAGGCCATGCCAATTTTTTCTTTTCTTTTTTTTCCAATTTTAACCCCTTAGCAGCTATTTATACCAGTTAAAAACCAAATAGAAAGTGTGCTGCAGGTTTAAATACGCTATAAATCAAATTTCAGCTCTGTAGACCAAATATTCAGAGAGGAAGGAAAATATGGAATAGCTAATATACAAAATTGAAATTTGAAATAATGGTTGTGCTATCAACATGTCTCTTCCTGTAAATGTGGGTGAATTTTGTCAGATCTGGACAGAAAAGTGGAAATTCCTTTGATTGCTTGTGTGAATAGTGATATTAGTAGATAGTGAGGGTGATAAAATGTAAAAGTATTAATGAAAAATTTAGGTAGCAGTATTTTTGTTAGTTTCATTTCATCAATTTCAAGTAGTGAATAGGAATTAAATTGCAAAATTACAGCTAGCAGATGAATCTAGCTAGCAAATAATAAAATGAGTTCACTGGATTACAGGTGATAATCCTGTGTTTAGGCATGGTTTCACATTCGTACAACTAACCCAGAGTGCCCCAGCACGATACCACCAGGTTTGACATCATCGCGTTGAGGAAGGTGTTCCATTTTGAATTCTTTTGTCTGATTGAAATAGCCAAGGTTAGTCAGGAATATGGAGTTTGACTCAGCTGTGATAAAACCATGTGGCCCCTCGCTCAACAACATTGCCAACCCCAACACTGTTTCTGTGGTCTTCTGTGTTCTCTATTTTGGTCGTGTTGTCGTCTCTTATGTTGGTAGCTGCTGAGAGAAGGGGCAGGTATAGGATAAAAGATATATTTTAAAAAAAAATAAGATAAAATGCAAAAAAGAACAAACTCTAACACATTCTGCAAAATATCAGTTGCACTCTCGGTGTGTGTGTGACACCATTGACCCTCTACATAGATTAGTAGTCATCTGCCAAGGCTTTTTGATGTTGATTGATCAATTCTCTATCTGCTGCAAGCTACGACCTACATTCTATTGTGTCCAACTCGCAACTGTCCTCAACTCAAAACTTCCTCAACTGTCACAAACTTAAGACTGTCCATAAACCATCCCCATCTTTCCTAAAACACACTGTCACACCTTAAAACCATCTGTAAAATAATTCTAAATATATATCCAATTCTTCTGTTCCTATTACTGCCACACCTTGATTAACAATCCTATTTTGGTTTACTTTGTGTGTATTCGTGAACAACTTCCTTTTCATTGTTTTGCTGTGAACTCCTCTTTTTCTTTTTCTTTGTTATATTTCTTTCATCTTTTTTATAACATTTGCAGTGGAGAATGTCTATAGTATCGCATGATCATGAAACCTGTTTATCTAACATTAACCTCTATCAGAAATATTGTTGTGTTTACAGCACATTGTTCTCACGGTGTGTGTCCATTTCTATTTGGAACCTTCAAAATTTCCCTCTTTTACACAAAATATTGCGTTTTTAGCATTCAAGCTTTTATTGGCAATCTAACACTTTTTTTGTTTTAGTTTTGGCAACGATTTTCAGAACCTAGTTATCTCGTCACGTACAGCTTCTTAGAACATGTCCGCATTCAGTGAGGATGTGTTTAAGTTTGGCAGTTTTCCCACATGCTACGTTAATTGGATGTAGTAGGCTCCTATAATCTTAGTTTGAAAAATCTTATATATATGTACTAGCCATATTCATCCAGCATTGCTGCATGAAGATATATTGCTGGTAAGGTTTTTACGGTAAAAATATAATCACATTTACAATGTTTAGCTTGAAAGAAAAGTTTAAAAAAAATAACATTTAATGAAAATGTTCGCGCAGGTGATGTCCTTAAAAACAAATTACTCATGTGAATGGGGGTCAACAAATCGAAACGAATTCGTTTTTATTTATTTATCCTAAATCTTAAAAATAACAATAAATAAAATTATTAAATGTTTAAACCTTTTTTAGGTACATCCTTCACTTTGATATTCTTTGTGCAATTTTATTTTCGTTTTAGGAAACAAAGAAAATGTATTTTAAAAAAATGAGTTTCATTTCTTTATATTCTAAAATAGTTCAATTATTTTATGGATCTAACCGAAAATTACCTCTGGAATTGAAATAAAATTTTAATGATGTCTGTTAAAAATTTAACGCTTATTGAAACTTATTTCAACGTTTTAAGTGTTAAAATCTCGATTTCTATAACATAAAACCATATATATATATATATATATATATATATATATATATATATATATATATATAGAGAGAGAGAGAGATGGAATAATAATGAAACCCACAGAAACAAATACAAAATAAAGAAAATAGAGATTACAGAACTGAAGTTATGGTCTAAGAAAAAGTTTTGATTTTGTGGACTTAAGCTTTCATCAATATTCTCAGAATGACTGCATTTTTCTTGCATGTTTAGAATCAATATGATTTTGTGTGTTTATAATGGTTTAATATTAACATATACAGCATAATATATACGCCATAATCACGTTGACAGACCGGTTCTTGTCAGATCACCAAAGTTAAGACACAGCGAGCCTGGTTAGTATCAGATGGGTGACCATTTAAGAATTCTAAGTGCTTTCCGCTTATCTCGGCATTTGTTTCCAGTCGTCTTGTACATACACTTCACTTGCCACTGGTATTTAACAATATCAACTCAGGAGAGGTGTTTTTGGAGATTGCGCACCTCCTGCCAATAAGACTTTCACATGCAGGCACCCTTTCGTGGGTAACCATAGTCTGTCAAAGACTGAGGGATCCCCTTTAATGGTTTAATCAAATCTCATTAAAATCTGTATGTATACTATCAAAATGGTGGTTTGGGAGCTTGTCTGTTCGTATGCAAATAGACATAAATTGATTGACAAAAAAAATAGACATAATATATATTACTAAAGTAGGTTTTATGATATCAATACCCGAGTTTGGATTTTGCATTAGTCTAAGGAATTTTATTTTAACTGGATATACAAGGTGCCTTTAATAAGTTTCTAGACTTTTTTGTACAGGCATTTAAAATTGTTGTAGGCCCCTGAAAATTCAGTATGTTATTGCTATACATCTTATAAGATGACTGACCAATTTTTATGATTTCAGGTTCAAATGAACAGCTACAGCAGGAATTGGAATACACCCTACTAAAGCCTGATTGTCACAGCTGATGAATTTAAAAAATGCAAGCTGGACGTGAGGACACTTTAGAAGAACAATATGCAATAAGATTCTGCTTTAAACTTGGAAAAAATGCCACAGAAACATAAAGAATGCTTCAGATTGCTTTTGAATTACCTTGCATAAATCGAGCATCAGTTTTTGAGTGGTATAAGAGATTCAAGGAAGGCAAGGAGTCTGTGAGGGATGATGATAGGTGTAGGAGGAGTAAAGAATTCAGAACACTAGAATTGATTGGTCAAATAAGGAATTTCATGGATAAGGACCATCGTGTGTCTATAGACACAATAAGTGCACATTTTGATGTCAGTGTGGGAATTATACACACAATTATTTGCAAGAAACTGAAGATGTGAAAGATTAGCACGAAAGGCTCAGAGAATATCAGAAAGAAAGATTTTATGACAGCACGGAGACGGTTGAGCTGATCAATTCAGATCCTGCAGTTCTTGATGCTTTGGCGACCTGCAATGAAAGCTGGATCTAGTGCTATGATCCAGAGACCAAGAGGCACAGTAGAAGCATGCTGGTTCTCCAAGACCTAAGAAGGCCAGACAGAGCAAATCCACCCAGAAACTTATGATGATTCCTTTTTTTTTTTTTTTTTTTTTTTTTGACAGCACGGACATAATCTACATGCATTGGATTTCCATTGGAAAGACCGTCAACAAGGAATACTATGTTGAGGTTTGAAGGAAGTTCAGGAAGAGATTCCATTAGAAGAGGCCAGCACCCTTCAAATTGGGTCAGTGACATTTCCAACACAACAGTGCACCAGTCTACAACTCCATCCTTGTCACAGGCTATTTGACCAAGATTGGCATCAAGACAGTTCCTCATCCTCCCTATAGTCCAGACCTTGCTCCCTTTTGCTCTCTTTTAGTTATACCTTAAGCTTAAGGAAAACCTAAAAGGCTGTCGTTATTAGACAATTAAGTAGATGAAAAAGACTGTGATGAGGGTCATTGACATGCTCACACAAGAAAACTTCCATGAGGCCTCCCAGAATTTGTTGGAATGGTACAACAAATGCATTGCAGCCAGAGGAGATTAATTCGAAGGTGAATAGAGTTTCATGTGTGTACTACCAATAAAAGTGCTCATATGAAAAAACGTCTGGAAACTTATTAGAGGCACCTTGTATATTTTATAACTCTAAAAAGAAATAACATAATATTATAAAAAATAATATTACATAAATATTTTGCTTCAAAAATAAATAATTGTTTTTATTAGTAATCTACAAATAAAAAAGTAGACATAATTATATTTTTTAAACTAAGCAACCTTTCCTTTTTGATGATAATAGTAATCACTATATATATAATAAAAAGCGTCATAATTTTTCACCTCTGGACCAAAATACCATAGCACATACAAATTTATTAAGTCTACACTATGAGCCACTATCTTATGTAACTATAGAAAAACATTTTTGACACATTCATTTGTTAAAATAAAACCCTAGATTAAATCCTAGGAGTGACATCATCACTATCGCCACTAGCATTAGAGGAAGATGTTCATATTTTTCCCTCTAATTCATAACTGCTCTTACTGCCCCCACTCTTCACTGCGTAAAATTACACACAGTAACCTTATATTGCCCCTTCACCCTTAATGACTAAATTATAAACTCATAGACATAGTGTTCACTTCCAATTTGCAGATTAAGAAAATAATGATTTCTCCCTTCACAAATTCCACTCTTTCTCATTGGCTGCCAGCTGTAATTCTCTTATTCCAGAATTTAAACCTTCCTCAAAAAACGAACACACACATATTACACACAACATGGCGTCTGTAACAGCCATATACACACATAACACCAACATTACATGTAAATTGTTTACTTTTTGACCACTCGCATATATTTTAACAGAACTCCCCGTTAAAAACTTACCGATTGACTGCATTTAGTTTGTCATCTACTCTCTCTAAAAAGACTACATGCATTATTCCTTTCAGCGCTATTCTCTTTCTTTAAAATAGGATTGACGAAATATTCCTTTTATTCGTTCTCATATTCAACCATAACTTTTGTCTTTTTCATACATTTTTATTTTAGTGAGTGGGGCGTTTGATTTTTCACTGGCTGCTATGACACACAATAAACACGACGTACTGATCCTCTCTCTTTCTCTCTGTCTGTCTGTCTGTCTGTCTCTCTCTCTCTCTCTCTCTCTTAAAAAAAAATTGACGAAATATTCCCTATACAGGTTAATTAGGACATTAAAAAATAAAAATGTTGAATAAAAGTTATATTGCACTTATCCGTTATGGAATAAAGTTCTCTGAAAAAAAAATTACACTTAATTTGATTAACTAGTTTTTATTTTTTATTTTTTTTATTATACAGTGAAATAAATTTGTTATGATACCACGATCAAATTAAGTAAAATTTTCTTTTGGAGAACTTCATACCATAATGTTACAAGAACATGTCCCCTTTTCTTGTAAGTAAGTAAAAATGAGATAGGATAGACCGAGAATTTGAACCTGGAAAGCTAGCTTTGTAATTAAGATTCAGGAGAATTCCCATTGTTAGTTTTAATATAAAATAGCAGATATGTTTGTTGTAAAAGGAATTCGATTTTTTAGAAATATTATTGTTAAAAGGAATTTGATGATTCAATTCTGTTTATGGAAATTGAATTGAAACAAAGTCAGTTAAAAAAACGAACACTAGCAAATTTAAACATATTGGGTTAATAGGTTAGTCAAAAAATAGGTTAGAAGAATTTGGGTTGCAGATATGTGTGAACAGTGCACGTGAGTTCAGGACCACGTGAGTTGAGCACATGCTCGGACATGGTGGAACGAGACACATGAAGTATGTCCAGGCCATAGGATCGATCTGCACGATCTTGGCCATGCGATGACGTCATGGCTAAGAGATGAGTTCTCAATATAGTTAGCTAGTTTTAGTGAGACAAAGAGACAGGGTTGGGAGAGTCGACATACAGGGTCAGACAGGAGCGTCGAGTCTGGATTGAATCCCCCTTTGGAAGCGAAGGGTTAGAAGTTGAAATCATGTAGTGACTTTGAATTCCTTGATCTGAAATCATTGACCAGATGAAGAAATAAAGGAACGTCATCATTTTGTAACTGTGTCTTGTATTGTGTCATTCTCAAAAAACAAAGGTATTGTGAATCATTTATATGAACATTGTGTCCACTCATCGTAATAATGAACTTTGTGTATAAACCCCATCCTTAAGAAATGTGTCTTCCTCTCTATCAAGAAATAATGACTGTCCCCTCCTGTGATAAAATAACTGACAATCCTCATCTCTAAATATATGTAATAGAAACATTCCCAGAACAGTATAAATGTATGTCTATTTTCTATCTATCTCCCTTATCCAATTGTATTACATATCGCCGTCCCTATATAATATTCATCTCTCTCTCTCTCTCTAAATATGACCAGTATGCAACAATAAGAGGTACGTACAATATAACTTTTTTTCCAAGATTTACAATTTTATATGTATTGATTAAATTGTATAAGCACCATTTTTTAACTTACAGTTACTATGAATTAAATACATACACAAATCGTTTTCCAAGTTTTTTTTTATTTTGTATTTGAAATGGTGGGCGGGGGTGTTGCACTAATTTTTTGGTCTTCGTTAATGGAGGAGAAATCCTTTATGACTGATACATTTTTTATTTTTGTTACTAAACAGAGTGCCCCTTCAGATGACAAATATCGAAAAATTAGCTAAAAACATTAATTCCTTCACCCTCAACTGGGTTCTTTTCTACAAGGGTGGGTCGATTTTTTCGCTGATATTTTGAAACATCATCCCCCTCTTTTCGATTGACTAGCCTTAATTTAAACCTTCGCCACCTCCAGTTTGGCGATGGACGCAACAGCAAAGACGTCACTTTTTTTTTCATATTCTTTTCCTCCTGCGTGATACAGGTTCGAGCCTGCCTGCCTACTACCACTTTTTTTTTTTGCTCAACACACACCTCCAAACACCCAGGCTAGTGTAAAATGAATGTTAAACCAAATAAGACAGTGTTGTTGTTGTTGTTGTTGTTGTTGTTGTTGTTGTTGTTGTTGTTGTTGTTGTTGTTGTTGTTGTTGTTGTTGTTGTTGTTGTTGTTGTTGTTGTTGTTGTTGTTGTTGTTGTTGTTGTTGTTGTTGTTGTTGTTGTTGTTGTTGTTGTTGTTGTTGTTGTTGTTGTTGTTGTTCATCATCATCATCATCATCATCATCATCATCATCATCATCATCATCATCATCATCATCATCATTGAGCGAGTGAGCCGTTTTGATGTAAAGTGAGTGAAAAACTTTGACATTTATTCATTTAGACTCAAGGATTTTGAAAATTTGCCATTATTGGATTGGAATCTATCCATAAGTTCTTTATTCATTCTTGCAAAATTCTATCACACATCCATCCAGTAACACATCCATCAATCATTGAATAAAAACAAAAAGAAATATAAGGAAAGGTAGTTCGTTTAAAGGAAAGGATAACCTCCTTTTATGAAATTATGTCAAATACTTAAATCAATTGAATAAAAATTAATTAAATGTTGCTGCTTTAGCTAATATAAAAATTGTTTGACATTTTATCATAGTAAATAAATCTTAGAAAATGTCGACAAGTTTTTAGGAAAAAAATATATCAAATATGAATAGAGATTATTTTTTATAAATCAAATTTGAGTAATCGCTTTTCCTTGGAGCATGTGATTTCTTCACTAAACAAACTTATTTCTAATTATATAAAGTTGAGTATGCGTATATGTCCATTTGCATGTACAGGATTTACTCCTGAACTAATTGGCCGACCATTATACATTTTTGGAAAACAGCTGCTCGATGTAAGGATGGGTAATGTTGGCTATATTCAGTTTAATTTAGTTTTATGAAATGCAATGTGTGTATTTCATGAAAATTTAGATATCTCATTTTTTGTGGAATCTTAAATATTCCCCGAATTTCAGTTTCGAAGGGTTAAGACTGACAGGTTTCAAACTCATTGATTTCCATTAATAAAATGTGGACCTGGATGCTGCCAGGGATCATGAGGCAGGTCAGTACATTTGGAATGCAAACCGGTTAACGGGTTGTTACCCCCCCCCCCACACACACACATACACCATAAAATAAATAAGAATGCATACATGTTTTCTAGTCGGTCTACGGTCTAGACTTTGAGAGTTAGTTAATCACAGACAGTTAGTCTGTCACGATTCTGAAAAGATGAAAGACTTCTCCTGAGGGTGACGAGTTGGGGATGGATGGCAGATAAACCAATAGTAAAATTCCCACCCTCCTTCTAAGGATGATGCAGAAACAAGAACGTGACTTTGACCATGGAACTGAATAAAGATTCAATTGTCCAGATAAATTAGACCTGCATCTGTTGTTATGCATGAGAGAACTTTTGTTCCAGGTGCGCCGATGTTGGGACACAAACCACTCGAGGACATGGCTAAGAGATGTGAAGAGGATATATAAAAGGTATGTTCTGCTTTGAAAAAGGCTGATGTGCCATAAAAGTGATCATCGACACACAATATAAACAGACTCCCCCCTTCCCCTCATGTTACACAATTAAGTAAGATTTCCTGAATTTCAAATTTTCCATAAAATCCCTTAAGCTTAAGCCTTGAATTTTAGATATCTTCTGGAATTAAGATTATGTAATGGATTTTGCGATAAAGATTAGAAACAAGGATTCTCAAAATAAGGTTTAGTAGCATTATATCTTGATTTTAATCTTTGTAAGGAGACATAGGTGATTTCAACAATTCTATTTGGGAATTGAGTTTATACATGCAAAAAAGGCCAAGAAAGCCATGTCAACTAAATAGACAAAATATAATGTACAAAAAAATTATGTATTAATACTTTGAGATATGTATGTGCTAAGATACAAATTTTTTGAAACATGACGATACATTGTATTTATACTTACGCCCTAAGATATGGTGGCTACCTGAGTTGATCGAAATACTTACTCGGCACCAGACGTTAACTGAACTTCTCTCTTGCAATGTGTTTGTTGTTGTTCTATAAAACATTGTGCTGTTATGTGTTTACAATTCTTGTGTGTTTTTCTTTATTTTATTAACATTTATTGTGTAAATCACGGAAGAAAGCGATCAAGAGAGGTTTGCTTTTGCTTCTATTTTAAGATGTTTCTGAAATGTGTTAAGCATGTATCATTACAATAGGCACTCACTCTCTCTGTATGCAGCCGAAAGTTTAAAATCAGCCACGGCTGGTTTTAAATTCATTTCCAGTGCTTTTCGATAACTCTCCTCCCTCCTCAGCTGCATCTCGTTTAAGGTCATTGAAGATGGCAACAGCCTTTTCAGAAATTATAGTTTCTGTAACCGAGTCACCAGCTAGTTCCTTTTCCTTTATCCATATCAAAAGTAGGCACTCTATCTCATTATGCATATGGGATGCAAATTTGACATAATAGTTATGCATTTAGAAGGCTGCACCATCTTTATTATGTCCTTTTGTTTGAGAATGGTGGATATGGTGAACACATTGCAGCAACATTCAGCAGCCAAAACACATTCTTACATCTAGTTCATGTTTTATTTCTATTGAGATCATTTTCTTGAAATGCTTTTAACATCAGTCAGAGTGATCTAATCATTATATGATGATCTACGCATATGAGCTAAGTTGACCGACTTTATTATATATATATATATATATACATATGAGCAAACAGCTAATAAAATATGTTAAAAAACACTTTGAAATGAGTTAAAAACATATTTAATCTGAAAAGGAAACACTAGATAAATGGATAGTCCTTAATCCGCGGAATTTCGAGGAAATATTTTCCTACTCATCAGAGGGTAGGAATATATATATATATATATATATATATATATTTCTGTGTGCTGAAACGTTTTCATCTTAAATTCATATGCAAATTAGTTAACCTTCCTGTTATCGCTCATATATCCATAACTGAGTATATTAAGAAGTTCGTTTTAATAATTTTTAAATAATAAATGTAGACTTTTAATACAAATGTCAAAGTGAGAAAAGCTTAACTTTATAGGCTTATAGAATATATATGTGTGTGTTTATAAAAAAAAGTGGCTCGGTGCGATCCTTGTACAAGTCATGCAGTTCTCCCTGGTATTGTGGATGGAGGCATTCATTCCAGGCCAATATATGGATTCGTTTGCTCGGGCTTTCATTCCAATTATGCCCTGATGTGCTGAATGCAGGCAGCGCAGTATATTTCCTCGTTGACCTTTTGGAACGACTATTCTTCTGTCTAAAAGCACCAGGTCATCATGGGTGCTGAGGTGGTGCCATACTTCCCAGTACTCACGGACTTCGGGTGAAGTGAGAGTTCGTGTTTCAGGAAAACCTTGCTGTACCGTACTTATCAACTTTTGGTACTGTGGGTCATGACGTCCTGCTGCCTTGATGGTGCCTGGTGATGTGATCGCTACATTTTCATTGTACCCAAATGTTGACATGAGAGCAGTAGATTCAACTATGCTATTGAGGTTCTCGGATTCTGAAGTGTCTGGTTTGGAAGGCTGGAAGGGAAATACGTTAAGGAGGGCGTTCATCACAGCCGTTGGGTTACGGGAGATAGCGTCGGGCCCCCTATGCCATTTCCCAGGACAATGTTGTATGTTGAAGTGGTATCTCAGGGTTTTTTCCTTCAATCTAAACAGTCGGGGGCTCTGGATCTTGCTTGGATCTCTATCACCAAACAGACCCTTCAGTGGCTCGTGATCCGTCACCACTATGAGATTAGGGCAACCCATAACAAACACACAGCATTTTTCTAACGCCCATGCGATTGCTGCTGCTTCGCCTTCTGTTGCCTTCTGCGCTCTGCGTCAGTGCAAAATCTGCTACCAGCGAATACTAGGTGCCAATCTTCTGGGCAGCACACGGGGGCCTTTTCCATGGTACACGAACAGTGTTTCTGAAGGAGCAGGAAGCCCATTCCTTCTTTGCTCCAATCAGGGGCGAGGCAAGTGGTTCGATTCTTGTCAAATGTTGCGACACCCTTACGAACAAGGTCGACAATGGCTTGTTTCAACTGGTTCCACATGAAATATGAGTCTTTTTTCACAAGATCACAGAATGGTAGCATTACTGGTCCTAGCGAGTATGCCCAGTCTACCTGATTGACAAGCCCAACCAGGATCTTGCGTCAGTGATGTTTTTTGGTACTGGGAAGTTGGATATTGCGTCTAATATTGGTTCCGAGGGGGTTATCCCTGAGGGTGTAATTGGAGGCCGCCAAATTGCACAACGTCTCGGCAAAATTGAAACTTGTCTTTGTTCAAGACGATTCCATTCTTTGCACAATCTAGCAAGAAATCGAATGTGTGTAGGAATGATTCCTTGATATCCGAGTCGTAAAGTAGAGTGTTGTCGACGATCTTTATTTTGCGGGGGATATCCTCAATTATTTCGTCAAATCTATGTGTGTAGGCATCTCCAGACGCTAGATACCCCTGGGGTGTACGGAAATACATGAACCTCCCCCATTCCGTGAAGAAAGTTGTCAGTGGCTGAGATTCTTTGTCCAACACAACTGAGTGATATCCATCAACGGCGTCCAATACCGTTTTTTTTTCTTGGGCGGTACCTGCGATGCCAATCGAAAGGGTGATTCGGTATGATGTGTTTCCCGTTTGCACTGTGTGTTAAGGTACTGATAGTCGATGGTTCGTCTTGGCTTGCCATTCTTTTTCACAGTGATCACCATGGTACTGCACCAGTCAGTCGGTGTGCCAACAGGCACTGGAGCAATGATGCCCCTCCCCACGTCGTTCCAGAGGTCTTGCTTGACCTGTTCTTTCAAATGGTAAGGCACCAGGATTGGGTTATGTCTGGTTTTTGGAATAGCCCATATTATATCTCATAGGATTAGCAAATCTCTCGACGGAGGCCACCTTTCTAGGGCAATTGCTCTTGACATATCTAAGGCCTTTGATAGGGTATGGCATAAAGGTTTACTTCATAAGATCTCTAGCTATGGTATAGCTGGAAATGTCTTCTCAATTATTAAATCATTTCTTTCTGAAAGGTTCTTAAGAGTAGTAGTTGAGGGGCAAAAATCAGAAGCTCACAGTATTAATGCCGGTGTCCCTCAGGGGTCCATCCTGGGCCCAACTCTTTTCCTGATCTACATTAATGATCTTCCAAATCACATCCTTACATCATTTGTAGACATTTATGCTGACGACACTACCATTTATGGTAGCACATCTAAGACAGTAAATCACCAGGTTCTCTCCAATTCTCTCTCCTCTGATCTTGAGCATGTAGTACAATGGGGAAAGGAGTGGCTGGTTACTTTTAATGCATCTAAAACCAAGCTTCTCTCTTTACACCATCAACATTCTGATTCACATCTGGCATCAATTGAAATGAATGGCTCTCGTCTTCAGGAGGCCTCAAGTTTTGACAAGCTTCTGGGCTTGACCGTTACTCCTGATCTTAAATGGAACACGTACATCAAATCTGTTGCCAAGGCCGCTGGAAAAATGGTGGGATCTTTCTATCGATCCGGTAAATATCTCACTGCTGATGCAATTCTCTATCTATATAAAAGCCAGGTACATCCAAGGATGGAATATTGTTGCCACATCTGGGCAGGAGCTGCTAGAAAGGACTTGTTCTGCCTTGATAGAGTTCAAAATAGACTTCGTAGCCTCGTAGGAGATGTCCTTTTCTCTTCCTTGCAACCTCTATCTCACAGAAGAGATGTTGCGAGTTTGTCTCTGATGTATCGTTATTTTCATCGAAGGTGTTCAACTGAGCTTCAATCTATGGTCCCCCCTCGCCAAACTTTCACAAGAAACACTCGTCTAGCTGTACACACTATCAATAATTCCCCCCACTCTTTATCTGTGCCTAAACCTAAACGTAGATTCCATGAACAAAGCTTCTTTCTTAGAACTGCACGCCTATGGAATTGTCTTTCGTTTTCCTGCTTTCCGGCTGACTACAATATGGTTCTAACGTAAATAAGTTCTTGATGAGCTGTTCTATATAAGTTATCAAATTTACCAAATTTTCATTACTAATGATTACTATATTGTCCAATGTCTACTGTACACTCTTTAACCCTTAACCTTGAGTGGCCTCTTGGCCTTTATAAGTGGTGATGCCTATGTAAAAAAAAAAAAAAAAGCCCCTTCCTTCAGGTGAATGTGTGCTGGAGGTCCAGTCATGGAGGGAAATACCCCGTCGTTCTTGAATGCAGTGTCCGCAAAACATTCTAACAGCCAGTCTTTTAATTTGCCGATGTTGGCTTCGGTGGCTGTCTGGACGCGTCGGTAGGGGTTTGACCGTTTTCTGTATCCTGCACTTTATTTTCGACTTCTAACGACTGCATAGCCATCGATGGGTTTGGGAATTCCTTATGTAATATCCCAACATCAATGCAGGCTGCCTTGCTGAAATAAAGCCGTTTTATCCTTTCACAAATGTAGAGGGCTTGTTTGGTTGTGTGTGTCCCCACACTGAACGTCACCGGCAACCAACCCTGACATTCAAGAGTGGAATCTCTGACTGCTCGAACAACTTTCCTCAATGGGATCAGGTTGTCTATGGTGAGGCCCATGTGTCTCAAGTGTATTGTGCCACCCAGACATATAGTGGCACCACTGTCAGGGAATATCATCATGTTGGTGCTATTATTTTCAGGGATGTTGTTTCGCTTCCTTGGGTCCGAATTGGGTGAAAATGGGGTTACCGTTGCCTTTATTTCGGTAACTTGCTCTATTGGTGTGGATGAGTACTTGTTTGTTGTTTGATCAAATGTAATGTGGGCGATCAGGCTGTCCATTGCCGCCTCGTCAAGTTCGGCGCTTTTGACAACAGCTCTGCGGCATTCCTTCTTGATCGACCGGCACAATCAGGCAAAGTGGTTTGATCTTCCACAATTGCTGCATGTTTGGCCCCATGCTGAGCAGGATAGGTGGCGAGGTTTCATCCCCAGGGTGCCATGTTGACTGTTTCCACAACCGCTGCAATGGGGTGTTGACCCCATGTCGTTGTTGTAATTGCAATTTGAGGGGGGGGCTAACGCGAGTCTGAGCTCCTTTTAGTGGGGACACGATGCTTCTGTTTTCAATATGTAGACATCCAGAAGGCAGATATGTCCAACGTGTTGCTCATTGCAGTCTGGTCTTGTAGTGCGGACTCAAATGCCTCGGCATGGCAGATATTCTGCTCAAGTGATTTCAGTGAGCCAGCTTTAGCCAGTAGGTCCGTCTGGAGTGCGTCATTTGCTATTCCCCTTATTAGCTGGTCTTTTATGTAAACGTCGGATAGGTCATAGCTGCAGTAGGGGCAAGGGAAGTCACAATCCAGTGCTGTCGCTCTGAGACGAACCAGGTACTGCTGGATTGATTCACTCTCAGTCTGGGACGTTGATGCAAATGTGATACGGTGTACCATTGGGTTCGCTTTCTGGGTTACCAGGGACTCGATCGTGTTCAATAATCTGTCTGGATCAGTGGTAAAAAATTTCGGATAAGTGTTTATGATTGCATTTTGGACCGATTCATCTGCACAACTGTACAATTGAATATTGGCCTGGTGTTTTGGCATGTCAGTAATTTTAGTAAATACCTCCCAATCGATTTGGAATTTCCTAAATTGTTGGGGTGTCATGTTGGAATGAAGCTGAGGGAATTTGGCAGTTGGTGCCTTAGCATAGGCAGTCTGTGAGGGGGGGGGTCCTTGGCTTTTTCGAGGATTCGCATTGCTTCACCCATAATAGTGATGCCTAATTCCTTTAACAGGGATCTGTCCATCAAGTGTAAGTGATTTGTGGTGAGTCTTTCTCTGGCAAATGTGGTGGCATAGATTTTGGCAGACTCAGCTGTAATCCCAGCTTTGAGAAAGAAGTCTTCCCAATCCTCAGGTTCCATTGTTCATAGCGCCCTGTAGAATATTGCTTGGGAGAGCCAGCTAATCCAATGAAGATGTTATGCTGAATGGATGCGATAATTGACAGAGTGTAGTTCCTGGCAGAAGTCTAGAACAGTAGAAAACCCCTGAATGCCAGAGCAGCTGGCATTTGTAGATAGGCACCTGCCCCTCCTGGCATGTTTAGCCAATCAGGCGCCTCAAAATAGAACAATCCACCATTCCTGACTAATTGTAGGCTGGTCCAATGGTAATTAGCATACCACTAATTGCTACTAAATAAATATGTTGAAATTAGTTAAATGGTACATAATGGTGGAGAGGGAAGGTAAGCGCATTCTTGATTCTTGATTCTACAACTTTCAGTGAGCTAACAGGAACTGATGTGTTAATATGATTATGCTGTGTGTGCGTATATTGTTAAAATATAATTATCCACTGACATGTGTTTCGTCGTCTATGACTCATCAGAGTGGCTGAATCTAGCGAGATATATATATATATATACATATATATATATATATATATATATATATATATAATTACAAGTGCAGACTTTCTTTTTGCCGCCTGTATATATATATATATATATATATATATATATATATATATATACAGGCAGCAAAAAGAAAGTCCGCACTTGTAATTTTTTTCAAAAACTGGAAATTTAAGCTAAATTTAATGTAACTGTTTAAACAAACTATACCTCATTTGATTGGCCTTTTATTTTTCTATAATTTTACCTGTTCATATTTGACTTTTAATTTAAATATTCTACGTCAATTTAAATATACATCAAATTTCAACTCTGTAGACCAAATATTCAGAGAGTAGTTTGGTAGAGTCTTTTCACACACACACACACACACACAGACAATGTCACTTTATATATATATATATATATATATATATATATATATATATATATATATATATATATATATATATATATAAATTTATTATAATAATTATTAAATACCTACAGGCACTAATGTTTCATGTTTCATCCTCTCGGGAATTATCGGTCCAGGGTGTCACGATTAATGCCAGTTGAGAGACTCTGTTGTGAAGGAACATAACTGGCTATACACCGGTTACAAACTGTATATATATATTGGACTGTTTGGCAGACAGCGGCAGACAAGCAGTCGCAGTAAGACGGATAGTCTTACGTGTTGATTATCAGACTTTCTTCCCCATACTTGTTACTATGTACTTCTATTTACCTTAGGCGAGCAGCCTTACGTTTCTGTATTATAAATAAACCCCATTACACATACCACTCGGTGTAACTCACGTTTGTCTTTATTTCCTAAGTATTTAGGAATATAACAATGGCGACGAAAGGATGTTCTTTCTCTTAACAGAGATAAATTACCGTACCAAGGACTGTGTACAATGCAAGGATTTTTTGTTTTACGAAAAAAACAAACTACACAAGGATTTTTGACCACGTGCGTCAATGAATTTAAAAATTTTTCCTACCTAAAGTAGCGAAAAGTACGGATTTTTCTTCGTAAAGAACTCACAAGAAATTATAGAAACATGTTCAAGGTAAAGTGGAATTTATATTTATTTTGACAAGTAAAAAAAAAAAAAAAAAAAAAAAAAATGGTCGCAAGTTGAATTCGAAACTACACTAAAGGATTACGAGTTTCGAAAGAAAAAATATAAATACAACGACTATTATACCATTTTATGCCACGTGGGAACGGCAGCCATATATTTTTTTTTTTTGGAAAATTAATTGTTTGTTATTGCCTTTATATAAATAATTGGAACTATTTGTCGTGGGAAGTAAGAAATATTTTGTGTATGAACTTACGTTGTTGAAAAAAAAAAAAAAAAAGAATTATTTTACAAAGCCTGTTGAATTACTATGGATGAACTTTGTTGAAACGTGTTGTGTCTGCATATTGCTACTAATTTACGATATACGTAAATTTACGATTTTTCTTTGGAATTATTGTGTAGAATTCGAAAAGACATTTTTGTACTAGAAGCTAACATGGAACAATTAGCAGAGTTAACTAAGGCTCTAGCCCTTAGCATCCAGGAACAGACAAAAATGACTCAACAATTTTTAGCGCAACAACAACAACAACAACAAATTCAACAACAACAGCTACAGCAACAGCTGCAACAACAACAAGAAAGAACACAAAAAACTTTAGAGGCACAACAAGAACAAACAAACATACTACAACGACAAATGTCGACACAGCAAAAGAATTTAGAAAAGCTAATTCTAACGTCGACCGGGAAGAAGACTAATTTTTCTGCCGAGGGTATTTCAAATTCACTAACGGAATTTCGTTACTCCCCGGATACTGGTGTTACTTTCCCTGCATACTACAGAAGATACGAAACAATTTTTACGAAAAGATGTTTAGACTGGACCGATGAGGAAAAAGTTACCCTGCTACTACAAAAACTGGGTACTGATGAAAACACCAAGTATGCAAATCTAATTCTACCAAAAAAACCGGAGGAGGTTTCGTTCGAGGAAACAATTAGTACCTTGTCGAAAATATTTGATAAAAGGGATAGCCTATTTCACTCTAGATACAAATGTTTGAACATTCAGAAGGCAGAAGCTGAAGACTATCTAGAATATGCTTGCACTGTGAACTGTTTATGCGAATCATTTAAATTGAATGAAATTTCCGCAGACCAATTTAAATGTTTAATCTTTGTACAAGGTCTCACAGCACCAAGGGACAAAGATATACGTTCACGGATCCTAACAATTATGGAGGCGGATCCTAACATAACATTGCAAAAAGTCACTGAAGAGTGTAAACGTCTGATTAACATAAAGAAAGACAACACTCGCATTGAAGAGAAAAATATTTTTAAGGTGCAGCAAGTAAAAAGGCAAGGGACCACAAGAAAGTCCAGGTTCCAAGAACACAGGATCCTTAAAGGATACAAAGACCCAAAGCTAAAGTGTAAATGTTGTGGTAGTTTAAGACACAACAATAAGACCTGCTGGTTTAGGAACAAAATATGTTATGAATGTGGTCTCAGAGGTCACAAGGGAACATACTGTGCCCAGAAGAAAAGACAAGGGACCGATAATGTAAATACGCTTCGCATGAATAAAGAAAAAAGCTGCGAAAGACGGAAATATGTTGATGTTTGGATAAATGGACATCTGGTTACATTGCTTCTGGATAGCGGTGCAGATATTAGTATTATAAATGAAGATATATGGAAAAGGATAGGTCGACCTGAATTAACGAAAACCAGAAAGACGGCGAGAAGTGTGTGCGGCAAAAGATTAGAGTTCAAGGGAGAATTAAAATGCAAAGTGACATTCGCTAACCAGACTCATAAATCCAAAGTGTACGTCGTACCAGGAAAGAATACATGCCTGTTTGGGGTAGATTGGATTGTCCTGTTTAATTTATGGGAGAAACCCATAAATTCGTTTTGTAACGTTTTAACTGCAGAAAAAGCAAACCAAAGGGAAGACTTCCTGAAGGATTTGAAAACTGAATTTCCCAATGTTTTTGCCGAAGGACTAGGACTCTGTATTAAGACAGAGGCAAAATTTGAATTAAAGAAAAATGCCACTCCAGTATTCAAACCTAAAAGGAATGTGCCTTTTTCAGCGATGGACGCAATCGAAAAAGAGTTGGATAGACTTCAACAACTGGAAGTCATTGAAAAAGTTAACCACACAGATTGGGCAAGTCCAACCGTGTATGTAAAGAAAAAAAATAACAGAATAAGGGTCTGTGGAGATTTTTCAACGGGTTTAAATGACTGTCTATTGGACCATAATTATCCCCTTCCGTCCGCAGAAGATCTGTTCTCTAAGCTTAACGGAGGAAAAATTTTTTCTAAGATAGACCTCTCAGATGCTTACTTGCAAATTAAGATCAGCGATGAATGCTCCAAATACTTAGGCATAAATACTCATAAGGGCATTTTTAAGCTAAAGAGGCTTCCTTTTGGATTAAAGGTTGCTCCTGCTATTTTCCAGCAAATTATGGACACGATGCTGGCAGGGTTGGAATTTTCAATGGCCTACCTTGACGATATCCTAATTAAAAGTGAAAATTTGCAAGATCATAAGAAGCATGTAAAAGAAGTATTCAAAAGAATACAGGAATTTGGTTTTAAATTGAGCCCAGAAAAATGCGATTTTTTTATGAAAAAAATTAAATATCTAGGTCAAATAATCGACAAAGAGGGTCGAAGACCGGATCCACAAAGGACTGAAGCAATTGAAAAGATGCCTGCTCCAGATTCAGTGACAAAATTAAAATCGTTTTTGGGATTAGTTCAATACTATGCAATTTACATCCCTAACATACATAATTTAAGAGCTCCTCTTAACGAGTTACTGAAAAAGGGTGTTAAATGGAACTGGAATAAGGAATGTGAATCTGCTTTCCAAAATATCAAAAGATGTCTACTGTCAGACTTAGCATTGGCACATTTCAATCCAGAAAAGGAACTAATACTAGCAACGGACGCCAGTGATTACGGTGTTGGCGCTGTATTACTTCACAAGTATGAGGATGGTAGGACGAAAGCTATCGCCCATGCTTCAAGAACGTTGGTTGCAGCGGAGAAAAATTACAGCCAAATTGAAAAAGAGGCGCTGTCGATAATATTTGGAATTACAAAGTACAATCGATTTCTCCATGGACGATCTTTTATTTTGCAAACCGACCATAAACCCCTACTTACCATATTTGGATCAAAGAAAGGCATTCCCACACATACTGCGAATCGATTACAGCGATGGGCTGTAACCCTCTTAAACTATCAGTTTAAGATGGAACATGTATCCTCAAAAAAGTTAGGACACGCAGATGCATTATCACGGTTGATCCCTAAAAGAAGCGAAAGTTTCGAAGAAACGGTAATTGCTGCGCTTAAAGACGAAAGTGAATGTACAAGTTCAATGTGTAATATGATACGTGAACTTCCGGTAACTTTCGAAAAAATAAAAAAAGAGGCAGTAAATGACATTTTCATTAAGAAAATGAAAAATCAATTGGGATGGATAAAAAAAAATAAAAAGGTAGATCAAACAACGCCTTTTTCCATCTGTGAAGATGTGCTCATGTATGGTGAGAGGATCGTAATTCCACTAACGTTACAGAGGAAAATTCTGAAGGAATTTCATACAGGTCATCCGGGCATTTCGAGAATGAAATCCCTTATGAGAGGATATGTGTACTGGCCTGGTATGGACAAGGAAGTTGAAAAATGTGTCAAGACATGCAGAGGATGTCAATTAGCAGCTCGAGATCCTCCAGTTATTTTTACTTGATTATTGTAGATTCTTTTTCAAAATGGCCAGAAATATTTAAGTTTAGACATCCAACAGCAAAAAACACTGTGAGTGCGCTTAATGAAATTTTTAGCCGTTTTGGAGTGCCAAAAACCTTAGTGAGCGATAATGGAACAGCATTTACTGCTCATGAATTCAAAGAATTCTGTGACTCACTAAATATTCTACATATGACAACACCTGTGTACCATCCACGATCGAATGGGTTGGCCGAAAAATTTGTAGATACGTTTAAAAGGGCACTTAAGAAAAATCTTACTACGGACACAGACGAACAATGTATTCAAACATTTTTAGCAATTTACAGGGTGACACCAAATCCTAATAATAATGTCAATTCTTCCCCGGCTGAGCTAATGTTTGCAAGAAAGATAAGATCTGTCTTCGATAGGCTGCTACCAGAGAAAAAGAAAGTTTTAAAAAAAGAAAACCTTAATACCAAGTGCTTCTCCCCAGGTGAAAATGTATATTTCAAAAATTTTCAAAATGGACGAAATCAGTGGGTTGAAGGTATTATCAAAAAAAAGGATTGGGAGCATGGTCTATACCATCCAAGGATTAAGTTTTGTCTGCAAAAGACACAGAAATCAAATACGTCCCAGACTGTCTCCAAATGTGGAAGAGACACCAATGGAAACGTGCGATATTTTTGATATACCAAAACCAGTGTGTGTACCGCAAACAATGAATATTTCGCCTGAACCGACCATACGGGCTGGACAGAAACCTTTACCCCGGGTAACGCTGACCAGAAGGAAAAGCGCAAGAAAGAGAAAAGTTACCAGGAGATTAAGCCCTGACCCTAAAAGGAAGAGGTATTTAAGCTAAAATCAGGAAGATTTCAGCTTCAGGGGGAGGTGTTGTGAAGGAACATAACTGGCTATACACCGGTTACAAACTGTATATATATATTGGACTGTTTGGCAGACAGCGGCAGACAGCGGCAGACAAGCAGTCGCAGTAAGACGGATAGTCTTACGTGTTGATTATCAGACTTTCTTCCCCATACTTGTTACTATGTACTTCTATTTACCTTAGGCGAGCAGCCTTACGTTTCTGTATTATAAATAAACCCCATTACACATACCACTCGGTGTAACTCACGTTTGTCTTTATTTCCTAAGTATTTAGGAATATAACAGACTCAAACCCCAGCAACAGAAGTCATGTCTGTCTTCATTAGCAAGAACCCGAACCACTAGGCTACCATCAACCGCAAGAGATACAGTTGAATTTAAACATTTATTCTTATTAAATGCTTTTAACATCAGTCAGAGTGATCCAATCATTATATGACGATCTACACATATGAGCTAAGTTGACCGACTTTATTATATATATATATATATATGAGCAAACAGTTAATAAAATATGTTAAAAAACACTTTGAAATGAGTTAAAAACATATTTAATCTGAAAAGCAAACACTAGATAAATGGATAGTCCTTAATCCGCGAAGTTTCGAAGAAATACTTTCCTACTCATCAGAGGGTATATATATATATATATATATATATATATATATATATATATATATATATATATATATATATTTCTGTGTGCTGAAACGTTTTCATCTTAAATTCATATGCAAATTAGTTAACCTTCCTGTTATCGCTCATATATCCATAACTGAGTATATTAAGAAGTTCGTTTTAATAGTTTTTAAATAATAAATGTAGACTTTTAATACAAATGTCAAAGTGAGAAAAGCTTAGCTTTATAGGCTTATAGGATATATATGTGTGTGTTTATAAAAAAAAAAGTGTTTGTTTATGTAAAACATGTACACATAGTAAGCATTCATTGCATTTTAACGATGTGGATGTAAACTTATCTGAATTATTACACACACACACACACATACATATATTTAAGCATGTCTGATTGAATATGAGTGAGTTCTTTTTCACAATTTTGTTGGATAATTTTTCAATTCACCAAGCGGTCTTTTTTTTATTTCAGCTGGCATGTCTACATTACTATATTCTTGTCCAGTTAAATAAAAGACATATATTATCATAGAGTTTTGGAATTCTAGTGGCCCTTTTCTTATCCAAATCAGATACATACAGACATGGCCTCAACACTGCAAACAGACATTATACCACTCCTACAGAAAGAGGAAATGTATGGATGGACTGTGTTATGTTCCTGTCTCTATAACAGGCTGATCTGTCCAAACCTAGAATATGCCACATCAGTATGGTTACTGCATCAGTATGGTGACATTGGAACTATAGGAATGAAGCAGAGGAGGGCTACGAAATTAGTCCCAGGTCTGCATGATCTGTCCTACAGGGAGCAACTGAAACAACTGGATCTTCCAACTATGGTGTTCCGTCAAAAGAAAGGGGATGCCATCCAAGTTTTCAAATATCTGTATGGAGAATACAACATGGACTGTCTCAAGATGCTTCCTTTGAAACAAGATTGTAGGACCCGTGGGCATTCCTTGTGTTTGAATAAGCAGCAATATTGGAAGGAGGCAGCTGGGTCTGTTTAAGTACACTTCTTCTCCCAATGTGTGGTGAACGTGTGGAATCAGCTGCCAGAAGCTGTATTTGCAGAGTTACTGAATATCTTCAAAGCCAGACTAGACAAAGATTGGAAGAATCATCTGCTTTGCTTTGATTACAAATCTAGAGATGATGTGTATTGAGAGACAGTAATCTCAGGTGTATAGGTCTGTGTTCCTTTTCACTGTATATTGTATTGTATTGTATTGTATCTGTCTACATTGAGGTCTCAGTTGGAACTGATGATATTTAGCACCAAACTCTGAACAGGAACTAAAATCTGAGTATGTTCCAAAATGCTCATGTTAAGTACTATCCTAAGCCGGGAATGGGGCAACGGACTTATACTAAGTAGATATTAATAAGTCCTTCTCACCTTTTTTTATTTTACTTTATTTTATTTATTTATTTTATTTTTTTCCCCCCAATGGAGAGTAGATAATGCATGTGGATGTGTTATTGGCAGCTCCAGTAACTCTCGCTTCTCCTTTTTTGTCCTTCAGTCCTCATTTCCAATGAATGATTTTTCTGACAAAGGGTGAAGAAAAAGCTGCTTTCCAGGTCGGTAGTACTTTGTAAAGAGTAGCCTGAGATGTCGGGAAATTTCTGTTTCTATGTCTATCCTTGTGATGTCACTAGTAAGGGTGCTGGAGGTAAACGTTTCATCTGGGCTGACGTTACCCGCCTGATAGTCAGGGACCCGAACCTGGGATTAAACACTAAGGAGGCGGAGGCTGTCCTATCAGCAGGTGCAAAGTACCGGGGCTGCTGTATTGCCATTTGGTGAATGGATTCTGGACCATACAGTAGTTTCTGGTAGGGCCTCTCGATGCCATACTAATGGGTAATTGTTACGGCTTTACCTTATCATGTGCCACAAAAAAAGGCAAAAAAAAATTTCTTGTCTTTTTCTCTCTTATTTTCCCTCTCTGTTCTGCTCCAACCAAGTCTACCGACCCGCTCTACAAACCACAAAACCTCAACAATCATGACAAATCTCCAAAAAAGAAACACGAATAAACCTAGAACCCCATCCTCCAATGTAGACCCCTACTACCAGGCCTCCTTCTCCAACATCAGGGGTCTACGTTCCAACCTTCCAGAGGTTGAAACACAATTACAGGAGACGAAACCAGACATATTCTTTCTAAGTGAAACTGGCATAGAAACTTGACGAATTCATAATTAAAGGATACTCCAACTTACCATCTACGAATTCATAATTAAAGGATACTCCAACTTACCATCTACGAATTCATAATTAAAGGATACTCCAACTTACCATCTACGAATTCATAATTAAAGGATACTCTAACTTACCATCTAAATCTGACCCCCAAGATCGCCATGGGCATGGAATATGAGCCTACATCAAAGATGGCTTTCCATGTGGTAGGGATATCTCCAGAGAAGATCCTAATTTACCTTATATGTGCTTCCAGGTTGCACTAGCTTACACCACTGCATTTATATTTTCCCTCTATCGTCCCCACAACAGTGGGGTTACTATCTTTAAGAGCATATCTGAGAAAATTGACCACATCCTGTCTGCTCATCCTTCGGCTAACATTCACATTTGCGGTGACTTCAGTGTCCATAATGTGGAATGGCTGACCCACTCAAATAAAACCGATGACGAGGGGAGGTTTTGTCATGATTTTGCCATTGCCTATGACCTCACTCAGATTGTTCACGAACCCACCTGTGTGCCCGATACACTCGGTCAATATACAAGCCTTCTAGACCTTTTCCTCACAACTTCCCCTGAGCTGTGTTCATGTTCTGTTCTATCTCCTCTGGGATCCTCTGACAACTCCGTTGTATCAGTTAAGATAAAAATGAAATATAATAAGTATCAGACCTACCTCTCCACTGTACTGTATATCGATACTCTATGGCTGACTGGAATAGCTTCCGTACATTCATATCTGACCTACCTCTGCATTCCATGTTTAAAAAGGATGTGTCGTCTATAGTATCAGACCTAACCGAATGGTTAATTGTAGGCATAAACCAATTCATACCATCCAAAATATTTCAGCAAAAACCTAACAGCCAGCCATGGTTCTCCCCAGAATGTGCTGCTGCCATAGCACACAGAAATCACTTTTTCCATAGCTACCAACGTAATAGATGTATTGAGACTAAAGCTGCTTTCAGGACTGCCAGCAACCACTGTAAAAGAGTAATAAAACATGCAAGAGAGCTATATGCTCAGTCCGTTAAATCCAGAGTAGCTGATCAGTGGCTTGGTTCCTACCAGTTCTGGCAAATAGCAAACAGGATCTTGAACAGAAGCGTGCGTTCTATCCCAACTATCATCAATGGACCTGAGGTCATCTCGTCAGCATCAGACAAGGCCAGACTATTTGCCAAGAACTTTGCAGCTAATTCTACCCTATGCGACAATGACCATCAACTTCCTGTATTTCCTCCTATAACAGACAACACGCTATGCAACATACAAATATCTGTGCGTGAGGTCGCCAAACTAATCAAAAACCTTGATTCCTGTAAAGCAACTGGCCCTGACGGCATTCCAGTTATAGTACTGAAAAAGCTCCAACCAGAACTTGCCCCCCATACTTACAAAACTGTTTAAGCGTTGCCTTAAGGAGAAGTGCTTTCCAGCACCCTGGAAAACCTCATCAGTATGCCCTGTATTTAAGAATTCAGATGAAAAGTCATCTCCCTCTCAGTACAGACCAATAAGTCTCCTGTGTGTCATGAGTAAGTTGTTGGAATCCATATTAAATAAAGAAGTAGTCAACCACCTCAACAGAAACAACCTTCTTAGTGACATGCAATATGGTTTCCGCTCTGCAAAATCTACAGCAGATGTGCTAATGGTTATATCACATAGGATTAGTGAATCTCTTGACAAAGGTTTCCTTTCCAGAGAAATTGCTCTTGGCATATCGAAGGCCTTCAATAAGGTATGGCATAAGGGCTTATTTCCAGCTACGGTATTACTGGAAATGTTTTCTTAATCATTAAATCATTTCTCTCTGATAGGTTCATAAGAGTAGTGGTTGATGGGCAGTAATCAGAGGCCCACAGTATTAATACTGGAGTCCCCCAGGGGTCCATCCTGGGCCCAACTCTCTTACGGATCTACATCAATGATCTCCCAAAACACATACTAAAATCTTTCGTTGACATCTATGCTGATGACACGACCATCTATGGCAACACATCAAAGACTGTAAATGACAAAGTTCTCTTTAATTCTCTCTCCTCTGATCTTAGCACGTGGTACAGTGGGGGAAGAGGTGGCTGGTCACTTTTAATGCATCCAAAACCAAGCTTCTATCTTTACATAACCAACGCTCTGATCCCCATCTGGCATCAATTGAAATGGATAGCTCTCGTCTTGGGGAGGTTCCATGTTTTGACAAGCTTCTGGGTTTGACCTTTACTCCTGATCTGAAATGGAACACATACATCAAATCTGTTGCCAGGGACGCTGGGAAAATGGTGGGATCCTTCTACCGCTCCAAAAGATATCTCACTACTAATGCAATTCTCTATCTGTATAAAAGCCAAGAACGTCCAAGGATGGAGTACTGCTGCCACATCTGGGCAGGAGCTGCTAAAAACAGCCTATCCTGCCTTGACAGAGTACAAAATAGACTTCGTGGTTTAGTGGGGGATGCCCTTTTCTCTTCCCTGTAACCTGTCTCCCACAGAAGAGACGTTGCAAGCCTGTCTTTATTTTATCATTATTTCCATGGCAAGTGCTCGTCTGAGCTCCAATCCCTCGTCCCCCCTCGCCAATCTTTCACAAGAAATACTCGCCTGGCTGAAACTACTGTCAATAATTTTCCCCACTCTCTATCTGTGCCTAAATCCAAACGTAGATTCCATGAACAAAGCTTCTTTCTTAGAACTGCATGTCAGTGGAACTCTCTGCCGCTTGCCTGTTTCTCACCTGACTACAACTTGGACGTCTTCAAGTCCAACATAAACAAACTCCTGACAAACCGCCCCCTTAAGTAGGACATGTTGTAGAACCAATAGTAATACCCCCATCCAGTCTTCCTCCCACTCCTCTCCCATAACCCTACTTCCGGTTTCGGGCTCACCGCCAAGCAGTTCCGGTTTGTAAGACTAGAAAATAAATGTGTTTCATTCCAGTCTCTCAGCGTTCTAGTTAATCACTAATCATCAGCACATGTAAATAATACAACATGGTGTTAGAAGTGGTTAAATGTAACTAGATATCTACGGTTATAGTAGAGAAAAAAAAATTTAAACAAAAAAGAGAAGAAAAAAAACGAAAACCAATCGACCCATCAGTCCACGTGCGAACGCGATGCAGGAACTCAAAAACGTTGTATCATCACAGTGTAAAGTGAACTAACGAAATACACGCGTCAACTGAATAACTCAACAACAAGGAAATAAACGAAGTCACAGACTGAGGAAAAAAAAAACACAAATAAAGACAAGACACGACACAAGGTAGGCGATTCGTTATTGCTATTATTTTTTACAAAAGCAAACAAATACCATACGCCAATCAGACACTTTTATAAATCAAAAAAAAAAATTCTTATTTCTTCAGGTGCTAATTCCTTATCAACAATGGCTTGTCAAATACTGCCCCCTTCTATGGATTGGCAGAGTAATAATTTAGCAAAATATTTTGATAGATTCGTTCGACAGGTCATGTTGCATTTTAACGGACCCCTCAAGGATGTAAGTGAGGACGTAAAGTTAGTTATTTGTTATTGTGGTCAGGGATTGAAGGACAGGATCTGAGTGACACATTTCAGTTTGAGGAAAGTGAAACACGTAATGTAGAAAATTATATTAAGAAATTTCGTGCATATATAGAGCCAAGATCAAACTTCCGCGTCTCGAGGTATCAGCTTCTACAGTGTCGACAACAACCTGATGAACCAGCCCACGCATTTCTTAAATGATTAAGGCAGATATTGAAACAATGCGAGTATGAGTCCCCTGAAAAAACTCTTCTGGTAGATATTTTCATTTTTGGACTGAACAATAAGTCCACACAAAAATCCTTACTTAAGGAAGGATATAATCTCAACATCACAGAAGCACTACATGTTGCAGAGACAGAAGAAGCAACATTGAAACAGGTAGAGGCAATACAAAACACGCATAGTGTCCCACAATTTTCCGAGGAAAAACCACAAGATGCCCATGCAATAAAGGCTGGGAAAGAATATTATAACAAATGCTATTTTTGTGGGAAAAGCCATTACAGAGGCGAATGCCCAGCAAAAGGGAAAACTTGTGGGAAGTGCAGGAAGACAGGACATTTTGCAGTCGCTTGCCGCACCAGAGACACAAAAGAATCAACTTGGAAACAAGACAGGCCCCCAAGAGCAACAAGAAACCCAAGAAACAGAAACGCCCATAATATTACAATGCAGAGCGATGAGGAAGATGACCACTCACCAACAGAGGTATATTTCCATACCATATCAGGGCCAAAAATAACAAAATCCCATGTCCCAGCAGATGCTAGAGAGGCATATGCAGACTTGAGAATAGGGAACAAAAAATCACAAATAAAAATAAATGCGAAGGTGGACACAGGAGCCATGAGCAACCTTATCCCATGGGAGTGTTACAAACAACTCAAACATGTGCAACTTCTAAACACTCCAATCAAACTATTTGCCTTCAGTGGTGTCCCAATCGACCAAGTGGGTGTATGTCACCTAGGAGTCATATATGGCGACAAATTTACGAGTGCCAACTTCCACGTGGTAAAAAGCAGGGGACCCGCACTACTTGACCTCCAGACTTCTAGAAAACTGGGACTAGTTACCCTTAATTTTACAATAGGGACCAATACAGTGGAGCATGACCACACCGATTCAACTGCAGCAACGCATGCAAAACCAGAAGGAGACATGAAAGAAAGAAAGCGCATACTGAGAGAGTTTTCTGATGTGTTCAAGGGCATCGAGTGCCTGTCAGGGGAGTACAGCATTAAGATTGACCCGTCAATACCTCCAGTAATACCCTCACCCCGGTGGGTGCCAATAGCTTTAAAAGAGAAATTCAAAGCAGAGCTAGACTCCCTTGTAGCCCAGGATATAATAACTCCCATAACAAAACCGACATCCTGGGTCAACTCCTTTGTGTGTGTCACAAAACCCAATGGATCTGTCAGGCTATGCCTGGATCCTAAAGATCTGAACAAGGCGGTGTTGCGACCACATTTTGTCACACCGACATTTGAGGAAATCATCTCCAGACTCCATGGAGCAAAATGGTTCTCAATAGTCGACGTGAAATCTGGCTACTGGAACATGAAACTGGATAAGAAATCAAGAGAACTAACCACTTTCATCACCCCTGAAGGACGCTATATGTTCAAGCGCTTCCCAATGGGAGTTAAGAGCGCACAAGACGAATTTCAGCGAGCTATGTTTGATGCCTTTGGAGACATCAAGAATGTTCTCTCAATATCAGATGACACTGTTATTGTCGGATTTAAGGAGGATGACAGCGATCATGACAAAGCGCTGAAGGAACTACTAGAAAGAGCTCGGTCTAAGAACTGCAAGTTCAACCCAGACAAATTAGTGGTCCGCGCACAAGAAATTTATTTTTTTGGACATGTCATATCAAGGGATGGAGTGAAACCAGATCCAAAGAAGATAGAAGCGATCATTCAGATGAAACCACCAAAAGATGAAAAACAACTAACAAGCTTTCTTGGGCTAGCAAATTACTTGAACAAATTTTCACCACATCTGGCAATGCTGACCAAGCCGCTCCGAGACCTTCTGTCGACAAAAACGCAGTTCATCTGGACAGAACAGGAACAGATGGCATTCAACAACATAAAAGAGGAAATAGGAAAAGCAATTGTGCTCAAATATTTTGACCCAAAAGCGCCAATCAGTATACAAGTAGACGCATCATCAGTTGGACTGGGCGCAGCCCTCATTCAAAATGGAATGCCAGTCGCTCTAGCAAGCAAAACCCTGTCAGGGCCAGAAACAAGATACTCCAACATAGAACGTGAAATGCTAGCAGTGGTCTTTGGATTGGAGAAATTTCATCACTATGTATCGGGCCAAGCAGTGACAATACAAACAGACCACAAACCACTAGAATCAATAGCCTTAAAGAATCTGGCTAATGCACCACCAAGGCTAGCAAGAATGTTACTCAAAATCCAGGGCTATGAGTTAAATACAATCCAGGAAAGTCTATCCCAATAGCCGACTGCATGTCCAGGGTATCACCAAGACCAGGGGAACCAATCAGAGATGTAGACATCAACATACATCTACTTAACGCACACCTCAATGCATCTCCAACTCGCCTGCAAGATATCAAGGCAGAAACAATCAAGGACCCAGTACTACAAGAGCTCACCAACACCGTTACGTCGGGATGGCCAGCAAATAGATCCAACTGCCACCCTCATATACAAGCTTTCTGGAACTATAGGGACGAAATTGGACTCCAGGATGGGATACTCCTTAAAGGCAATAAAATAATTATACCTCTCTCACTTCAATCAGACATCCTACAACAACTACATTCGTCCCACCAAGGGATAGAGAAAACACATTTACTGGCTCGAACAGCAGTTTTCTGGGTCGGTATCAACAAGGACATAGAAGAACTAATTAGAGACTGTTCTACATGTCAGAAGTACCAACCCAGTATCCCATCAGAAACACTACACCAGCATGAAACCCCTTCTTATCCATGGCAGTATATCAGTACAGACATCTTTGCTATGGAAGATAAGGAATTCTTACTAATGGGAGACCATTACAGCCGCAGCCCATTCATACGGCGTCTCCACTCCACCACATCAGCCGCAATAATTTGACAAATGAAACTCCTGTTTGAAGAACGTGGTGTCCCAGAGGTGGTATACAGTGACAATGGCCCACAGTATTCCAGTACAGAGTTTGCAGATTTTGCCAAATCCTACAACTTCAAGCACACTACCTCGTCACCACACCACCCCCGGTCAAATGGATTCGCAGAGAGGATGGTGGGTATCTGTAAAAAGCTATTGTTGAAAGCTTGAGAGACAAACACAGACAGCCACTTAGCAATGATGGCTTACAGGGCCACACCGCTATCAGCTCAAATCAAATCCCCAGCAGAGTTACTGAATGGGAGACCCATGAGGACCCCACTGATATCGAAACAACAACTAGGAGATGAACAAACAAAGGTAGAGCTTGAGAAAAACAAAGAAGAAACAAAAAAATGGTACGACCGAAAGAATAGCCACCAACACACACAGTTACAGACCAGTCAACAGGTTTATGTTCAAGACAAAAGAACCAGACTCTGGGAACCCGGAAAGATTGTACAGATTGCTGATGAGCCAAGGTCATACCAGGTGAAACTTGCAAGTGGTGTAATACATCATAGAAACAGACAGTCATTAAGGCCAACAAAGGGCAAGGCAGCCAATATGAAGTGTCAGCACCAACTGAAAACTTGTTGCGGAACACACAGAGTTCCTTATCTTCACAACGCTATTCTAGCACAAAACCCAAGGCAAACAGATGGTCACCTATCAACCATCCCAAGGACACATCCATCAGTTCCAACGACGCCTGCCAAACCATGCAGATCAAGCAGGCCGAGCAAACCTATACAGAGACTCAACCTGTGACACATAACAAACGATCTATTACCCCCTCCCCACAAACCGTCCCCAGACCATCACAACCCAATATACTTCTCCTTCAATAGAAAGGGAGATGTTGTAGAACCAATAGTAATACCCCCATCCAGTCTTCCTCCCACTCCTCTCCCATAACCCTACTTCCGGTTTCGGGTTCACCGCCAAGCAGTTCCGGTTTGTAAGACTAGAAAATAAACGCGTTTCATTCCAGTCTCTCAGCGTTCTAGTTAATCACTAATCATCAGCACATGTAAATAATACAACAGGACACTCTATCAGAATCCCCAATACTAATGATTACTACAATACTATCTCATTGATTACTGTACACGCAATAATCCTTATCCCTGAGTGGCCTTCGGGCTTGATAAGTAGTGACGTCCATGTAAAAAAAAAAAAATATGATGCTAGCAAAGTTTTAGCATAATAACGCATGTCTGAGAGATTGCATGTAATATACAGTAAAATAGATTTCAGTCATGTAATGGACATGAAATAATGTAATGCATTCACATGACAACAAAGTCAGAAACAATGTCGGTTTTCTATATTGGGTAAATTCAGCTCTCCAAAATAGGTAACTTTGGACTAGGAAAAAATACTTGCATAGTCCTGTTAGTATTCCCAAAAAAGAGGTGACAGACTATGAACTCAAAAGAGGGAAGGTAACTCTTGAGGGGTCACATAAACAGATACTACATTTTCATCTTAGCTGGAATGCCGGATTTGTTTACCTACTCTCTACAGAGTCAGTTTATACTGTGAATCAAGATACACAAAATAAGTATTTAAAAAATATAGAAAAAAATAGCTTTGCTGGTCCAATTGGTATTCGCTTGTGAATATAGACATCTCAAGCACCAAACAATAATCCCATTTCATTTTTTAAATATTCACTATGAAGATGAGTGTTTTATTTGAGTCATTTACTTGTCTCTTCGCAAGGCTAAAGTTAAGCTCATGGCTGGTTTTTAATGTGGGGGAAATCCAACTCCCTAAAAAAGTAGCCCTCTGGATTAGGACGAAAATAAAATGGTTTCGGTGTAGAAGGATTTGTACGACCAAAGATTTAGGCCACCGTGAACTTTTAGCAGCATATTTGGCCGTATTACACTTTCGCCACATAATAGAAAGTCGCGAAGTATTGCTTCTGACAGACCATAAACCAATATGCGGTGCATTTCACAGTCTAAAACCTGCAAAATCAGATAGGCAACAAAGACAACTAGCCATCATCACAGAATTAATTTCAGATATTGCCCATGTGAAGGGTGACCAAAATATAGTTGCAGATTGTTTATCTCGCCCAACATTTGCTGTACAAATAAATATGTACGACCTCCCTGCACTCGCAGATGCACAGAAAAGAGACACCGAAATACAGCCCTATCCAGACTTAAAGAAATTTACATTATATGGAAAAGATCAATTTGTGTTATGTGATACATCAACGTCATACCCTAGACCTTTTGTACCATATACACTACGGAAATCTATCTTCGACAGCTTACATTCAGTATCACATCCTGGAATAAAATCATCTATCAAAATGATTAAGGCTAGATTTTACTGGCCACATATGGATAAAACAATTAAAGAATTATGTGCATCATGCACATCTTGTCAACAAGCAAAAATATACAGACATACTAAATCACCAATTCAAACGTTGGAAATACCATCATCAAGATTCCAGACCGTACACATTGATATAGTTGGACCATTACCCCCAGCAAAACGTGCCAACAATCCTTATACAAGCCCATGTCGGTATGTTTTAACATGTATAGATCGAACCAGTCGATGGATAGAAGCACAACCTATAGCAGATATTACAGCACAAACTGTAGCAGAAGCTTTTATTGACACATGGATTACTCGCTTTGGTGTTCCACTGCATGTCATAACTGACAGAGGCACACAATTTGAAAGCAAACTATTCCTATTGTCAAAAATTATTGGATTCTATAGATTACGAACGACTTCTTATCATCCGCAATGCAACGGACTTATAGAAAGAGCACATAGAACTATTAAAGCAGCTATAATGGCCCGAAAAGAATCTTGGATTTCAGTTCTACCAATAGTCCTCTTAGGAATTCGAAGTATGCCCAAAGACTCTAATTTTTCCCCATTTTATGCGGTCACAGGTACACAAATGTTATTACCACAACTAATGATTGGTACAGAAAATACAGAAATAATTACACAAAATTTTACAAGAGAACTACACAAAACTATGGAAAAATTTGATCTGACAGACTTTTCAAACAGAGATAAATCAACAAAGAAAATGTACGTACCAAATCAACTTCAAACCTGTGGTAAAGTTTGGATTAGGGTAGACCGCGTTCGAAAACCATTAGAAGCACCCTATTCAGGTCCTTACATTGTACTCGAACGAACACCGAAATATTTCCTAATAGAAACGAACCCAAACACGCATACACAAGTTTCAATAGACCGTTTGAAACCTTACATTGAAAACAAGCAAAAATGTACGCAAAATACAACTATCAACAAAAATAAAAACAACAACATTTTACTCCCCGAAAAAGTGCAGGAACATGAGATAAAAACAAGAACTTCAAGTAGGAGAGTTACATGGAAAAAAGATACTGAATACATTTATTATTAAAAATTTCTTTTTAAAATAAATAAAAAAAATAAAAATATACATATATATATATATATATATACATATATATATATATATATATATATATATATATATATATATATATATATATATATATATATATGAGCACTCCGTCTACTGGCAGGGTACCTCTCTGTACTGACCAAAGATTTAGGCCACAAAAGCAAAATTAATACTACCATTCCCTTTTGCATTATATTAAACCTTCCTTTCCCTACAGTGAAAAAGAGACAATTCTGATTCTTTGGCCTTCCTCTCGCTGGGTGGCCCTGCTTGCTGACTCGTCCCCCACCACCTGCTATCGTCCAGAGAGACGAGGGTAGGTGTGGGTGTCCTTTTTAACTACAACAGTCAGAGAGTTCATGCGACTAAGTCCAGTACGCACGCGTTTATAAAAACTGCTACATAATGTATCTTACCAATGTTGCGCAGTGTTAACTTAAAAATGAAATAATCATTCAAGTTAGTATTTGTGTTGTGTCTTATTCATATGAGATAACAGCAACTATTTACAGATTTCTCCTTCACTAACTGAGGACAGAAAATATAAAGTATCGTATCAAAACAGATATTACACTTTGCTCCAGGCCAAAAGTTATTCTAAAGTTATTTTAGGTGACCTTGACTTAACAGGCTCAGATAAGATTTTTATCACATTAGTTATCTCCCCTTAGTCTTCAAATTTAGAAATAAAGGGTTAAAAAAATCACAATTAATCAATTTTATTTGTGAAAAAAGGGATGTAAACCATAAATTATATACTTTTTTTCATTGACTTCAACAAGTAGGCAAAATGTATCTTATATTGTGGTCAAAATAATTAATTAGGAAGAGAAAAATTGATAAATTCATAAAATATGGATTGTGGCTTTGGCTGCTGCTGTTAATAAAAGAAAACCAAAACCGGATTCTTTCTTTCAACTAATTAACATCATTACGAATATGGATAATATTTAAATACAGTGTTAACATGACGGTAAAAAAATGTATATATTTGAAGAAATTCTGAGAGAATAAATAAACAATATTCTACTCATTATCGTCGGGCGATTCCGTTTCGAGGAAACTTCGTCTGTTTCCGTACATTTTTCACAGAGAAAAACTAACTAGTCAGGAAACTACCGACTTCCACTTCCTTCGACTAAAAACAAACAAAAAAAAAAAAACAGACATGGATTTATTCTCTGAAAAATACCCGGTTAGTTTTTATTATTATTATTGTTCACTCTCTTGTATTTAAAATTCACTTAAGTAAATGTCGTGAAAATCAATATATATCAATTTAATTCCGATCATTTTTATATATAATGTTGGTAATAAAGAAATAATACTTCGAAGCTAAAAGTTAATGTACCTATTTCAAGACTTAAATTTCTTATTTTAAACTTGTTGATGGTTTATTTTTAAATACGTTATCACTTATTTGGATTTTTTTTTTTATCGGCTTCCAAAAATAATTGCATAAATCTTTTGTCATTGTATTTTGTTTTGATTTATTTGGGGTCGCGTATTTTTCGAAAAAAAAAACAAAAAACAAAAAAACGTGCGTCTTATTTTTAATCGCTTCATTCATTCTATAAAGCATATTTTTGTATCTTTTTTTTTTTCTCGATTAACCTTAGTAAGACCCTCACCCCACAAGTTGTGGGGCCCACACCCCACAACTAGTATGAATGGCAAACAGTAATAATAAATACACTGTAAATGTAAAAGCTATTTGGTGTTAATGCACTTATTGATCCGCTATTTTTTAAATCGTATTTCCAAGTTTAATTAAAGTTGTTTTTTATTCACTTGTAAGGTTAAAGTATAGAATAGGTACAAAACACTCTCCCCATGTTAAGAATGGCTTTTAAAATAACAACGTTATTTCAGCACGGATCAATAAGTGCACTGCCACTGCACTAGTACCAACTATTTACAAAAAAAAAAAAAAAAAAAACGTCGTCTCTGCCTCGTGGTTTAAAGATAGCAACTATAAGGTTTGTATTACTGTACACATAGATTCGAAAAAGTTGTCAAAAAAAACAAATATATAACAAATAAATGTTATCAAAGGCAAGATAAGTTACTTTTCTACCTAACTGGATAGGTTTCCAGTGTTTTTATTTAATGTAACATGTTTATTCAGCTCGAAAAACATACTGTGTTTACCGATGTGATGTATTGGAAAATTCAAAATGGCGCCCGACTCTCTCTTTAACACGGTAAGTTTGGGAAAAGGTGCTATAAATATAAAACTAGACAAAATACTGTTAGAAACTCGTTCAATATATATTACCGTGACATAGGTTGACATATATTCGGTGTTTTTTTTTTTTAATAGTATTTTGTCTAGTTTATTATTTATAACACCTTTTCCCGAACTTACCGTGTTAGAGTCGGGCGCCATTTTGAATTTTCCAATACATCGGTAAACAATATGTTTTTCGAGCTGAATAAACATGTTACATTAAATAAAAACACAAAATATATCCAGTTAGGTAGAAAAGTAACTTATCTTGCTTTTGATAACATTTATTTGTTATATATTTGTTTTTTGACAACTTTTTCGAATCTGTGTGTACAGTAATACAAACCCCCGTGGGGAAATAATAACGTTTATTACTTAAAGCCATTCTTAACATGGAGAGGGTGTTTTGTACCTATTCTGTACTTTAACTTAACAATTTGATGGCGGACGAAAAAAATATCGTTAAAATTGAATTTAACTTATAAATACTATTAAAAAAAATTGGTACTTAAGCACTTTTGTTACCGTGCTGAAATGTTATAATAAAATTTGTTAAATCCAGCTAAAAAAAAAAAACGCAACACAAAATAATCCGACAATCGCAAAGTTCAAGCCAAATTGAATTTTTTTAATTATCTGTGAATAAAAATTATTAAAACAGTCGTAAGCCGTGTTCTCATCGAGTAGGTGTTTTTTTTTTTTTTTTTTTTTTTTTTAAGGAAAAGTACTCAAAGGTTTTTGTTTATCGCCACACGTATTAATCTAGACTTGCATTAATTTTCCTGTTTAATAATTACGGTACTCATGCAGTCATGCACTTATTGATCCGTGCTGGCTGAAATAATAACGTTATTTAAAAAGCAATTCTTAACATGGGGAGGGAAGGATGTTTTGTACTTAGGCTATTCTGTACTTTAACCTAACAGTTGAATAATAAAAAAATCAAAACTTTAAACTTGGAAATACGATTAGAAAAATAGCGCGGATCAGTAAGTGCATTAGCACCATAATTATAACTGGAATATCCGTCCCCCTGCCTCCCCCACCTAAAAAAAAAAAAAAAAAACGCCGCCAAACAAAATCTCCCCCTTCCCCCCCAAAAAAAACACGGCTTCAAAAAATATCCATCCCTCCCCAAAAAACATAACAAAATAATCCGAAAAGCGCAAAGTTCAAGCCCCCCCCTCCCCCGCAAATAAAAGCCACACGCGTCCCTTTTCGGAATAATAAACGCTCCCTCGAACGAACTACTTACAACATCGCAGCCGATGCGAGGGGCCTCACTCGTGTACGTCAGCCGGAAAAATAAAAAAATAAATGGAAACTGTTTTCTTTCTCTCTCTCGCGATAGGCTATACGCCGTAAAAAATACGAAATCGATTATCTTGTAATATTGTACCCAACATATAGTTGTGATTTCAAAATAAAAATAAAATTCAGGTTCTTATGCATTTTTGGTACCGCATTATTTTAAAATAGTTTTTTTTCATGTTAAATTCAAGTTTCATATCTTTATTAAATTGTTAGGTGGAAGCACAGAATAGTTACAAAACCTCCTCCCCTCCTATGTTAATAATGGCTTTCGACATTATTTCAGCGCTGTACCAAAAATACATAAGTACCAAAATTGACTTGGGTGCCATCAGCTAAAACTGAAAGCAAATTTTCTAGCGTTTCAACCCGAGACGTTACTACTTGTGCTATAATTAGGATAATAGTGGTTGTCCATTGGATCTGACAATGACGCTTGCATTTTACATCTCTTCTATGAACACGCTGGTGGCTTTGCAGCCTCAGCTTAGGGGCACATAGTCTTGAACAGTGGAGGCACTGGAAGTCAGTTGTTGTTATCAATGCTGAGGTTGCTCTAGCAGCAGTGAGTTTCTGGCATCAAGCCTCTTCAAAATTGACAGCAGCTTTATGAACTGAGCCTCGCCATTTTAATCTGTCTATGGCATATCCCTATAGGTCTTCCGGTTTGATGTGGCACCACTGGAAATTGGTTTTGACCGTGACTATATTGCAGTTTTGGTCGACCTCGATCTCTTTTGCCAGCCTGGAGCTCTCTGTACATCAGGCATCCTAGTATCTGACACTCCTTCATTTGATTCCTGAATCACATTGAAGTTGGGGCTTGATGATGGTGGCCTATATGCTGGTGGACTTAGCTTGGTTGAGGACCTCCAAATTGGTGATGTGGTCCTGCCACCTGATTCCCAGGTATTGTAGACCTTCAGTTTTGTAGATAAGCGGATGTTATGTTCGTTGTACACTCGATTGCAGAGTCTGCCCAGCACCTAACTTGCCTTGCAGATTCTAGTGTCAATTTTTCTGTCCAAGAAGCCATCAAAGTGCATATAGTGCTCCCCGAACATTTGAAATGTACATTGGCAAGTGTTGTCAGTGGTGGAGGGTAGTAGTGGTATGGTATAGGTTGATGGAGCACCTCAGTCTTTTCGAGACTTATCAGGCAGAAGAGCTTGGATGCCTCAGAAACAGTCCAGCATCCACTGCAGGTCTTGTTCTGTATGAGCCATTAGTGTGCAGTCGTTGGCAAAGGGAACCTCTTGGAGAAGAGTTTGCAGGCTCCTCGTGTTTGTTGAAGAGTGAACCGTTTCAGTGGTAACGAATGTAGACCCCCCCCCTTTTCCAGATCTTTGACAGCATGGGACAGTGTACAGGTGAAAAAGACATTGAAGAGGACCAGAGCTAGTATGTAGCCCTGCTTCATGCCGTTGTTGGTTTCAAAAGCATCTGTCACATTGCCATTTAATAGGACCTGGTTAGTCATTCCATTCGAGAACACCCGATGCACTTCTGGACTGCCTAAAGTACTTCCCTGTTGACTGTGTCAAAAGCTTTGGTCAGGTTGATGAATTCTAAGTAGAGGGTCTTGTTCTATTCAATGCACTTCTCTTGAAGCTGTCTTGCAGTGGAATGGGGCCGCAAATGGATGGTAGCATTTAATGCTAGTAAAACTAAGCTGCTCTCCTTTAACAATTACAAGACGCCTCTCCAACCACCTATATCCATGATAAATAGCACCCTACCTGAGAATTCTACCTTCCTAACAATTGCGGACAATATGAACTGAAGAAATACATAGAGGACATTGCAAAGGCTGATGCAAAGAAGGTGGGTTCCCTCTATCAAGCTAGAAGACTACTCACACCTGAGAGTATCCTGTACCTTTACGCGGCCACAATTCGCCCATGCATGGAGTATTGTTGCCACATATTAGCAATAAGATCTCGCCCCTTAACTGTTGATGTCCCTAAATGCCAGAAAGCTTTCTGTTCTAATAGTTTCTTCCCTCAAACAGCTAGACTTTGGAATTCCCTTCCTGCTGCCTGCTTCCCTGGCTGTACTGATATGCAGAAGTTTAAATGTAACATAAACAAATATCTTGTTAATCTTTCCTAGACATGGCCCAAGTAGTAGCCCCTTACGTCCATATGTCGATATGCTTTGTAAGGGGTGAACATGAGATTGAAAAAAAAAAAATATCATGTATACAGTGCTCCTGCCAGGCCAGAACTCGCACTGTCTCAGTGAGGGTTTGTTCAGAAATTGTGATGAGTCTGTTAAGGATGATCCGCACAAAGATATTTCCAGCAATTGAGGAAAATGCCCCTGTAGTTCCTGCAGTCTGACTTGCTTCTCCTGTCCTTGTAGAGGGAGACTATCAGAGCATTGCAGAAATTTTCTGGCATCATCTCCTCCTCTCAGACAGTGAGGAGGACATCATCGATGACTCCAAGAGTGTCGGAGCCTACATCCTTGGAGATCTCGGCAGGGATGCCATCCTTTCCTGATGCCCTGCTGGAGATTGTCTGGTGAATCGTTTTCTTGATTTTCTCAATAGTAGGGAGTTTTGTAAGCAAATTTTGTACAGGCTGTCGGAGGATCTGATGCAGGGCGTTTGAGTCAACTGACTGGGGCCAGTTCAGCAGAGTGCTGAAGTGCTCCTGCCATTGCTTGTTGAGATCCTCCTGGTCCTTGATGAGCATCTCCCCACCTGACAGCAGTAGTAGGGTGTTGCTGGAGGCAGAGGGGGCCGAAAACGGTTTTCAGTGAGCTGAAAAGGTTCTTGGCGTTATGTCAGCATAGTGTGGGACTTCAGGTACTTTGTCCCATCACCACTGGTTCTGCATTGCTAGGAGATCAGTCTGGACTTTGGCATGGAGGGCGTTAAACTTCTCGCGCTTGGAGACGGAGGACAGGTCATTTAGTCATTCTATGTAAGACTTGTTCTTGGTATGTATAGCTTCGTTAATCTTTTCGTCATTCTCATCATGGGTTCCGGTCTTTGCTCCAAGTACTTCGCAGTCTCACTGACTGAAAGAGGTCCAATTTTTTGGTGCTGCCTTTGGTGGTCATACGATCTTGGAGCTTCTCATCTAGCATTGGCTGGAACCATGCCCAGTAGGACGGGTCTTTCAGCCTGGCGACATTATAGGAGGTTCCAACAGTCTTAGGTTGGTTTCCATGGGGCAATGCAGAGTCCATACAGCTTTGACCAGTCTGGTCAGTTCAGCACTTGGTGCCTCTCATGGTACAGGTCACACAGACATCCCTGATATCTCATTGACGGACGATGATTAAGTCAATCATGTGCCAGGGTTTTTACCTCTGGTGCGTCTAGGTAATCTTGTAATTGTCTGCCATCCTGAACAAGGTGCTGGTGATGCAAAGGCTGTCCCCTGTACACTTGCTGAGAAGGCCATTGTCATTGATCTTACCGACTTGATGTCTGACCAAAACGCATTCTTCTGCAAACTAGGTCTCGCTAAGTGCAGCTATATCTACCTGACCATGTTGAAGCTCCCTTAAGTTGTGACAGGTGCTTTTTTTCTTTCAGGTTTTTAAGTGATATCTCTATTCATTAAGGTTCAGACATTCCATTCCCCAACAATAATCCGTTTTCTTCTTTGCATTGTTGTTTGACTGCTATGAGGATGAGTCCGTCAATTGCAGTAATATGATCACACTAGAAGGGTAAGCATTTGTCTGGGGTACCTTTTCTAACCTCCTTCACATAAGGGTGGGCAGAGCAGTCCTAAAGAAGCTGCCTGGTCATCCACAGATGCTGTCGAACTCTCCTATTGTCCATGGACGACCTATGTGCAGGTTTGACTGCAACCACCAGTGTTTACGTACACCAGTTGCTTTCGCTATGTGCCCATTGTTTCAGGACTTGAAGGGTGTGTAGACTAATCGGTGATGAGTTGCAAAACTGTATGAAGGTTTTATAGTGAGATCAGTGCACAGGGGCAATCCCATTCTAACAGCCTGGGAAGTCTTGATCCAGTGGCCTTACGACAGGAGACTGCAGCGGATGACCACGACTTCTTTGAATGCGGCATCCTGCTTTAGACACTCCAACAACACTTGCTTCTACTGCTTTCACAACCTTTGGATCTTCAGGTGAATTCTTTGCCTTGTTCTGCCGGGTGTCAGGCTTCACATATAGTAGAACTGATGTAGCCCAATCCTAACTCTCCAAGGGGTTGAGACCCGTTGGTTACGCTCACTTGCTTTAGCAAGCTTGCGAAAGCCAGTACCTAGAGTGTGACTGCTGTTGCATACAACAGCTATGAGGTGCTACAGGTGAGCTGAGTGCTGGGTGAGGTCCAGTAGCAGATGAGCTGTCCTAAAAAAATGCAATCATTTGAGCCACCTCGTGCTGCTCTGCGACATTCTATCTCTGAGGAAATACAGTTTGAAAAATGGACAGATAGACACGAGTTTTATGAAATATAACATATTGTGTATCTGTCTCTACATGATAAACTACTAACTCGTGGCCTTAAAGCTACAACTAACTCAGACATGGTGAATCCACTTTTTTTTTTTTTTTTTTTTTTTTTTCACATAAAAAATAATTGGGTATTCCTACAAAATTTGAACTGAAAAGTCTTAATTCGGCAAAAGTCTGTTTAATTCAGTTCTAATTCTGTTTCTGTACAAGCACTGATTGTTTATTTTTTTTTATTTTTCTCTATAATCCTGCTTGCACTGTAAATATAGTCGTTAATAATATCCTGAAGTTTTTTATATTTTTTTATTTTGAAAAAATGTAATAATAAAATAACTTGTATATTCTGAACCAAATATATCCAACATTTTGACAAATACTCTGCAAGATATCTCAATGATAAGTATTATACTATTGAAATGTTTATGAGGGTATTCCCCGGGAATGATGTATACTCCTGCTCCAATCCCCATATTACTATTTTGTTTTTTAAATTATATAAAAAAAAAAAAAAACTCATCTGTTAATGAATTTATGAATGGCTGGCTTGAATGTTGACACTGGAGACTTCCAATCGAGTGTTAAGAACTCTACCTTCCTATATTTAACATAAACTTGTTTTGAAAATTATTAAACTTTAGAGGATGGGACAGTAAGATGAAGTTCGGGGCTTGGAATAGGAGTACACAAGTTCTCATTCATTCCCAGTCAATGCCGAGGTGCTTGTAGGTTCAACACTGATTTTGTATGGTTCTTTTTGTCATTTTATCCCCCCCCCTTTATTTTCTTTCCCATAAACTAAAGGGAAACTGCTCTCATTTGATGTGTTAATTTCATTTGAGGACAAGAAAAAATGGCTGATATAAGACAGTTGCCCATTATTCTGTTTCACCATGTTTTGTTAGTTTCTGAGAAAAAAACTAAATGAGTAGCATTAAGTTTTTAAATTTTTTTTTTTTTTTTTTTTTTTTTTTTTTTTTATACAAGTTTTAAGAATGGGGAGTGGATTCTATAGTATCTGAGTTTGATTAGGAGAGCGAGGTCTTGCCGATCTTGGTTTTAATTTAGTAAGAAACAAATCATAAAATTTATATTTTTTTTATTTTATTTTTTATCTTTAGAGATTTCTTACAACAGCATGAGTCTCATCAGTCAATGGAGCACACAAAAACAATTTGCATGGTGGAGAACTTATCACTTCTGTGAAAAATGAATAAAATTAATCCATAAAAAAAAGATGGTCTCATTTATTAGCTAACATGTTCAAAATAGACTGATTTTACTGTTTCAAAATGTTGTATACAAAAAATCAACCTTTTGAAACAAAACTTTAAACTCATCCATGTAAGAAATGTGTTTAATGGAATTAAACAAATAAAGAGTTTAAACAATAATGGCCAATCCACAAAATGTATAAACATTTTGAATCCTTCCTTCACATAAAAATTTTCCAAAATTCAGGAGATCCACCAATTTTCAGTATTAACAATCACAATATAATGGACCCATTCTTTTTTTTTATCTGTAAAATGTATTGTGTAAAAAATAAAATTAAAAAAAAAAAATCCCTCTATGGATTCGACGCTATAATTATTTCTCTATAAATTTAAAATTGAATTCTTTTATATTTTGGCCTTCCAATTTTGCACATCGCCTTTTTGCTTGTCTTCATCCAACTAAGGCTGGATTCTGTTAGTAAACTCACTTTTTGAAGATAATTAAGCAATTTTTTTATATTCAGTATCTTAAGACTTATTATCTTTGGAATAGTTCTAGAAAACGAATATCTTGCAAGGACTTTTACAATTAATTTATTTAGCTTTCAAATTTAGCTAAATTTTCGCGTTTTAAGGGCCACCATGAAAGCGTTTTTCATTATAACTTTATATTTTTTATGTGTAAAAATAAATTTGTCTTTTTAAAGATTAAATTTAAGCTGTCTTTCAAACACAATCAAAAAGTAATTGGAAACTTGTAAAAAAAACTTATAAACCTATTTTCAAAACCATGGGCCCTATCGGCCCCCCCCCCATTAAATTGCATGCACCTATAAAGCTATGTTTTAGATTTGGCTCATGAAAGCATAAGGTAAAGAGAAATAAAGAATAAAGTTCGGGACACAATCACATACTGGAATTAAACATTAAATTTATGGAGTAATAATTAGTTCACTGTTAGTACGAGTATGAATGTAAGCGTTAACAGTGAATGGTGTAAGTTCAGGGAACTTCTACTCTTAACCAGCAGAGCATTACCACTATCGACCCAGGGAAGAGTCTATCAAGCATGCATACAGTATGATGCATTGAAGGAAAATTTGGCCGGTGAGGTTTAAGGACATGCGTTGTATAAAGTGAAATGATATGATGGATGTGAGTTTTCAAGACAGGCTTAGATCAGATGACCTCCTAATCTAAACAGTGTAGGGAGATGTGTGCAGAAGAGTAGACTTTGATGGTATGGTCACATTGAAAGAATGAAAGTTTTTGGTTAGTAGATGTAGACCACTTGAAGTTTCAGATCTGGTTCATGGGTGACGGTCAAGAAAAACATGGGAGTAAGTGACAAAAACGGACAGGAAGGATAAAGACCTGGTCAGAGATAGTTTTACATTTAAACTAATTTCCAAATTAACCTAACGTTAAACACTGTTTACGGTGATGATGAATAGGGCTGTGACAACAGACTATTCTTTTCATTCTTTTGACTCTTAGGTATATATCCGACACACACTTAATCAACTGAGAACCACATCCATCTATAATGAAAACCTAAGATATTAATGGATATATACTAGAGTCAAAACAATGAAAAGAATATGCTGTTGTCACAGCCCTAATGATGAATGCAAGTAAGATTTGCATGCATGCCATGTTACATTTTTTTTTTTTTTTTTTTTTTTTTTTTTTTTTTAACTAATTGATGCTTGAATGCTTTAAAATAATCTTAATTGCTGTAAATTCAGCAATTAATTGAAAAAGAATTTAATCAATCGCTTTCCTTAACATATAACTACATGCAGCTTGTCACACAAAGGAAGAGCTAATTTGCAATGTAATTTTTTTCTACCTTTGCCCATGTTGTAAAGATTGTAAAGGTGTATCTGTAGAAAACGGTAACACTGTGCAACAAATTTCGGATTAAAAAAAAAAGTATCAGAACTAAGTAAATTATCTTGATACTAAATCTAATCTTTAATTCTTTAGATTAGGCACCGTTTTCATGTACTATAAATCCAATTATTATTGGTTATGAATGAAAAACACAAAAAGGTTCAGTTTAAGCAATGTTTGTCTTGACCTGCTTGTGTTAAGTGTCATCCTCCTTTTTATATTCCAGTTGTAGTCTGCCAACATGCCACGGTTCTATTTTCTTTTAAAACGTTTTTCCATCACTGAAATATTCTGATGGAATCTTTCACCATGTTCATCACTCACGTCACGAAGATTCTCCAGAAAGTTTTTGAAAGTGACAATTTTGCAGAAGAAAACTAGCTAATTCGACAAAAAGACCGCCAGAAATGAATTTTCCATGCCATTGTGCATATAAAAACGACCACAGATGTTCTGTACTTTGAGTGTTGCAGTGTAATCCAGGAGGACTTGGTAGAGCTCTTAAGTTTACAAGTTGTCTGCCTTCAATGATGGAATTGCAATTGGTAGCCATCTTGTGCGATCTTTCTCAGGACCGGTAGATATAGGAAAGTAGCTGCCTCTGAGCATGATCATCATTGCAATAATACATTTCTGTTATATCTGAAGTGAACTCTTTAAAGTTTCTCATGATTATCTGTTTCACATTATCTCTCTTGAATGGTGTGCTGAGTTTAGAATTATCAATTATTTTTAATATAATATATAAAGCATACCACTGTTTTCCTTTTTATCCGTGCAAAATGATCCCAAGGACTAGAGAGAGAAGCTAAAGTGGTCTTAGCATCATAAGCATCTAAAAAATGTATAGACCCATCTTCTAAGCTACTCTAATAATGGGAAGAGCATTGTTAACGTGTTTTTGTTAGTATAAAAAAAAAGTGGGGCCTACAATGTGTATCTGTAGTGTTATTAAATAGTGAGTCTTGTACAGTGTATGTTGGTGAAAGAATTTTGTAATTATACAAAGAAAACGGTCTAAATGTTAATGACTGACTAGTCAGAATCAAATATCGATTTATCTGATGCAGTTCTATTTAAGTCTAACATAAAAAATTTAACAGATTTAATTTTATATATTAAATATAGCAATGATGTGTTGATGTATGTCCATGTTTTACATAACTGAGGCTGCAAGTTTCAATAGAGAAGATAAGTGATGGATATGGGTCAATATGTGACCTTGGTAAAACATAGCATGTGATTTCTGGTGAAAGATAAATTTTATTTTTTTATTTTATTTATTTTTATTATTATTTATTTTATTTTATTTTTTTTTTTTTTTTTTGACATCTTCAAGCAGAGTAGATGAAGATTAGGATGGATGCATAACATTACCCGTTATTGTTTTATTTATTTTTTTTAACTGAGAATTTTAAGACCACTTGATGGTGAGAAGGGCTTAAGCCCCATTTTAAATTTTTTTTTTTTTTTTTTTTTTTTTTTACAACAACTTATGTTTCTCTTACAAAGATAAAAAAACACTTTCCTGTGACTTAATTTTATTAAAATTCTTCTAAAAATTAAGATGAAATAATTTCTCTCTGGTATTCTTGCTAGTTATATCTGCCAAGCTCCATCTTTGTGCTCATTTTAAAAGTATTCCCACAAAATGTGTATTTGTACCCCCTCAACAAAAATCCACCCAACTAGCAGCAAAATCCCACCCATTCACTGTAGAAATCTCTAGATGTTGAAAGATTTTTTTTTTACTCTGATAGTTTTTCTTGAATTCCCTTCCGGCTCAGTTTCTTCAATTTGAAAAAATTTAAATGTAATATGAACAAGCATCTTACTGTCCCCCCCCCTTATAAATCCAGCCATTATCACAGTAGCCGCTTATGTTTTTTTTTTTTTTTTTTTCCAAGTAAAATAAAAATAAAAAAATAAAACAAACTAACAAATAGTTTATATGTTCATTTTTATGCTGAAGTTAAATGACATTGAACCTGGTCGGTACTACAATGAGTGACCATTCAAAAATGCTTGATGCTATATGTTCTCTCTGCTTATCTTTGCATTGTTTCCAGTCATCCTGGACCTCTATTTGCTACCATGTACAACCCTTGCTTCACCAGTACAATGCTTATAAGTGTTATCCATTATCTCTGAAGACTATATGCAGGCCATGGTGAACTCTTAAATTTCAAATAAATCTATTGACAAATCCAATCTAAGGTTATGGAGTTGTCAATAGGATGACTGTATAAATACTATTTTTGTTATTGCCTTCACTTTGTTCCATTCGAGTAACAAGGTTGGGTAATCAGATATGCATATCAATATGAAAATTGGAAGAAGGGAAACTAATCTTTGTCTTCGAGGATAAATAATCTGAGATTTTACACAGCATGTCTTCAGGCTGTCCATAGTGAGAGGAACAATTTATTCAGTTGCTGGTTTAAAGATCAGTGTTCAATAGAGGACCGTTAAAAATCTGATAATTCTAAGATCTTTTCAGTCCGTAGAAGTAGATTTTTAAAAATTTATTTTCTCCCAATTCCCTTCCCTTATTATAGGCAAAAGCTTGATCAAACTCTGATCGAATAAATAAATGGAAACGTTTAACTTTGTGAGATTTTGTTATAACTATTTGGTGTTGACCAGGAAGTAGTGATAATCTGTATTTAATAATTTTACTTTTTGAGATCCTTTATTTTATACTTAAAGTAGTTGATTGTTGGTTAAATATCCTCTTAGTTACTAAAAAAATAAAATTTAGTTAGATTTTATTTTAGAAAAATAAATATAAAGAGATTGCTAAGCTGATTTCTTTTCTTAATATCTAAATAAGTCTAAGAATAGTTGATCTTATTTTAGCAGTTTGAATTTTAAGTTCATTTTTATCAAACATTAGCATTTCTTTATACTGTTCTGAAAACGTAATGATTTTTTTTTTTTTTCCTTTTGGTAGATTCAAAATAACCAATTACTTTTTGTGTTTTGGTTAATGAGGTGAGGTGAAAAATTATAAACTGTAAATGTTTCTGCTTTTCAAGACATAAAAAATGTTTCTGCTTTTCAAGACAAATTTTGTTATACAAAATACCTAATTTATAAAATTAAAGAAGCAATCAAAATTAAGTTTTTAAGTTATCATTTGCAGTTTCCTACAGAATGTTGCTTTTCAAAATACCTCCTCGCCTTAAAAATAAGCCAGTTTAACATGAATAATACCTCTTTCAAAATAATACCTCCTTGCCTTAAAAATAAGCCTAGTTTAACATGAACAGTTTTCTTCCAAAATAAAAGTAAATTGTAACAAAACTAAAAGCCAAATTTGTTTGAATGACTAAAACAGTTACAATATTTTATATAGATTTTTTTTTTTTCTCTCAGACTTTTTTTTTTTTTTTTTAAATTGCAGAATTATCTCCCTTTAAGAATCTTAGATGTTAACTACTTTTAGAAATGGAAAATATTGCATCAATAGTAAGTAATAAATTCTGAACAAATACAGATGCCATGACTGGAAATCAAAACCGTGAGATCTTTGGTCTCTGGTTCTAACAACTGACCTATTTGAACTTTCTTTTAAATATAGTTTAGAACATGACCATAACAAAATAATTACGGCTTTGGCATGATGCTATATATTTGCCATGTTTCAAACCATGAATTTAAACATAAAGTATAATACATTAATGAATGAATAAACATAATATTTTAGTACAAAAAAATTCTGTTAATGATCTATAACTTTCCATCATATATTCCTCAACCTTTGGGTCTTAGAAATTTTTTTTTTTTTTTTTTTTACATATATAATCCAAACCTGACATGAAAAAGAATTGGGTTAAAAATAACACCATGTCTGGAATTTTGTTTACACTTTATTTTTTTTTTTTTTATGCAAGATTATGATTCTAAAACTGCATTGACAGAAATTTTCTCAAGTTCACTTTTGGAGCAGCAAATTTGTAACTTCTGCCTCCTTAGTTCTCTTTTAAAAATAAACCATTCATTGCACCTTCTTTTTATGTCTGTAAAAAAATTTAATGAAAAATTTGACCTCTACCTTTTCAAAAGGTGTTCTCCTTCCTTTGCATGAAACTAAATATAGCTCACATTATCCACTGTTACACCTAAGCAATGCTCAAAAATGTATAATTATCAGTTAATTGGTTTGGGAATTTTAGGAGAGGTATTCTATTTTATTACATAATCAAATCACAAGTTTTGCGCCATTTTTTTTTTTTTTTTATAAAATTAAAATTTATATCTGCTACTAAAGCCTTTATCAAAATTTAAAGTTTAGAAAAAATTCAAATTTCAAAGAATTTTAAGAAATTTACTTAGTGTTTAATAACAATGTATCAAACTTTATGTTAAGTGAGGTTGCTCCCCTAAAAATTCTTTAAAATATTATACAGACTAAAATTCTGTTAATATTTTTGTAAAAAATATTAAAAATACTGTGAAGCCATATGCATCCTCCCACTTTTCAGCAATCCAACATTTGCCAGAGTTTTTTTTTTTTTTTTTTTTTTTTTTTTTGTTCTGGCAGTGTTATCTCTCACATTGTTGATTGCCAAGGGGGCAAGTACAAATATAAAAAGTAAAACAATTCAAAATCGAAAAAGAAAAGACTCCAATACATTCTGTAGGTATCAGTTGTACTGTGTGTGGGTAATACCATCATATCGGGTTTGGCAAGGCTGTTCCGATCTGTCACAGATTTGAAACTTAACTCCAACTCCTAAATTTATTGAATCCGAATCGGAAATCCTAAGTCTCGTCTTTGTCTCAGTGACTGATAAATGGAAATAACTTGTTCCATCAATCCACTACTAGCTATTCTGAAACCGAGATGTCTTCTAAAAAAAAAAAAAAAAAAAAAAAAAAAAAAAAAACTTGGTGCCCTGCCCCTGCCTTTACTTTCATTTCCTATACTTTTGTTCTGATAATGAACTATTATGGCTTTTTTTTTTTTTTTTTTTTTTCTGAACAGCTTCTTAACACTCTTGTCTATAATATCACAAGCCCGCCCCCTCTTAAATTTAAGACTAAAAACTCTTACATTTCCCCTAATGAAATTCAAAACTTAAAATATCCTTCCACCTCACACACAAGTAATTATTTCTTTTTGAATCCTTTTTATACAAAACAGTTAATAAGCATGTCTTCAATGAACTATGAAATTTACAAAATCTTTTTATTTTGTAGATTCTACAACTGGGATTTCACTTTCCATGGCCTGCAGTGTTCTATCGACAATGAGTTGCTTCCTGCTTACCTTTGCCAATAAAACGAAATCCAACAATGCCTTCATTACATTACATCTCGCATGCTGTTGCGTTGGCTCTCATTGCCATGCTTATACGAAAATATATCGAACTCAAGTTTCATTATGACGATCTCCTGACATCTTGTTTCCCATCACCCTCTATGCAACATATGGCAGACATTGAAAGAGAAATGCACGATGTAGACTCTCTACACAACATGTGGCAGACTCTGGATGAGTCTACAGTTCATACTCCTGAATACCTCAACCGAGAACTCTACTCTGATGGCTCGTCAGTAATGTGTAACCCGACTGCTGACATCTCTCAACGAATGTGTCATTTTGTTAACCTGTGTTATTTTGCAGAACAAGACAGCTATTTATTTTTTCACAGCGAAAAAAGTTTAGTAGAAAACATTCCTGAAAATAGATATTCTCCTGCACTGGTTGAAGTGTCCTCTGTCTGTAATCACACGTACAGCTACTTCAACTACGTGGACATGCCGGTTAGTTCGTCTAGACTTTTTCATATAAACTGGGTGTCAACACCAGTTCTGATAATAAAACGCTTCAAGCCGGACAATTTAATGCATGTCATCCACGATGATATCTTGCCCATTTATCACAAACTCAAGTTGTTGCATTTGGCAGGAAACTCCTCCAAAAGATTCTCCACAACACTCGTCCTTGACGACACTTGGGAAGAAGGGCCGTTTTTTAAACTCTACAATATATTGTCTGATTCACAGCCAATCTTAAAGTCCAACCTCAGGGATACTTCAGGTTTGACCTGTTTTCATAATGCCAGGGTTGGATTACCAAAGTCTACCACCTGGTATGACTATGGTTTTCACCAGCCCCAGGCTCCATTAATTGACCGAAAGGTCAGTACAGTTGAAGTAGGGAGCATGGTCGGATACATCCAAAGAGAATTGGGACTGGCTCTTAGTATGGACAAAAATGATTATGTTGTCCTCATTTCTCGGAAATCTACACGTCTCATCGTAAATGAAATGGAGCTAAGCCTGTCATTGTCTCGAGAGTTGGGCATTAAGGTTGTGCATGTGAGTCAGGAGCAATATTCTATAGAACAACTTATTGAGACAGTGTCCAACGCGAGAGGAATTATCGGCATGCATGGTTCACTTTTGACTCTGGCAATATTTTTGCCACCCGGCAGTTTTCTGATAGAACTGTTTCCGTATGCGGTCAATCCAGATCATTACACCCCATACAAAACTTTAGTCACCTTGCCAGGCATGGACATAGAATACAAATCGTGGCGGAACATGGACCCTAAAAAATCAAAAGGACACTCAGAGTTAGGTGGACTTGAGAATTTAAGCATAGCTGAACAAGAAGAAATAATGAATCAGGCTGAGGTTCCACGACACATCTGCTGCAGTGACCCTTCCTGGCTGTACCATATCTATCAAGATACTGAAGTAGACATTCATGCTATTATTGAATTGACTAAATCTTCCCTAAGGATATCCAACACTGATTCTGAACGATCAGCTGACAATAAGATTGTAGACAACATTTTACCCAGCAAAGTTATGAACATAAAATGTAAATTTACATTGTCCAAGGATGAATCTGGTCAAGTTACAGTGTCTTGGGAGAACCCTTGGAATCTGCAGTTTTTTACTTTTCAGAAAATAGATTACGAAATTCTAGTCCAGTATAGACAAAGTTCCATTGAACCAACACTACACCAAGCAACTTCCAATCCTTTTAGTATAGCCGTAGCAGATACATCATATTTGCTGTGGATACGTTGTGTTTTGGATAATCATCATATTGGACCTTTCACACAAGTCACATGTGAATAATTGTATTTGAAAAATCTAAGGTTTAGTTTTCTAGTTGAACGTTTTGGAAAATGTCAGATTTTGAAAATTAGTTCTTAGTTAAGATTCATTTCTCTCTGTATGTTGTATCAAAATACAGCTATGCACATGCGTTCACTACAGTCCATGATCCTTTCACTCCTTGTACCGATCCAAACTTGTTCAATTCGGTTACTGATGCAACAAAGATATTCCCTTTCCAAACCAAAACAACTCCAGATTAAAAACAATTAAGGTTTATTTTTCTTTGGAGATTAAAATGGGACTTGTTTCCTGGTTTGTAAAATGAGATTTTTTGCCTGACCAAACCAAAGTTCATTAACAATCCCTTAGAAAATGCTCCCCTACCCCCAGCTGACCAGAAATCTTAGATGCTGGCATTTGTCAGTGGTCACCATTCAACCACTCAGAAGTTGACTACTCCAGATATCCACTGAAGATAACGGCTAGATTGTGCCTATTCAAGGGGGTTCATGTGTAACATTGCTAGTCATAGCACGTTTCTCTATTTAGATTTATTTATTTATTCCAAACTAAAAAAAACAAACACTCTTCAGTAGCCGGACTCCGACCAAAGATATTTTCAATTCTGTGCCCCCCCCCCCCCCGTTTTCCTTTGACTGAGCATCTATCACCTGCAACATCTGCACTACTAAAACATGCAACCTAGTGCATATTTACACAGCTTTATAAGTAAAAAAAAAAAAATGTACTGAAAATAACAAGCTGAATACAACATAAGTCAACTCTCAAACATTTTCCAGCAATAAATTTTTGTTAATAGAATTTTGATATTTACTCATTCCAAAGTGATTTATTTATTTTTTTTTTAAGCACTTAAACAGACAGTTAAAGTTATAAAGGTTGTTTAGACTGAATTATGTTCTCTATATTTTTGTAGCTATAACATATGCCTGGAAAAAATAGTATTTAGCTAAACATATTGTAAAATATTTTCTTTAAAAATTCCATTGCATAATTCTAAATTTTGATTTAATATTAATATAAAAATTTAATTTTTTTTTCTTTAAATACTTACAAATATTGTATCAATGCATTAAAAAGGTATTTATTGTCATTATTGAAAATAAAGATTGTAATTTTATTTTAGTTTTAGATTGTTAAAAAAAATTCTTTTAAATAAGTATATTTTTTTTCAGATTAAAGTTCCTCATATCGAGGGGGTTGTCTGTCTAAGCCAGTGAAAACAACCATAAAAACAGTAAGTTAAAATTGTGCTAGAGAGTTTTTTTTGTTGTTTTTGTTTTTTTTTATTTTCAACTTATCTTGTTCTAGCTGAGGATGGGGTATTCTACAAGATGCCAGACATTCATTTGCTATCTTATACATTCCAACAGATCTTTTCTTTGTTCTGTTCCTTTAAGTGCGATTGTTTGACTCTCTTGCACTTGTTTCACTGAGTATATTTGCCAAGTAGTTTTTGTATTCTCTTTTGAGTCCGGTTACTCCTATAATACTGGATTTTTATGTCAAAGCTTGGTATTGTTGTTTCCCTTTCAGCTCTGTTTAACCCAGCATCATTGGGGACACTAACTTCTATGAAGGTTGCTTCTTTCTCCTTGTCCCATATCATTGTTGGCTTTAATAGCTATGTTTCTAGGTACGTAGTTGTAGGAATTGCATAGTCATAATGGAAATCAAGCTGTGATTGGTCAAACAAGACCTAGTTAGAATATAGGATGTTGAAACAGAAGCAACCAACATGATTGTGATTTCTTTTTCATTAGTCACTTGTCTCTGAGCAGATTCCATTGAACAAAATGAAATATGGCAGTCAATATTTTGGTCCACTAGGATATTACCACAGGAAGACAACAGCTGATTTTAATTTTATGCAAGTTCAGCTTTCTTCGTATGTTTCTAAATTACCACAGAACAATTAATTTTTTAAATTTCAATTAACTTAATCCTGTATAGTTAAATAATTCATCAGAAAAGTATGTAAAAGAAGGAACTAATCCTTAAAAAGAAAGTGATATTTTAAATAAATTGCTACATTTGTTTGAAAAACTCATTTTGTAACTGGATTTATATTAAGCACCAGTTTTACCAACTTTTCATTGCTTTGCAATATTTATTTTCATTTTGTTCAACTAGGCTGTTTTTGTTTCTAGATAGTTTTGAAAATTCAATTTAATACAGTATTGCTTATTAATTGAAGCAAATTATTTGATCCTTATAAAATCATTGGATATAAATAGCTTCCAAAACTTGTTTGCTGTTCAATAGCCTCATCAAGCACTGTATTTTAAGGCTAAACTTTTTTATTTTGCTGATTTAAAAAAATGATTTTTAAATCAGCATTTCTGAAATACAGTTTGGTTTTATGCCAGGTCAAAGGATCAGGGGTGCTATATTTATTCTGAGACGAACACAAGATGAAAAGATTCTTGATGTGTTTGTTTGTAAAATAGGGGTGGTTATTCTATTTTTAGATTTTTTTTCCCCGTACAGTCCAATTGTTTTTAGAAAATTTAATCTTTTATTTGTATACTGCTGCAAAGTTTTTTTTTTTTTTTTTTTTTTTGCACCCCAATTTGTATGAGCTAGTCTTAGTAATTGAATTCTTTAATTACATTTTATTTATTATATATGGGGAATAAATGTTAGTTTATTATTGAATATTGTGCCTAAGAATTTGGTTGACTGTTGGAATTTCAGAATTATCTAATTTCAAAATAGGATCTTGGTTTTGGAGATTCTGAAACCATTTTCAGTAGACCATTTATTTATTTTGTTAATCCAAATTTGTAGATATCTTTCTATTGTGTTTATATATTTGGAACTGTAAAAAAAAAAAAAAAAATAAAAAAAAATCAGAAAGTCGTCTACATATAGTGAGCAGGTGGGATATTTTCAACAATATTGTTAATCTTTATCTTGGAAAGTCACCAAAAGGATGCTTCTTTGTGGAATTCCTGTTTCTTGATCTTTGATTAGGTGTGTCCTCCTCACATGTGGAAATGCCTATTTATGAAATGGTTTAGGAGTAGTTACTTTGCCTATTAGTTCTAGTTTTTTCAAGTTCTTCATGATTCTAGGTCTCCAGGTTATGTTGTACGCCTTCAAGCCAAAGAAGACAGCAGACACCTGTTCCTTTTGGATAAATGCCTCTTGTACGAATGTTTCCAGTTGCACGGAGTGGTTTGGGGCACTTAAAGCCTAATTAGAATTCTGTGATGAGATTGTTAGTTTGCAGATAATACCATAGGAATCTTTTGTTGATCCTTCTTTTAAATGTTTTAAACATGCTGTTTGTCAAAGCTACTGGTCTGAAGTCGGCTGTATTGCCTTGGTGAATATTCTGGTTGATAGTGGTTTTTGGTATTGGGATTTTTCTGCTGATCCAGATATTGTACATTCCTAGTAAATAATAGCTTATAGAAAGTTTATGGAGTTGATTAAAGAATTTATAATGTATATCAGATCCAGTGGTGAGATCTAAGGGCTTTTCATAGCTTATGAATGGAAAATAATTTATTGTAACTTTATTTTTATTTTTTTAGATTTGAAGTTTATTTTTCTTTTTTGGAATGTTAGAGATTGATTCTGATAAGAAATATTTTTGCAAAGTTTTCAGTAAGATTTGTGATTTCTTTTTAATGGTTACCATTGAGTTGTTTTAATGGGTAGTTATTTTTCCCAGTTATTTTGTGAATCATCTTCCTTGTTTTAAGTTGGGTATTTATTTTAGAAATAATTATCCAAGATCATTCTTTTTGCCTCTTTTATAGTTCTTTTTGTTAGGGCTTCACATTTTATCAAATTTTCTGCTTCTTTATTATACCAAGGTTTGGCAATTTTTATTAGTCTTGGTGAAATGGAAGGTATGATCTATTAGAGTAGTATCTGTGTCTGGGGTCAATTTAATTTGGCACATTTTTATTTTGGGTTCGGTGTCAAAATCTTCCTATATGACTAGGAAATGGTCACTTCTGCATAAGTCATTGTAGACTTGCCATTTATATTTCAGGGCTAGTGAGGGGTTGCCAATTGTTATATCGATGGCAGAGAAAGTGCCAGTACCTGAGTGTAAATAAGTGTGTGATTGATGAGATGCATTTTTAATTTTTTTTTTTTTTTAAATTTCTTCTGCTTTTGGTTTGTCTTGTTTGGTTATGGAGTTAGATCATGATCTTATGTTTTGTTTTGACAATGATTGATGGATATCTCTGGTTTTGATGTCTCCATTTCATTGGCTAGTTCAGAAGTTTGGGTAGAGATTAATATCTATTGGGTATTTTTTTTTTAAGTTTGACCATTCATTTGTAATTCATGTATAAGTTTTCTGTAAGTTCACTGTACTTATGTTTTGAGTGATGTTGGTTTTCCCTACTATTGTTTGACTATTGCTTTAGCGTCTGAATAGGGTATATATCTAACCCTCCATCCCCAACGTTCGCATATTTTGGAGTAAGTTATATTATACCCCCCCCCCTTTTTTTTTTTCAAAGTGTTGGGGTGTGTTTTCATTTTTCCTTAATAAAATTCTTTCATGGTTGATAACTCCTTTATTGATTTTAGTTTGTGTGAAGTAGTTTGGAAGGAAGATTGAAAATTTCGGAAGCTAATAAAGGTAAATCAAGAATGCAAGTGTAGTTGTAGAAGGTTAGAGAACTTGAATATTATACCCATAACATTTTTTTCAGTTTTAGAAAGGAGCCCTAACTACAGCCATTTCTATTTTGATAACTTAATAATCTATGTCAATTATCCATAACTTATTAAGATGGGGGACTGTAAGCAGATGAATGCCACATTCTCTAAATTTAATATGACACCCAAGACACAAAATGTATAAGACTTAAAACAGCACTTTTTTTTATATTTTATTTTTAATGACTAAAATAGCAAATAAGACATTTTAAAATTAATTCTTTGGGTTATCGATGAAGGGGGGGGGTAGAGATACACACAGCTTCAGAGTCCGATTGTATACGAACGTCCTTTGGGATTGTGAATGGACAGGATCTGTGGCTCCCGAATACACCATTCGTACCAAACTTTTCGCTCTGTTACAACTCGCCAGAAGTCAACAACAACTTTGCAGCCTTTTTGCAGAAAAACAGGTTCCTATTTTGGAAGGAATAGAAAAAAAAAAAAATGTAAATTCAAAATCACTTATAAATATTTCATACGATTTTTATAAAACAGGTTTTCCCTTTATTAAATTTATCCAAAATTGTCAAGCATTTACAAGGAAAATGTAATAGCTTTTATTTGTTTTTTCTCTTCATTTCTACCTCAAATCCCATCCCAGGAGGGGTAAAAATTAATTCTTTGATCAGAACTGTTTTCCATCTGTATCTCCTTACAAAGATTAAAATCAAGATCTGACACTAAATCTTATTTCACTTTTGATCAACATCTATTTTCTAAAATATTTAAGTCTTAAAAAAAAAATGATCATTATGATTTTTAAAAGTGAATCTTGTACATAGATATCATTCAAACACTGTAGTGTTTGAATATGCAGTTTTAGTTATTTAGAACTGCTTCACTTGCTCAGTCATTTTTCGACCAAATATCAAACAATTGTTACAGTTGATAGATCACCTTTTCAGCTATATTGTGAAAAAAAATCCAATTTTTGTTGAGTAAAACAAAAGTTATGAATTTACTGGTGTTCAAAATCATTAAAAAAAACGTGAGGTGATTTTTATTTTTTATGACTGGTTTCCATAGTGACTACTTGTGAAACAGAATGAAGACTGAAAACAAGGGAATTTATTGAAAGCCTGGAAAAATCATGGATTGCAATAGAAAAATAATAGGGTTGAACTTAAACATGGGAAAGTAAAGGACTAGTCGTTACAACTGAAAAAGAAAACTTAATACTGCAATATTTTAAGTTATAAATTTATTACTTTTTACTAGAATATCTTGTCCTTTTCTTTTTCAGTTTTAACAACTATTCCTTTACTTTGTCCATGTTTAAGCTTAACCATATTACTATGCATACTCACATTTTTCTATTGTAATAAACATATACATAACTTTATGAATAGAGATTTGATAGCTTTCCATACAAAACTTTGAGGCAATATTCTTTTGAGCTATATGCATTGCCAGCCTTCTTCAGAGGTATTTGTTTTTATTCGATTTAAATATGATTATATACTTGCATTTGATAAAGTACAGGCGAGACATACAAATAAACAATACGGAAAATACTTTGTTGAAAGAATTGTTTGAAGAAAAACAATGCAATTTGAAAAAAAATTTCCCCTTCTGATGAATAACTGTGACAAAGAAAATCATGTAAATTGATAAAATAGTTTTATTTTTAAGATGAGAAAATCAAATTTTATGGCGAGATGCTCTCCTATCTTGTTTTTTAGTCTGAATTAGTTATCTCCTGGTGAAAACAAACTCATAAGATTTTTAGAAAACCATTCTTAATATGGATAGAAGGAAACATTAGGAAAACTTGCATTCGTTTAAAAATGATTTTCTTTATAAAAATACTTCAACAATTCATGTGATTTTTGCTGTACGATTTTTTTTTTCTCCATAGAGAGCAAATTCTGGACAAGCATCAAACAAATATCATTTAAGATGTAGTCATTAAAAATTAGGAGTAACCGACCAAATGACGAATATGTCTCAAAATTACGGATAAAACAGAAACAAGTTGTTTGCTTACCTTAATGGGGAAGAGGATTGGAAACCAACTAAACATGCCTGCTGAGTGTGTTGATGGTAAAATACCTAAGAAAAAAAAATTATACAGAGTTCAGTTTATTTTTCTGGAGGATAAAGAAAAACTTTTGTGAAGGAACTCATCTTTTATTCTTTATTTGATCTGTCAGCACAGATCACAATGAATGACCCTTTGTGATTGTTAGCTGAACATCAGCTTATAAGGCCACTAGGATCTGCTCTTTGTGCTTAGCTAGGCAACTATCATTTATTCCGCATAATTAGACTGCACTGCAAACTCCACCGAAAGTAGATATAAAATTTGAAATAATCTGTTAAAAAGGTCATCATTCCCAGCAAAACCCTTATTGGATTCTCTTTGTTTTATTATATGGTTAAAATAATGTTAAAAAAAAATATCAAATTAGTACACAGCCATTGAAAAATTTCATCTTCAAATAATAGGTTTGGCTTGTTTTATGGCATATCAACCACCTTTTAATGTTGAATAGATTTTTCAGATAAATTTTTTATGTCGAGTAATTGTTTATATGCTTTGAATACACTGCTTTCAGAATACATTACTCTTAGAAGGAAATCTTACAAAATAAAATACTGCTCGCATGGGATTGCAGTTAGTGAGCAACAGGATGACCTACGAACAATATCTCGATTACATAGGACATGGTTGTAGAGAGAAAATAAATTGCTAACAAAGATGTTACTTGCCAATGCCACAAGGGCGTATGACAGAATATCATGCAGAAAGACTTAACCAGCTTTTGTCCCCCATGCAAATGTAGATAGATCGAACACTATCTACCAAACTCTAGCCCCTGTCCCATCACCATGATGTGGGATATCAGTGTTTGCTTTACAAATACTTTAATGCAACATGATCGGACTAACTTGCGGCACAAGTGCCTCCTCAACATAAATACTCCAAACTTGTAGATTTTAGAATTCCCTCCCTGCTCCATGACTGTAGCAACACACAGAAATTTAAATGTAACGTGAACAAACATTTCTTGGAACAATTCCTCACTTAGGATACTCCTAATCCAAAGTTGCCCCTTACATCTCGGTGGCAAAGTGTCCTGTTAGTTGAAGAAAAGTGTAAATAAAAGGTGCTTATTTAGAATTAAATTTATTTTTAAAACAAAAATACAGAAAAATGTTTTTAAAACTTTGAGGTATATATCCGTTATGGAATGAAGATGTCATATTCCATAATTCACATAAATTGGTCAAGTAGTTTTTTTTTTTTTTTTTTTAACTAAGAAAATCAAATTCGAACTACCGAGATGAAAATCAGCCTTGTAGTGGATACAATTCACTATTGTTCTGGAATTTAGTTTTTTTTTTTTTTTTTTTTTTTTTTTTTTAATGTTTAATTCTAAATAAGCACCAAAATAAATTTAAATTAAAAAAAAAAAAATGAAGTTATGCTTTAAATCAGATCTTTTATTCTCGTCATTGTCTTTTAGAATTTCATCATAAATACACACTGTTTGCATCTATTTTCTATTTGCAGGGCACATTGCTTAAAAGTTTATTTTGTTGGTTTTGAATATCTATCATAGTTTATCTGTACGATTTCATATTAATATTTCTTATAAACTTGCAAATATTTGTTCACATTAAAATTCGGTACTTGTACAGTTTAATCAAGACATTAAAAAATGAAAATATCGAAAAAAAGTTATATTGTACGTATCTGTTGTGACATGAAGATCTCCGGAAAAAAAAAAAAAATTCACTTAATTTGATCGTTTTTTTGTTTTTTTTTTTTGTTTTTTTTGTTTTTTTTTTAGAGTGTAAAAACACGTTTTTATGAGAACATGTTGAAGGCAGACATCTTGGATTGTTTTAAATTTTTGTTTGAATTTTAGAAACAACATGGGAGATAATTCCATGTAAAGCGCCGACACTCCCTTCCCATCTTTAATTCCAGCTTTTCTTCCTAAAAATCAAACCTTTTGCTCGGTATCATAACAAATTGTTTTTTCGCTGTAAAATAAAAACTACTTGATGAAATTAAGTGAAAAGTCTCTTTCGGAGAACTTCATTCCATAACAGATACGTCGTGGCTACCAAGAAAGAAGGCCGATGCATATGACAGCGTAACGTCACTTCCTAATTAAGTTGTAGGTATAGTCAGCTTCCGGTATTCAACCACGTGGTCATGCTAACAGGCATAAAAAAAATATGGCTACCAATATGTGTTACCGATTGTCCATGTATGTTCTAAAGAAAAAGAACAATTCTCCATTCGGAAAATAATTATTATAATTGCACATTTGGGATAATTTTAATCAAAATATCGTAAGTGAATTTGTGTTTGAACTTTTATTTTTATTGGAGAAAGTCGACTATTCCAGTTTTTTTTTCTTTTTACTGCAAAAAACAAACAATTTTTGGGTTTGTATTACTGTACACAGATTCGAAAAAGTTGTCAAAAAACAAATATTATCAAAAGCAAGATAAGTTACTTTTCTACCTAACTGGATATATTTTGTGTTTTTATTCAATGTAACATGTTTATTCAGCTTGAAAAACATACATTGTTTACCAATGTATTGGAAAATTCCAAATGGCGCCCGACTCTCTTTAACACGGTAAGTTTGGGAAAAGGTGTTATAAATAATAAACTAGACAAAATACTATTAAAAAAAAAAAAACACTGAATATATATATGTCAACCTATGTCACGGTAATATATATTGAGCAAGTTTCTAGCAGTATTTTGTCTAGTTTTATATTTATAGCACCTCTTCCCAAACTTACCGCGTTAAAGAGAGAGTCGGGCGCCATTTTGAATTTTCCAATACATCAGTAAACACAGTATGTTTTTCGAGCTGAATAAACAGAAATAAAAACACTGAAAACATCCAGTTAGGTAGAAAAGTAACTTATCTTGCTTTTGATAACATTTATTTGTTATATATTTGTTTTTTGACAACTTTTTCGAATGTGTACAGTAATACATACCATAAATATTTATATAATATTTTTCAGTCCGTTCTTTTAATAAATAATACCTTTCACTGAGTATTTTCAAATATTTTAAAGTAAGCATTTTTCACGGCAGTGTTTTTTTTTTTTTTTACAATTGGTGAAATATCAATATTTTAGCACGGGCGTAATTCATTTCTTTGAAATATATTTAAAACTTCAATTTTTTGTTTTTTTTATAACATTTTAACTGTAAATAATTTACATAACGAGTTTGTTTTACTCTACAGTAGATTCGAAAAAGTTGTCAAAAACAAATATAACAAATGAAGGTTATCAAAGGCAAGATAAGTTACAAACATGCCGACATTTTTCTTTTTAAAATATATTGATAAACATTGTATGATTTTCGAAGCGATTACATGTTTTAAAGTGAGTAAAACCACTAAAAACCTTCCCAGATAGGTAGAAGAGTAACTTATCTTGCCTTTGATAACATTTATTTGTGATATATTAGTTTTTTGACAACTTTTTTGAATCTCTGTACAGTAATACAAACCTAAAATTTAATTTAACTTGAAAATAATATTTAAAATACACGTGCGTACACTGCACAAGCACCCTTATTATCATAATAGTAATAATAATAATAATAATAATAATAATAAAAAAAAAAAAACTGGTGTAGATGACATCGACTGGCGCCACACCACACTAAGTAGTTGTGAAGGGTCAGGGAGGATGGAAAGACCGAGATGAGAGTACTGACCAAATCTCCACTGGAAGTGTGCAGTTCAAATCTGGTATCTTGGGGAGGCATTTTGTCACTCAAACCCCAGGAAACACCAATGGCCGATGCCAACGAGAAATCAGTGACAACGGCTATTGCAATAACATACAATCATCTGCACAAGTGGTCAAGAGGTGGAGAACACTGGAAATCTGGGGAGACTTGTCACTTGGTCTCCAGAGAACACTACAGGTTACTGCCAGTGAGCAATCACTGATGATGGCTTGTGAGGCAACTAATACGCTACACATTTTGATGAAAAACATGGGGAAAAAATGGACATAGAACAGAAAAACAAAATTTTAAATATAATTTCTGTATTGAAATATTTCAACATATAATCTTGTGGAGAAAATCCAGCTTCCCAATAAGGGGCTCTCTGGATAGGAACAAAAATAATCTTTGTCATGAAAGATTTCTCCTCCACCGACCGAAGACAGAAAAGGTAAAGTGTAGCATCAAAACAGATACTACACTGATCTTGTTCCGAAGGCCAAAAAATAATTTGTTTAATGTTTCTTTGTTTGTTCCCTGAATTCATAATTCAGTTTTATCAGTTTTAAATTGTATATTGCTTTAAAATTACTTAATTTTACATAGATAATGTTTATATTTTATATTAAATAAAGTTCAGTTTAAGTAGTAATCGAACTGTGTTCCTTTTTCTTTTTAAAAATGTTTTATTGCTCTTTTTCAAATGGCCCTCTTATAGTACTGACAGTCTGACAAATCTTACCTACATTGCCTGCAGACATTTTTCAGTTAACAGGCCTTCTTACTCTCGGTGGTCGTGGATACGTGCAATTTAAACTTTTTTTTTTCTTTCGATATTTTCATTTTTTTAATGTCTTGACTAAACTGTACAAGTACCTACATTTCTACAGTTGGGGAAAATGGGAAGCAGGGAAGGAATTCCAAATGCATGTGGATCAGAGGAAAGAAGCTGAGTAGAAAATCTGTCATCTAAAAATTATCCTCTTTTCATGTTCAATGGGGACCTAACAAATCATAAATCATCACCAATTTAGATAAAATAACATACCCACCTATCAAATGCAAATATATTGTGCCGGAGTAAAATAAACAATTTTTTATTTATCAAATTTTTGCTGCTTATTCAGAATTACACTTAGTTAAAAACAAAAATACAAAAGAATTTTTATATGTAACTCGTCATGAATATCACGTAAATGGATTAAGTAATTTTTTTTTTTTTTGGATTTAAAAAAAAAAAAAATCACATTTGGCGATTTGTAGCAATTAAAGTTTTAGCTATTTTGAATACAAACAAAATCTCTGCAGTCAAATTGAATCGTTGCTCTTGAATTTTGGAAAATTAAAACAATATGCTCCTCCTAGCCGACTCCTCACTTCCTCATAAAATTTGATTTTTTTAATTAAAAAAACCCCCCCCAAAAAACTTGATCAATTTACGTGATTTTTGAAATATAACGTCTTCGTTTCTTTTGGGGTTTTTTTAATTAGAAAAAAATTATCAGTAAATATAATTTATTTTTTAAATTTATTAATGAGTTACCATTTTACGAAGACCAAAAATAACTCAAGGATAAGAGTTAGATCAATAGATTGGCAGTTGAATAATGACGAATATTATGAGATGATTGAAAATGAATGAAGTAAATAAAATTTGTTGAAAATTGTTTATTTACATTGGATTTTCAAGACAGCAATCTTATGGGAACTTTTTCTCCAGATGGGAAGTTCTTGGAAAGAAACTTTCACAGAAATTCCATTTGATATACCAAGATGAAATCAGAGATTGAAGCTCACTGTTATAAGATTGTATAATTCCTTTGTATTCTAAGTAAATTAAAATTATTTTATTACAATTTTAGCAAAGATATTTTTTTTCCCAGTTGAAGAGTAAAACTTTAGAAAAGCACAGATTGGATACTTCAGTCAACAGATGGTCAAATGAAAAATGGACTTACTTAGAGTGACATCACCAAAAAGTACAGAATCAAAGTAACCAGCGAATCCATGGAGGACAGCATCAGATTTAATAGGGAATTCTAAACTCACGTAACGTGAATTATCAATTACTTCATCTGAAAAATAAAAATAAAAACATTTTTGGTATTTCTTTGCAGGAAAGCACAGAAACAATTGAAGAAATTATGATGGACTAGCGGAACCTTGAAGACTTATCTAAAGAAAAGCAAAGTTATGTGTGTTTATAAGTAGCATCAGTGATTAAGTAAAATTGTTAATGGAAAAATATAAATAACTTAGTAAGTAATGGACAAATTCAACATAAATTTCCGATATTTTGAAAGCTTTTTTGAGACATTTTTCATATTTTCAAAGCCTTTTCAAGGTAATAATAAAAATAAGGCCTTTTCAAGTCTGTAATCACTGGATAAATAGATTCCGACCCAATAAACAGCAATTCTCCCTTTGCTAGAAATCTCGCTCATGGAATGTGAGAAGGATTAAAAGACAAAATAAAGGAAGCCAAAGTTACGAAGATACTGACGGTAAACCCAAGGTTTATTCCTTTATTTACTTCAATAGATTCACATGTATTATATTAAAAATTATTTATAGATTCACATGTATTATATTAAAAATAAATAAAAGGATTAGGATGGAAATTTTTTTTTTGTTTGCTGTAACATTTGAAATACAAAATGATATTGTCTCTAATTTACACAAAGAGCCCTCAAGATAACATATCTTGCCATTTTATCAAAAGCTTTCTCCAAATTTATAAAAAAATACAGTTTTTTTTTTTTTTTTTTTTTTTTTTTGCATTTGTTACAGGATAAATATAGCATCGTTGATATTTCGCTCAGGCATAAAATCAAACTGCATGTCATCTATACTCCTCAGGTTTCTTATTTATTGCTTAATTATTTTATTAACCACTTTCGGGACCTGATCCATCAGCTTTTATTTCATGTTCATACCTTTCTCAATTATGTAAGTAAAAAAAAAAAAAAGATCTTAATTAGCTGGTTCCATAATCACAATTAGTATCCATTACATGCCCTGCGTCTCCTATAGAGAATACAATACAAAAGACAGCAAAATAAAGATATAATAATTTATTTGGTGCTTGTATAGATTTGGTGATCTTCTAAACCAATGCATTTTGTGGTGAAAACATTATGTATTTACATGTCATGCGGAAATTAGTATAAATCCCAAAAATTACTAACAATGATCCAGCAGAAAAATAATTACAAAGAAAAATAGAATTTATCGAATTATCGCGTTTTATAATGGAAGAGTTGAGCAATCAATTCAATGACAAACTGACTTATCTCCTTCGATTTCAATTTACGTAAATTAAAGGTCTGCCATGTGGCCGATTTGTTAAAAATACACCTAACACATCTTCTATTGGATCATTTTTTTTTTGTAATTTTTGGAAGTGATACTAATTTCAATATGACATGTATGTAATGTTTTCACCTGAAATGCATTGGTTTAAATGATCACCAATCTATACAAGTAGTCTATTCTATTGCAGGCATAGCGTACATACGTTGAAGAGGAAAATGTTAAGGAATATATTTACTGTTATCAAATACTCGCATATTTGTAGAATCAGTCTGAGCGTGAAACTTTTTCCGAAAATGAATTTATTAGCTTTTCTAAATTTTTGATCATCTACATAAATGTTTTAAGATATTTTACAAGTACATCTTAGAGAATTCAAGAAAATTTTTTAATTGCTTGAACATGAAATTCTTTCTGGTCGCCGTTTTTTTTTTTGTAAAACAAAATTTTTTTTTTTTTTTAGTCCCATCGTTGATTTTCTTTGACCAATGTAATTTTTCACGTGTTGATCCCATCATTCTACCTGCACTCACCTATTTAGATTCTAACGAAATATTAAAAAAATCTTGTTTACTTACCTTTGTTAGGATGGGCAAATTTAAAAACTTTCTGTGGTTCCGATAATACTTGACAATTGTGCAGTCTAACAACGTAAGGCATTTCAAATGGTGCCTGAAAAATACATTTGGCAAGAATAAATAGTTTATCTTTATAGATAAAAACGGCAAGTTGTTCGTTGAGATTTAAAGTTAATGTGAAAAGGCCAATTATTTTGATCTGGAACTCAATCAAATATACAGAAAATCAAAGAAAATTGTTTGGCATATGAGACTCACAAAAAAAATTCTTAAAGGTCCAAATTGCATCCCCTGAATTAATATACCATGAATGTGATTCTTATAAATTTGACATCATTTAGAATAAACAGACAAAATGCTAAGGGAAGCATGTTTAAGATGAAAATATTTTATTAAAAATATTTTTTTATTTTGAAATTTTTTATTATTATGAATTTCATATCTGAAAAAGTGTTTAAAAAAATTTTTTTTTTTACCTGTATTTATTTTTTTGTAAGTAGAAATGTCCTTGCCTAGTGTTAATGTTGAGGCAGTGGTCAGGTGTAATTGAATGATTTAAGATGGAAAACACCACTTTACATCATTTTTTTTAAGAATGTAGATGCTGTAGTGTAATAAAATTTGGCAAAAGTTCTTGGAAGCATCTTTAAGAAATTTGAAAGTTTGAACAGACAAAATGCATTTGAACTTTGGCAAAATTTATTATTTTATAAATTTATCCTAACAAAAGGTGGATTATAGTCAGCTAACATACTTCTTAACTTCCAACATAGCGCTACTTTTATCGTTCTTCAATATTTCTATTGTGAAGTGATTTATTGAAATAAAATATAAGAAAAGGGCATTATCGAAATAAAATATAAGAAAAGGGCATTATCGAAATAAAATAAGAAAAGGGCATTATCGAAATAAAATAAGAAAAGGGCATTATCGAAATAAAATAAGAAAAGGACATTATCAAAATAAAATAAGAAAAGGACATTATTGAAAAGTATACAATAAAAATTAACGACATTATACAGATAAAAACAATACAATTAGTTTTTATTTGCACTTTCAATTGCAAAATTTAAGTTTTTATTTTATTTGAAATTTTATAAAAAAATATGTTCATGAAATTATAAAAATTAATTTTTTTGGAATTTATATAATAAATATGTTTGAGAAGGACCAAGTGAACTCGTCAGGCCAGCAATCCAAAGTTCATAAAACATATGCTATGTACAAAAATACAAGAAAATGCCCTCAATATCCACCGAAAGGGAGAGAGGATAATGGATCAAACTTGAATTATTGGAAAACAACACAAACAAAACAACGGATAGGGAGTAAAAAACAACTGAATTTCTATGCATCTGTGGACTGAAATATAACCCCGGAAAAGGAATAAACATTTGCCAGAATAAAATGGGATGTGCTACTCATCTAATGACTCATACGCAGCACTCTATTATAACAGATGTCGGAAAATCAAGGCTAGAATGCAAACCACAGTGCTAAGGATATCCATGCAATTGCACCATTGGGTGAGATAAAACAACCCAGAATTTCCACTGGCAAATATGATCATGGTTGGAAGAATGTGGTCACGTTATATACAAAATTTGTATTGCATTGAATAGTGACAAATGATGAAAATACCAGTCAAGGATAGATAGAGGAAGATGACAAGCCTGTACAAGAACGTTTTTTTTTCTCATTTATTATTATCTATTTTTTTTTCTTTTAATTATTCATTTGTTTTATATACATATTTAATTTTATTCAGTCATTTATTTTTATAATATATATTTACTACATTTGGTTTATTTTCCTTTTCTTTTGATACGAGCGTGTCTTAATTCGGCAAATGTGTCAAGACGCAGCCGTTGAACTTTTGAACGTCATGTGAAACTGGGCCGTTGATTAAAGCGGAAACGCTAGAATCATTAAACATCCAGTTTTTAGTCTATTGAACAGTTCAGTTAAATGCAATTCACATAATAGGGCCTCAGATCAATGGGGGTGGGGCGATACGTGAGGAAAAAAAAAAAAAAAAAAAAAACGTAGAGGGGTAGGCTTTGAAACGGTGCATATTCTCTCCTGACGACCTGAAATTATCTATATACCGGAATGAATTACTCTACAAAGATAAACTTTATTACATACAAGTTCTACAGGGAGAGTTAGGTTCCAAAATGGTGCATATTCTCTCCTAATTACTCGATATTATCTGGAGACCAGAATGAAATACCCCACAAGTTAAAACATCTGATAAAATTGATTATACACATGTCTGCAAGGTAAGCTGTTTCTTCTAAACAACAATATCTTCTGTTGGTAGTTTACTTCTTTGCGAATTTCTGCTACTCTTATGGTAGCAAATATTCTTCTTTAAAATATAAAAAATAAAATTATTGAAATCAAGATAAGAGAATTTTAAACATTAAAAAACAAAAAAAAGTATCCAATATGCATTCCCAAAAGATTTTGAAAAGTGTTTTCAATAATTCTCAAAAAAAATTAAAAAAATTAACTCCAAATTAAAATAAAACCGAAAAAAGCTTTTCAATAATTATTAGAAAAAAAAAAAATGGTACATTGTTAGGGGAGATACAGGTGGGAGAGAAAAAAGCGAAGGAACAGATTTGTCACGTCATTGTTTCCAGTAGCACTTTGCCGGAAGTATGTTAGCTGACTATAACCGAAAAGTGATTTGCTTCATTTATCAAGGATAGAAGTTATTTGTGGCAAAAAAAAAAAAGGGGGGGTGTATGAGATGCCTACACTTTCTTCTCTAAATTGAGCCAAAATAAATAAAATAAAAAAATTTAAAATTCTGGCCATTCTGCAGAAACCAGATTTTGCTTAAAAAAATTAAAAAACAAATAAAATTTTTTTACATCACCTTTTCTAAATTCAAAGAAAAAGCAGAATTCTGACTTTTCTGATTTTTATCTTAGAAAAGAAACTATCGTATAATTTTGACAAAACAAGTGACACTTTGTTTACCTCTGGCGATTTATCTTTTTCTTTGCTGAGTCTGACTTCATTATACAGTTTGGCCGATTGTAAAGGTGCTAAATATGAAGTATATTCTTGGGGGATGCTGATGCCATCTTCTACAATAGAGGAATAAAAAAGGATTTAATTACGAAAACAAAATGTTTAAATATTTTTAAAAACAAGCTATTACAAACATTTCAAGTGTCAAAACTGTTTGTTAGTTTTTTTCCAGAAAAAGAAAATCATAAAAAGCAGGAATTAAGAGAATTGTATTGATGACAATTTTCATTTTGTTTGGCAAAAGTTGATTTTTTAGAAAAAAAATAAATAAATAAATAAAACAAAAAAACAAATAAGCTAGAATAGATAAAAGATAAACAGGAAAATGTTTTTAATTAAGAAAAAAAAAAAGAAAAAGATTTTCCGATAAAAACGAAAAAGCTTAAAAAGGTGCTTGGTGATCTTTTAAACAAATACATTACGTGCTTAGTTTTAGGTATAATGTCAAAATTAATGTAAATTTCACAAATTACAAAAATGATCCAATAGAAGACTGTATTTTAACAAAAACTCATCCACAATTAAATTCCGACAAATTTTGTTTAAAAATGTTAGATCTGTCGAAAATTCTCTGACACCAAAGATAGTAGATAAATGAGAGTTGGGTCTGGTATAACGGTTGCAAAATTTTCCAAGATCATGACTATAAATCAAAACCCGTGCGTCTAAACTCTAGTATTGGTAATAAAATAATATTTGCTCAAAGTATCCCTCATCAGAACTCACCCTGCTCCAATAGAAGCAATCCCTTAAATAACCAATAACTGTCATACATATGCAAGTAGCAGCAGATTTAAGTTACAATTAAAACGTCACAGTCCAAAATGAATCTGATCCTCCTCCGATCTCCAACCTCAAGTCAAGCGAGTTGTTTAACTTATTTTTCTTGCAGACCCTTAATTTAAGTCAAGAGTTATTTCTCTTTTTGATTATACTGCATTGGTTGCGCAACTCTTCCACATAAAACATTCGATAAATTCTATTTTTACTTATAATTATTCTATTTGATCATTTTTTTTTTTATATTAATTTTGACATGTTTTCACCTGAATTGTGTTGGTTTAAAAGATCACCATTCTACACAAGCATCAGATTAAAACATCAAAAAATAAAAAGTAAATTTAACCAATTTTTCAGAAAAAAGTACAAGTTATATAAAAAAAATTGCTTACCTTTAAGAAATCGTTGAGCTCCATCCAAGCATTCTGGAGACAATTCATTATCACCAAAAGATCCAAGCAGCTCACTTACAAGAATGTCTGCTTTCTCCGGCGCTTCCCATTCTCGCATATCTTGCCAAACCACTTCAACCTGTTCCTCCCACATTTCATCTTTTAAATTTTCCAACCTGACAAGATACAAAGAGAAAAGCTATATCAAAGCATACTGAAAAAAATCATTGATAGAACTTAAGACTCTCTCCTAGGAGTGGTTTAACTGTCCAAAAAATGTGAAGACATGTAAAAAAAACAAATGTTATATGATTTTAGTGATTTATAAAACTCTTCTCAACTTTACCTCATTTTAGTTTGAAGACCTCCAACTACAAACATGCTAATCATGTACAAAATAACTTCATTCCATGATGCAAGTACTATTAAGTAAAAATTATTAGATTTACCTTTTTTTTTTTTTTTTTTTTTTTTTTAAATGTAAAAAATTTGAGACATCTGGGGTTGACAACTATGTTCTTGCCATATATATATATATATTCTTTTTAAATTTTGGAATGCATTATTTTCAAATTGAAAAAAAAAATATTTCATTTGAAAATCTATTATTTTTCAAGTTAATTTCTGTGAATTTTCAGATCTTTATTAAAATCAAAGAACACGGAGCGTTTCAAACAAGTTTTCATTTTTAATTTTTGCTTTCAATGCGATATTGAAAATATTGTTCAACATTGGAAAAACATTGTCAACAACAAGAGAGACTTTGCACTATTTGGATTATTTGTACCATTGTTCTCATCTGTCCGCAAGGACCTGTGGCACAGTGGTTAGAGTACTTGGAAAAATCAATTGTAAAAAGTGATATTCTCTTGAAGGTTGAAGGTTCAATCCTCAGTGTGGGCGACTGAAAAATACAATTGCGAATTACTTAGGACCTCTATCCAGTCAGGGTTGACGGAACAAGAGCATGCTACCATCGTGAAGTAAATAAAGGGCTCTGCTCGAAATTCCGACCAAATTCCAGAGTTCGACAAAAACATTCCTGAGTTCAACATGATACATCTGAAGAAGATCGGAGATTACATCGACCGAAATGTGAAAATCACACTTAAGATGAAAACAGTAGTTCGATGAATCCAAATAACACTGTTCTTATCTTACATGTTATTTTCACATTTTGGTTAATGTAACCTCCAACCTTCTTCGAGTACATCTTGTTGAAAATATTATGTATCAATTTGGAAAGTAAATGCAGACTCATTCCTTAAGGAATCTATTATATAAATGCAACAAAGTATGCACAAACTACATGTTAGTTACTTACGTTACAATTGCATTTGGATTTTTCTCAACAGCATACACCTTAATTTTTCTTTCTGCTTTTTTGCTAGCTGTAATGGCAGCTCTGACTAGGGGACCACGTCCAGCGCCGACCACCATAATCACACTGTAAAAAAAAAAGGAGAAACGTTTTTCATAAATTATATATTATTTCAAATAATAAAGAAACTAACTTTTTAAAATTAGGAGATAAATTTACAGTGTTATTTTATCATGTAGCATAAATCAGAATCAAGATTGATAAATTATTTGTGAATATAAATATATCTTATGGCACACTTTATAACTACTTTTTTTTGTTAGCTTTTCAATTTATTGAAAGAAAATTTTTTATTTCGTTTAACATATTCATAAATTTGGTTAAACACTTCATTTTTTTTTACATGGTTTCTTATTTGTAAATGTAAAATTTCAGACCAATAAAATTATGATCAAAGTTAACACTACATAAATACAAATAGAAAATTAATGCCCCTATATTCTATTTTCTATTTTCACAATATTTAACTTAATCTGCAATGTGTATAGCCATGGTTGTATAGGTATTGCTATATATATATATATATATATATATATATATGGATAAAATTGAAGAAATTCTGTCTTTAAAACTTACACCGTCTTACTATCTTTGTCCTCTTCTTTTACACGGCTCAACAAAGCATAATAGATAGCCTAAAGAAAAGAAAGTGACAATATTGGCAAGTTAAAAAAAAGGGTTGATATGCTACCAAAATAAACATCAAGATTCAGAAAAAGAAAAGGACAGAAAAAGTTAATTGCACATAAAAGTCATTTAAAAAAAAAAAAAAAAGAAAAAAAGATTGATATAATGCTGAATTTTCTTGAAGAAAACAGTTATTTTTGACCAATAAACTTAAATGGAATTTGGCAATACTTTGAAGATTTGGGAAACGAAAATTTATTTGGTAGTAAAAATCACTTTTCAAGGATTTATGATAACTGAATAATGGCTTTGTTCAGCCCATATCAAGTCCCTTCAGGCAGGGTGGTCTTTGACATCTCAGAAGATTTAGCTGTCAGTTTTTTTTTTTTTTTTTTTTTTTTTTTCAAATCATAAACCGAATTATGATCCTTACATAAATTCTCTTCTCGGGAAATATGTGAAGTTGTTAAGAATTGCTTATCAAGAAACTAGAAAAGTCACACACGTTTCCACGGTATTGATTGTTAATTACTTGCAGATAACCTGCTTTCTATAATTGGAGTTAATATAAACTTAAATGAAAGACAATTATGATTGGGGGGGGGGCATCTTTTCATTGTAGCAAGGGAAGGTGGAAAAACAGATGAAGAAAAGGAACGTGTTGTTGGTTGTTTTTGTTTTATGGCATATCAACCTTTTTCAGGTTATTTAATGCCGAATCTAGTTATTTTGAGGAACGATTTTTAATGGAGTATATTTTATTTTTAAGTCGGATTCTATTTAACCCATAGTTGGGACCCTAACAAGTACTACCACTCCGGGTCAGAGTGGACCTGGGAGCAATGGCAATTAAAGGATGGCTCCACACTCCCTAAGGCCCGCAAGGTGGGGTCTCACCATCGGATATAGTTTTAGGTCATATCCAGGACCGTTGTACAAAGGGTTCTTTTTAAATTTATTTATAAAGGCCAATTTTTTTTAAGATATGAGAGTATGGTGTGGGGATTGTTTTTATCAAATAACTCTTTAATATTGTTTTCTTTGTAGAATCGATTTCTTACTGTTACAAAATCAGTACATTCAATTAATGTGTGTTTGATTATAAGTGGTGTTTGACAAGGTATACAGATGGGTTGGCTTTCTTTTTTTAGGAAATATGAGTGGGTTAAGTGGATATGGCCTATTTTTATTCTTGTTAGTTTGACTTCTTTTCTGTTTAATTTCGTATTTTGTTCTTGTTTTTTGATTTTTGGCATGATTTCGTGAAGTTTATTGTTAGGGTGTTCATTCCAGTAGGTTTGCCATTTCTCTGTTGTATATGCGTTGATACGTCTTTTTAGATCTATGTATGGAATTTTAAAATTTGCATCGATTGGGAGATTTAAGGCGTTTTTTACTGCAGAATCTGCTAATTCATTACCTTTAATACCAGAATGGCTCGGTATCCAGCAGAAAATGATTTCTTTTTTACTGTTTAGTTCAGTTAATTTTTGGAGTAATTTTGCGATTAGGGGTTGTCCATCTTTTTATTTTTAATCGCTTTTAGAGTAGATTGGGAGTCTGAAAGGATTATAAATTTGTTTTTGTTTTGTTATTGGGGACGAGTTTGAAAGCTAAGATTAGAGCATGTATTTCAGCACTGAAGATTGAGGTTTCTTTTGGGAGGTTTGATTGTTTTTTGATTGAATTATTGAGTTTTGCTGCACTGGCTGTTGCGTTATTTTGTTTAGACCCATCTGTATAGATGTATGTGTGGTCTGGATACTTTTCTTTGATTTTATCGAGATCATCATGATAAGTTATTGGAGGAGTATGTTTCTTTTCATATTTACTTAAACTTAGGTCGATGTTAGGTGATACAATTTTCCAGGGAGGGGTTTTGAATAGGACAGTTTTGTGAATTTTAGTTATAGGTAGACTTGCTTCTTTGGAAATCGATTTTATTCTAAGTCCAAAGGTTTCGATTGCATTTTCTTTTTGGTGGAAAAGTTGTTTACAGTTTGGATTTAAAGTGCTATTGTGTGATGGGGTTGGCTGTAAGTTTTTTGTAGTATTTTAGACCGAGGTTTTGATTTCTGAGCATTGGAGGAGTTTCATGTGCTTCTGCATACAGGCTTTCTACAGGGGAGGTTGGAAATGCTCCTAGTGCTAGTCTTAGCCCGGAGTGGCATATTGTGTTGAGGGTTTTTAGATATGACTTTCTGGTGGATTGATATATGAAGCTACCATAATCTATTTTTTATCTAATTAATGCTCTATATAGTTTGAGTAGTGTGTTCTTGTCAGCTCCCCAATCTGTATGGGTGATGACTCGTAGGAGTTGTAATGCTTTATTACATTTGGTTTTGATGTGATTGATGTGTGGAATGAAATTTAGTTTTTTGTCAAAAATGATTCCCAGATGCTTGTGTTTATTTACGAATAGAATTTTTTCGCCTTCAATCTGTAAGGTTGGGTCAGGATGGAGTTTGCGTTGATTACAGAAATGGATGCATTTTGTTTTAGTTTTGGAGAATTTGAAACCATTTTTAGTTGCCCATTTATTAATTTTATTTATGTTATGTTGCAGTTTTCTTTCAATAGTGTGAGTGTATTTAGATCTGTAGCTGATTGAGCAGTCATCTACATATAAGGAGCTATGTATATCAGGAGAGAGTTCTTTTATAATGTTATTGATTTTTATGTTAAAGATAGTTGTTGATAATATGCTGCCTTGGGGCACTCCTTGATTTTGTCGGTCTGATAAAGTTGAGTCTATGTGAACTTGGAAAGATCTGTCTGTTAGGAAGTTTTTTATGAATTCAGGTAATCTGCCTCTTAGTCCGATGTTGTGGAGATCTTTTATGATACCGTGTTTCCAGATAGTTTCATATGCTTTCTCAAGATCGAAAAAAACAGATGTTACGTGTTCCTTATTGATAAAAGCTTCTCTGATATAATTTTCGAGGTTAGTGATGTGGTCTATATATCCTCGATTTTTTTGGTATCCACACTGGACTTCAGAAATTATTTTGTTGTCATCTAGATACCATATAAGACAGTAGTTAATCATTCTTTCGAATGTTTTGCATAGGCAGCTTGTGAGAGAGCTATTGGTCTGTAGTTTTCTGGGTTTGATGTATCTTTTCCCAGTTTGGGTATTGGTATTATTGTTGCATTTTTCCATGAAGTTGGGAAATCTTTTGTTTCCCATATTTTATAAATTTTGAGGAGTTTTAATGATTCTGGTGGAATTTCTTTAAGGAAGCTGTAGTGCACTTCATCTGGTCCTATAGCTGAGTTATGGGATTTTTCTATGGCGGTTTCTAGTTCATTGAGTGAGAACATTTCATTGTAAGGCTCTTGGTTTTTGGAGTTAAAGTTTATTTTGTACTTTTCTTCATATTTCTTAAGTATTTGGAATTGTCTATTGTAGTGTTTTGATGATGAGTTTCTGGCAAAGGTTTTAGCTAGTGTGTTAGCAATATCTTTTTTATCAGTTATTTTCTGTTTATTTGTGAGAACGTGTTTGATTGGATTCGGATTATATTTTCCAGTTATTTTCCTAATCATTTCCCAGACGGTTTTGGGTTTAGTGGTGATGTTGATTTTGTTGACAAATTGTTGCCAGCAGGATCTTTTGGATTCTTTAATTGTTTTTCGAGTTTTAGCTCATTGGTGTTTGTATCCTATTAAGTTGTTCATTGTGGGTTGTTTTTTAAATTTTCTTAAGGCTGCTTTTCTCTGTCTAATGGCCGTTTTACATTCTGGATTGAACCATGGTTTGTTTTTTTTCCAGGAGGAGAATTTTTGGGTATGCATTTTTTTCATGAGGAGGGAGGTATATTGAGCAGATTGTGATTGTTTTATGTAATGTGACTTGAGTTGTAATTGCTTGGAGATTTGTTTTGACAGAAATTGCTTTGAGGTATGTTATTCCTTACAAGAATTGAGGTGCCTCCATTAGCACGAAGGCCTGTGTTATGGAAATAATTTTATTGTTCATAGTTTGGTGTTTTGAAATGGTTACTATTTTGTAGGAAGGTTTCTTGTAAGCAAACAATGGCTAGGTTGAAGAGTGAGATAAGTATAAGAAGTTCATTATAGTTAGATCTTATTCCACAATTCCATTGGATAATTTGTTGTGTTTTATTTCTATCCATGAGACTGTTTAGTTTTCCTCTATTTCCATCTCTTTAGAAGTAGACGGTTTATCTTTTGTTGGAGTTTGTGTCTTTGTTGAAGTGTTTTGCTGGCTTTTTTCTTTTTTTTTGTTTGGATCTGAACGTCGATCTGGATCTTGCTTGAGATGTTGCCGTTTTGGCTTCTTGTTCATTTTTTCCCTCTTGATTACTTGTGTTTGGTTTCTTTTTTTATCTGGGGTGTTTTCAGTTTCCATTTTTTCTAGAATTTGGAATCTATTTTGAGTGTCTATTGTTTGGTTTTCTTCTTTTCTGGAACGTTCTTTATTTGCTGTTTTATCATTGCTTCTGTTTTTATTAATTTCTGGTGGTTGTTTTGTTGGTTTCTGTGATAATTTTTTTCATGGTTCTGTTGTGGATGGAATATTATTTTCTTTGTTTGGATTTGTTATTTCTATTTTGTTTCCCAGATTTGAGTATTTTTCTTTTAGGCTATTTTGAAATTCTGGCCATTCTTTAATATTTAATGTAATCAGTTTGTTTATCAGCTCCCTATATTGATCATGTATTTCATTATGTTGGTATCGTTTAGTTGTCTTTTTTGTTGTCTGAGCATATGGGTTGTCTTTCATGTACGTCTCAACTATTTTTCTGGCTTCTGGAAAGGTTATGTTTTTTTTTGTACTTTACTTCTGTAATTTCTCTTTCTTTTTTATATGTTTTGCATATTTTAGAGAAGACCGGGTGATCTTTGCAGTTTGCGCATTTCACCTCATTTATGCATTTTTCTTCGGTGTGGTCAGGCTCTTTGTTGTCGCATTTTCCACATTTTTATTCCTTTACAGGCTTCTTTATGATGTCCATATTTTTGGCAATGAAACATCTTAATGGGGCTGGGATATATTGGTCTACTTTTACATTTAAGTAGCCAATTTTTATTTCCTTAAGTGTTGCTGATCTGTTAAACGTTAATATGTATGTGTTGGTGGTTATTATTTTATTGTTTCTTTTTATGTTTATGCGGATGTGGTTGATTACTCCTTGTTTTTCTAATTCGGTTTTTATTTCTTCTTCAGTTGCTAGCGATAGTTCATAACTTCGAATTACTCCTTTCGAAGTGTTTAATGTTTTATGGGGAAAGACTTTGCACTTGTACTCATGGAAGTTCTTCATTTTGAGTAGAAGATTGGTTATCTCAACTAGTAGATTTCAATCTTTTGTTTTTTTGATCATTTTTGGTTTACTTTTTGTGGATAATGTTTTTTCTATTAGGAAAGGTGATAAATTTCCAATTTTTTTATTTTCGATTAATTCAATAACCAAGAATCGTGGGAAGTTTCCTTCGTCTATGGTTGGAACGGTTTTTCTAGTTTTGAATTTTTGTTCATCTGAGCTTGAGAGGTCGGAGGAATGGTTTCTTTTAAGGGTTTTGAGGGGGATGCTTTTGTTTTTATCAGCCATGAATTTTGGGATTTATTTTTCATCAACAACACTCCCTACCCACCTTGGAGTCCAAAATTGGGGTATAGTAAGGGGGGAAACGTGTTGTAAAATTCGCTGATCATTCCAGTGTCAGAAGGGTGGATCCTTGCTTGTTAGAATCAGTGAATGTAAACCGATAAGCTATATTTGAGAATTATGAATTGAATTTTATTAGAGGAAAATTCTTAATATAGGTCTGTGCATAGAGAGCTTCAAACAGTCAGATAGAGTATCAGAAGAGAGACTCAACCGAATTGAACTGAGAGACTCCACGTTACTGAAAGTTTAACCCTCGAACTTAGAGTTGATAACTAAACTTGAAAATCGCCCAGTCATGGTGAAAGTAAATTTTTGACTCGTGGAAGGGGACCTTGCAGGTTCAACTTGTTTATTTTTTTTTTTTCCAATAAGCTTTTTAATGTTACCAATTTGATTATTTTTTTGTTTTATTATTCATTTTTATATTATTTTTTGTTTTATTATTCATCACTAGTATTATATACTACATGGTCAATTTAATGGCAAACCCTGCTTATCTATATAGCTATAAAAGTGACAATGTATGTGCGCATGAGGACAACTCTTAACTTATATACTATTGGAGAGCAAGCAGAGTTATCCCGGAAAATCCGTTTATGCAAAAATTTACTCTCACCACAACTAATGTTTGTGCAAAAGTAGTTATTGAGAAATGTGCAAACAAACGAATGATTTGGGAGCAATTTTACCCCTATACTGACCCCTAGTGAAGCAACAAGAGTTAGCTTGAGAAAATCTGTTCTGGTAAAAATTTGCTGTCACCAGGACTAATGTTCATACAAAATTTTTTTTAAAATCCTAGGTGTGGTTATTGAGAAAAGTACAAACAAATGAATGGGAGTGAATTACTTTTGTTGGGAGACCAACAATTCTTATTCCTCCAGTAATGATTTAATTCAGAATAAAATCTAGCATTTTCTTTATCATTTACTTCATGCATATTTTTTTTTTTTTTTTTTTTTTTTTTTTTTTACTTTTGCTCATATAAAAGTTATTTTACTTCAACAAAACTTTACTATAAAAATGCTGAATTAATACAAATGAAGGCCCTTATAGATAACCACCACAGATACATAATTTAACAAAAAATCTTACCTCTTTATACTGAGTATATTTCACAGGATCTTTTTCAAAAATTTCGTAAGTCATAGATTCTAGATTATCCATTAATGGCTGTTTAATAAAAATGAAATAAATTGGAACAGAATTAATAATTAAATCATGTAAAAAAAAAAAAAAAAAAAAAAAAAAGATAAAAATTTGTCAGTGATTAAATAAAACAAGTTTCATTTCTCAAATTGATTTTATTTTATTTATACTATTTGAAAATGAAATCTTTTACAAAGAAATTAGAGACAGCATTTTATTAAACTAGAAGAATACCAGTCCCAGGATGGGTAAAATTACTAAACATAACAGTTTTGCACCAGTTTTATGCCTCCTTAGATAGATTCAAATCAAGATATGTTACTAAATTTTATGACTCAAACCTTCATTTCAATTTGGATCCAAATCCATTATATGATTTTGATTCTAGGATATTAAGACTTAATACCTTAAGAAATTGAAATTCAAAAAAATCTTAATTGGTGCCTATGGATATAATTTGATATAAACCTGAAATATTTGAATTTTAACTTTAAAATATTTAAAAGAATTTGAAATTTTGGAAATATTTATTAACAGGTCTAATACATATTGTAAAAATTTCACAAAAGTCAGAGTTATCTGAATTTTCATGAAGGGTCTCCAGCTCATTTTGTAAGAGCACAATACTATTATATAATAACCTATATTTGAACCACTTACCCTAGCAGCTGTGTTTCAAAACTAATGATGATTAATTAGTTTAGGAGTGAATCTAGTACATACATATGTATAAATATATAGTCACATTTAACAATATAAATATGTGATACTATCAACGACCCCTCCCCCAAGTGTTAGGAAGTGTAAAAAAAAAAAAAAAAAAAAAAAAAAAAAGGAAATAAGTTTATCAGCAGAACAAAAAGGAGAGAAAGTTGTTCACCAAGGAACAAAAAATAAAGCTGAAATAGGATTGTTAATCAAGATGTGGCAGTGATAGGAACAAAGAACCAGAAAATATTTAGAGTTAGTTTACTGACAGTTTTAGGAGTGACAATGTGTTTTACGATAGGACAGTTTTCCAAGTGGACATAGTTGAATGCAGGTCATGACTTGAAACACATCAAAGAGTTAATGTCAATTAATAAACACAGTCTTGACAGCCAACTAAGATGCAGACATTAGTGTTCATCGAGTTGATGTTGTCACATATGAACCTAGAATCCAACTGATATTTGCAGAATGTGTCAGAGTCTATTTTTTCTGTTTTGTTTTATTTTTTTATGCTTGTGAACCAGTGCGCGCTCCCCTGGCAGTTGTCAAATTTGGAGAAATGACAACATGGCCAAAAGAGAAAATGAAAAGGAAGACCACAGAAACAGCATTGGGGGTCATCGGTTGTCAATTGAGAGAGAACACACGTAGTCCTACAAATATACTTTGTTTATTTACTCAATTTTTGCAGTTGTAAAAAAAAAAAAAAAAAAAAAAAGGTACGCACGTATGAAATGTAAACAGATAAGAGAACACCCTATTTAAAAGATCAAAAATAATTTTAATCTAATTACTAACCTAAGAGCTAAATATAATAAATATTTACAATATACTATCAGAAGGAGGAAAAGATTACCTCTAAAAATAGTTGTTATGAGATATGATGAAATAAGAAAATTGTTGTCATGGAAACCATAAAATATGGACAATGGTTGGCTCTTTAGTATAATATATGATAATGATTACAAAAAAAAAAAAAAAAAAAATCTGAAAAATGTTTCAAAATAACATTCTACCGAGTATATATTTTTTAAAAAGTAATTTTTCAAAAACTAATTCAATCTGATTCATCCATTAAAAGAATTTTATTAAGAACCAAAATAACAAAAATGGAACGTGCAAATTTTGAATACTTATTGTTGGCAATTTTTCATACATTCAGATAGTTATAATAAAGAAATAGTTTTAATAAAAGAAAGTATTGGAATACTGCACATTCAATAAAAATATGCATTTAGAAAAGGTACAAAAGCTGATAAATTGTTGATAAAATAATTTGCATATGCCATATTATTGAAATGGGATGAAAACTATAATAATTTGGAGCTTTTAATTTTTTTTAAAAGTTGCATATTTTTTTTTAAGAGACTAGCGGGGCCTGTGTCCCAGCATTGTCTAGGAAAATTGAGCAGATCAATTCAAGTAAATTAACCAGAAAGATTTTTTTCACCCCAAATACTAAGCCTTCATTTATAATATAAAAAAATATTTGTAAACAGAACTATGTAGTTTAGTAAAGCGAAACTTATTGAATTTAAAAAGAAAAAAAATAGTTAATGATATTTCCTTTTGAAAAGCAATATACAAATTAGTTAACTTTACAACACCAATCACATACATAATACAAAAATCTACTGTTCTATGAATATGAATTTGGCAATAAAAATTAAGCTTTTTTAATAGAAAAATAATGTTATTCTAAGTCAACTTGAAAATAGATTTTAATTGGAATTCATTATTGAGATGAGTATTAGTTATATTAATTTATTTATCGCGGACTATTATTCTCATCTTTATTAGTTGTTGTTTCACAACGTTTCGGGCAACTATTCATCTGACCTTTGTCAGGTGGTAACCGGGTAACCGCGACGGATAGGAACTTTGAATCTCCTAACTGCATTCTCAGCAATCACTGCCATCCGTAGTTGTTGCCGTATCACCACGTTTTGGCCAAGTAAACCTCTGGTTGCCTTTGGGTAGGATTGAAACCGCTATCTTCAGACAATGCTGATTCGGGGCCCGTGGCGCAGTTGATAGAGACGTTGAGTCTCTACGGTTCCAGATAAGCATTGTCTGAAGATAGAGGTTTCAATCCTACCCAAAGCCAACCAGAGGCTTACTTGGCCAAAACGTGGTGAGACGACAACAACTACGGATGGCAGTGATTGCTGAGAATGCAGTTAAGAGATTCAAAGTTCCTATCTGTCGCGGTTACCACCTGACGAAAGTCAGAGGAATAGTTGGCCGAAACGTTGTAAAACAACTAATAAAGATGAGAATAATAGTCCGCAATAAATAAATTACTTGAAAATAGATGTTCATGTTTTGGAAGTTGTGCAGTGTGACTACCATCAGATATGTTGCCATGCTAAGCTCATACCTATCAACAGAACTGAGGTGCAGAATTTACACTTAATCATAAAGTTTTTTGGGTTTTTTAAAATTTCAATATTAAAATATCCAGGATAATTCATACACAAAATCAAAAACTTTTTTTAGACAAAAAAGAATCGAAAATATGAATATTAGGTAAAAGAATACATTTGTCAAAGAAATTCTATTATGAACAAAATGGCAGAATGACAGAGATACATAGATAAAATCAAAATGACAGATACATAGATAAAAAAAAGAAAAAAAGAAAAACAAAGGAAAAAAAATAACAAAGCTTATTAAAATTAAGGAAAAGCAAAGCAAAAAAATAAAAGAATGTTATGACAATGAAATTAGAATTCTGAACACAGATTTATGGATTTGTTTATCTTTACATTAATCTCACCTGAAGAGGGCACTGTAAATAATCTTCATAACCTTTGGCAAACTGACTAACAGCATCAGGAGTGGGACGGCTCTAAAAACAAAACAAAAAAAAAAAAATGTGGATACATGATATGGATAAATTTAATTTAAATTGGAAATGAAAGATTAGTTTTCAGACAGGATTAGGATTTTCATCCAACAAGAATGACAAGAGTTATTCCTCTTTAGTAATATACACACCAACTTCTGAAAAGTCTATCAAAATAAAAACAAGGTGAATGTCTACTACAAATATTAGGAGAAACCTAAGCATTTAAAATTCAATAAATTTCATAGCTATGAGAAGATTTGAGTATAAAATCTTACCACTTCATTTTATGCAGTATCTATAAACAACCGACTAAAAAGTGGAAGTCTTAATATTAATTGAAAAATTAAGTAAAATATAATCTTTAAAAAATGAGATACAAGTTAGAAAAGCATTTCTTGCAAGGTATGAAGAAGTTTAAACCAAATGTTTTTTTTATAAACTTTCAAAGTTAGGATACAAGATTTAATTTGAAATTTATCAAGTTTCAAAGTGCACTTCTATAAACTTTACAAAAATATAAAAAATTAATTTAAATTGAATCTAAAAATTACCTTGATTTATTTCATGTTAATAATATTTTGTTGTACTTTTTAAAAAATAAATGTATTTATTATTCAGCATATAATTTTTAATAAATAATTTGTAAATGTTCAAAATGCAAGTGTTATTTAAAAAAAACAAAAAAAAAACGAATGAACTAGTTTATTTCGTACCTTGAGAATAAGTGAGATTTGTTTTTTTTTCTAATTGTTTTCCAAATTTCATGATGAAATTCCTCACAGGAACTGAGCTTTTAGGTACTGTGAGGATTAAAAAATCTGATGCAAGATGGGAATTTCATAGCGCTAAAATTACTTTCCTAAAAGCACTTTTCTTTTTTTTTTTTAAATTACATTTTCACCTAAAACAAGGCACATTGCCACTTTGGTGTAGGGACAGCAACTACTGGGCCACTATGTTGGGATTTGGGCAGCAAGATGTCGGTTACGTTACACTTGAACTTCTGCATGTCAGTACAGTTAGGGAAGCAGAGATCTTCAAATATATCCTGTAGATTACTATTTATTAAAGCACATGAAAGGATATTTCCAAATAAAATGGTATTTTGAACACAAAGTATTATGGTTTTTAAAATACAATTATTTTGATAGAACAACCTTGAAATGTCCAAAGCGTTTTTATGGTTGGTGGACATTACTATTATATGCAATTTTGAATTGAACCCTTTAATTCATGGAAGTAGATTGTTCTTGTTCCATCAGCCATGACAGAGTAGAAGTGTTAATTATTATGTTATTCTTAGTTATGAGATGGGTATATTTGCTGATATTCATTCTTAGTTATTATCACCTGTAATAAAGACAAACTTCAGAAAACTGTCATTTCAAACTCATTAAAGGGTTAAAAGCATTGATTAGCAATCAGTTCTAAGTAACGGTCTTCTAGAGGTTCAATGTTCAATCTTTACCACAGATGGTAATAACTAAAAATAACCTGATTAACAATTTAATTCAGTCATGGCTGACAAAACAAGAATAGTCTACTCTTATGGATTAAATAAAAAGTTTCAGTTCGAAGGTATACATTTTGAAATTTACAAAAATTTCCAAGTTAAAAAATAAGGTTGGATATGACATTGTTCGAAACACTACGAAAATAACCAATCTCTTCTTAGACAATAGGACAATTCAGGTTGTCATTGATAGATGTACATACAAACAGCATAACATTAATGCGGGAGTACCTTGGGGGGGGTCGATTCTTAGGCCACTATTATTCCTGATATTCATTAATGACCTCCCTGATAAAATTGTGTCTGAGATGGGTATATTTGCTGATGATACAATGCTCTATAACATACACGAGGGAAGAATAGATGTACAGAAATCTAAGACAATGGCAGAATCCAGACCATAGTGGAATGGGGCCATAAATAGATGGTAACATTTTATACTATTAAGACAAAGCTTCTCCTTTAACAATTACAAGAAACCTCTCCAACCACCGATATCTATGACAGATAACACCCTTCCTGAGAATTCTTCCTTCAATCTCCTTGGCTTAATATTCACAGGCAATATGAACCGAAACAAATACATTAAGGACATTGCGAAGGCTGCTGCAAAGAAAATGGGTTCCCTCTATCGTACTAGAAGACTACTCACACCTGAGAGTATCCTGTACCTCTAAAAAGCCACTAGTTGGCCATATATGGAGTATTGTTGCCACATCTGGGCTGGTGCATCTACCACTAGTCTCTCCCTCTTAGATAGGGTCCAAAAAAGAAAAAAAAAAAAAAAAGAAAAAAAGTCTTCAACATAATAAGTTCCACTTTGTCAACTAAGCTCTCAACCTGTCCTATCGCTGCAATGTTGCCTCCCTGTGCCTGTTTTACAAATACTTTAATCAAATGTGCTTTGTTGCACTTGTGCCCCCTCAACGTACATACCCTGAAAATCCGCTTAGTAACAAAATCATGCCCCTTCACCGTTGAGGTCCCTAAATACCAGAAAGTTTTCTACTGTAACAGTTTCTTCCCTCGAACAGCTAGACTTTGGAATTTGTTAACTGCTACTGGCCTGACTGTACTGATATGCAGAAGTTTTAATGTAACGTAAACTGACATCTTGTTAATCTTTCCGAGACATGGTTTCAAATAGTAGCCTCTTATGTCCAAGTGACGATATGCCTTGTTAGGGATGAACATTAGTAAAAATAAAATAAAAAAACATGCCTCAGATGAGGTATGTACAGGTTTCAGATGGTTATTTGTCATGTTTTTGGTTGTACTTTCTGGCCTTCTACACGTGCCTTTTGTTATCGGTCGTTCATAAGGTTTATCATACAAAATTATTCCATGTGTCTAGTAGCTATTCTAGAAGGAATTCTACCTATTGGTCAGGAGTTTATTTAATTGTTGGTGAAAGGAACTTAAGAATCATTTAAAAAAATCGTTTTATGCACAATTGACAACTAGAAATGATCATAGTCACCTAATAAACCACCGCAAATGACAGAAGTAAATTTGCATTTTTTCCCCCAGGGCTTTACATTAGGCACCGCCAAAAATGGCCGCAAAATCAAGTTGTTGTTGTTTTTTAAAACGAAATTACGTTTATTAAAATCCATTATTTATGAGTAACTTTTTTTTTCCAGAAAGATAAAACTCTGAATTTTATCATATAGAAAACAGAATAATGTAAAACTTTTTCTACTATTTTTAATTCAATTTTAAATGTTAAATTTTCCCAAAAAGTTAACAATTGACATTTTTTGTCTTGCACAAAAAACGTACTTAAATATTAAAAAAAAAGGGTTTTTGAAATAATTAATTAATTTATTTATTGTCTAACTAAGATTTAGGATGATTTTCTAAGAGAATATGCAAAAATATTATAATATAAGTACCTGAATTTCAAATAATTCCACTTATTCATATAGGTAACCAGATATTCGCGTTTACGTAGAGTTCAGATCGACTCTGTTTACGTTTTCGTCTGATAAAAAGCAAACTATGGAAGACCAAACAGGCCAAAAAAAACTTATTTTTCAGTGACGAAAATTTCAATGTATTATTAAGCTGAGGCTGGCCAGTACCAGATGGGTGACCATTTGTATGCGTTTGGTTTTTAATGTGTATGTGTGTGGGGGCCAGACTCCCCAAAATGGGGGGGGGGGGCAATTTAAATCAGAATAAAAAAAAATTATTTCAGCGCGTTTGGTCCACCATAGTCAAAGGGGCAAACGTTTTCAAACGGGATCGAAAAAAAAGATGCTATTTTTAACACAAAGGGCACAATATTTATCGAATTTTTTTTTTTGGTATCGATTATTCAAAGCATGCCCTGTTTAATAATGGTCATGCATTATTCGGCTTGCTAAAAAAAAATTGTTAATTTATTTATCAAAAATTTTAAAATAGCTTTTTTCGTATAAATATTAAAAAATTTTTTTTTTTGTTTTGCTTAACTTAAATTAATTATTTTACTTAACATATTCACCGAATTTCACACTTCAAAACTCAAAAGCGGGATAATTAAACACAATCGAAGTTCTGATATTCAGACGTCAAAATAAGGTATGCAAACAATTTTTTTTTTTTTTTTTTTTTTAATCTATAATTCTGTCCCTTACAACAACACAATATGTTGATTTCAGTCTCAGATGATTATTTTAAGCATATTTGTTCCCACTTCAAAACAAGGGGGGGTTTTGTAAGCAAAAAAAAATATATATATAAATATCGTTTATGAAAAATAAGTACACTGTTATAAAGTTCATTCTTCTCCTAATAATCGCTGAAAATTTCGTATTGATCGGATAATTACCTGATTTTTGGTAGATTTTTAAAAAGACGGTCCGTCAAAAAGTACTGACCTGCCCCCCCAGTTTTGGCGGTGCCTACTTTACATTAATACTGCAACACTAAATAAAAAAAAAACTTTTTTATAAGAAATTTAAAAATACATTCGTTAATAGTTGCTATTTACTTGCCTCCCCATAACAGTAGAGATAAACACAAGGTTAGTTTTTAATATGATGAAATCCAACTCAAAAAAAAAAAAGAGGCAATCTGGATTGGAACAAAAATAAAAACTGTCTCAGTTGAGGATTTTGCTTTCACTAATAATAACCAATAAATATTAAGTGTAGTATCAGAACGGATACTACACTTTATGCCTAGTCAAGAAGCCAAGGATTCCTGAATAGTCATTTGTATCTGCCAGATGTAAATAGGCATTCAGGAATATACATTTTATTTTTAACCAACTGTACCTGTGTGTTGCTGTGGTTCAGTTTGTTTAAATGGAAAACAAAAACCAAAAAAACAAAAAAGAACAAAATGTTTATTATGCTTTTGTTCTCAATTATTGATACACAATATTTTGAGACTTGTTAATGGTTATTGCAAACGCCAGCGAATTGTGAAGTACAATATCTTAAAAAAAAAAAAAAAAAAAAAAAAAAAAAAAAAAAAAAAAGGTGTATCCGTTGAAATCATTCAATGCACTTCACTGTCCGTTATTCCTTAGTTTGACAGAGGGGAAAACATGAGGGTTTAATTTTACTATAGACATGTGAGCATGCACTGGAGAATCTCGCGAATTCAAAAATTTAGCCAATTTTCTTTTTTGTACGATAGTATAGTTTTTTCTCAAATAAATCAATGAAAAAATTGAAAAGAAAACTGTTCAGAGATTGAACCAACAAAGTGGGAAACCGATGATAATTCAGATGGAAGAAATAAATGGGAAAAGAATGTAAAAATGTTGTAGGATAAGTTTTAAAAAAAAAAGGAATTAATTCGGCAAACTGTTTTTTTTTTTGTTTTTTTTCAAAAAAAATATCCTTATTTTCACATAATTAGTTTGATATGTCAGCTTAAATGCTATTTAGGTCCAATTTTATAAATTGGAAGATAACTTTATATGTTAGAATATACTTTTTATTGACTTACTTGCCAAAGATGGTCAATGTACTGCACATATGAGGTAATTCCTTTGTCAGCATGTCGATTGGCACCTGTTAAAATGAACTGTACATCTAGCTGTAAAGAAAACACCACACAAAAAAAAAAAAAAATGTAATCAGAGAAATGAATAAGAAATATTGAGAACTAAAAAAATGTTAAATATTCAGGCAGAATTGATAATGCGAACAAGAGTTTGTGTGAATACTAACTGAAAATTTATGCTTGTGTGTTCCAATGGCTTTGTCTACCCACCCACACACAAAACCTAAACGTAAATTCCATGAACAAAGCTTCTTTCTTAGAATTACTCACCCGTGGAACTTTCTTCCATTTACCTGCTTTCCAGCTGACTACAATGTGGCCGTCTTCAAGTCTAATGTAAACAAGTTCTTGATCAGCCATTCCCCTTAAGTAATCTAATTTACTAAATTTACATTTCTAACGATAACTATGATATTGTCCTTTTGACCACTGTACATTCTTTAACCCGTATCCTCGAGTGGCCTCTGGGCCTTGGTAAGTGGTGATTCCCTTGTAAAAAAAAACAAAACAAAAACATACATAATGCTTACTACTACTGTCTCTTTGTACACCATCTTTTATTGATACTATCACAAGTAATAACACTCAGTTGAATACCCCTCCAGACCAGATGAATTCTGCTCATGAAATCAGGAAAAATTAAAGACCACAATAAATAAATAAATGATTAATGAATAAACAAAAAACCCAAAAAATAAATTATAACAAAAACAAAAAAATAACCTATACCATAGTTAATTAGTTAAGGAGATAAAAAAAAAACAAATTCTTCCTCGCTGCTTTATTTACTCAAAGTTTGAGGAATAGAGAAAAACGGTACTAGTGCACTTATTGAGCCGTGCTGAAATAATAATGTTATTTAAAAAGCCGTTCTTAACGTGGGGAGGGTAGGGTGTTTTGTAACTATATATACTTTAACCTTACAATTGAATAAAAAACATATAAAACTTTAATTAAACTTGGAAATTCAATTTAAAAAATAGTGGGGATCAGTAAGTGCACTAGCACCAGAAAAACATTAAATAAACGCTTAAATATCTAACTACCTACCAAATATACCCGGCGAACCAAGTGCAAGAGTAATTAAAACAATTGTACTGAAAGGGATGGTCAGAATCTTTAAAAAAAAATCTCTCAGTTAGAATATACAAGATAGCGGGTGAATGTTTGGCATCCGGTAGGATGTCCCTACTCCCAGCTTAACTAAACTGATAAGAAGGAAGGAAGGAAGGCCTCCATTCTAGTGCAATAGATGCCATCTGTAAGGGTGCCTGTGCATGTAATTATTGTGTGCAATTCTCCAACCACTCGTCTCCTGAGTCAGTATTGTTTGAATGCAGTGGCAAGAAGTCTAGGACAACTGGAAACAATGCAGAGATAAGCGGAGAGCACATGCAGCACCCGTTATTCTCAAATCATCATCCATTTTAGTACTAACCATGATAAAACATGCACACGTTAGATATCAAAAAAAAATGTATACACATTTTAACAGATGGTAATTTACTCAATATTATTTTTCAGACTTAAAAGGTATACATAATGATGGCAGCCATATTTAATTACAATCAGCTGTTATATGTTTTTATTAAATAACTAGCTGTACCCAGTCACGCATTGCTAGAAATGAAAAACAAACAAAAATGTATGTTTATTACATTTATGTTCTCAATACAGTGAATTGTGAAGTGCAATATCTTAAATAAAAAATGGTGTATCCGTTGAAGTCATTCAATGCACGTTCGCTGCCCATTATTCCTTAGGTTGACAGAGGGGGAAAACTTTAATTTTACTATGGACATATTTGTGAGCATGCATTGAGGAATTTCATAAATTCAAAGATTTAGCCGATTGTATTTTTGTATGAAAGCATAGTGTTTTATCATAAATAAATTGATGGAAAAATTGAAAAGAAAACAAAGTGGGAGATCGAGGATAATTAAGATGGAAGAAATAAATGAGAAAAGAATGTAAAAATGTTGTAAGAAAAAATGAATTAGTTTGGAAAACTTTTTTTTTTATTAAACAAAAAAAAAAAAAAATGAATAAAAAACATCCTTATTGTCGTATATATTTGAGAAAATATTGCTTTCAAATGTTGCGATGTTGCGACTGTGATGCGTGTAGGATGAAATGTAGTATTTTAATATCACAACTAAATGCATTTAAAAGGGTGTTTGAAAGCTACATAAGATAGCGGCTATTAGCCGAGATGTATTGAATTTGTATGTGGCATCTGTTGTGGCAAACCTATGCTACTTTGGTTCAGAGGGGAATTTCTGCACTCATTTTATTATATATGGAGATATAATATAACCGTTTGACTATATTACATATACATTAAACATAATACGATAACAATGAATCATAATATTACATGTTCATGCAAACAAAACAATAAATTTAATGAAATGGAGTTTAATTTTGTGAATTTAGAACAGAATTTATGTAAATCTTATATTATGCTGAAATACAGACATACCTTAAATAGTTTTCGAAGATAGGACTGGTGTGCACGTGACAAGACTGGATAACCTTTCTTGTTGGTTAAAAACAAACTAGTTGACAAAGAAATGGCTTTGATCGGCTCTGACAGCCAGCGTTCAAGTACATCTTCATCCGGAAGGTCAGCAGTTAATTCTAATAAAACTCCAACTTTCTTGTTTGGTTCACACAATGTTCTGAATGTATGCCACCTAGAAAGGAGAGAAAAGATGTATAAAACATTGAATTTTAAAGGATTTTACATTATTTGTTTCCTATTTTGATCAGTAGTTCTTGTATGTGTTTGTTATTAATTTGTCAGTGTATATCATTTTAACTGTAATCAAAAGTTTAATCTGTTGAATAAATTTTTCTTTATGCTTTTTACATTTTGATTGGCTGAAAAGGATGAAGGATAATCTAAAATTTAGTAATCCACAAATTGAAAGAAATATTCAACAAAGTCAACTACATGTGCAAAGATGATATGCCTTATAAGTAGAAGGTAAATATCAATTTGAACACATTATAAACAAGCAGGGAGGCCCGGCATAACCCAGGACAAAAATGTAATATATTTCTATTAAAGTCTCTCTCTCTCTCTCTCCATTTTTTCTTCTCCACTTATCCCATTCCTCTTTCTGGGCACACATGCAACTCATTGACATACTCTGAAAAAAATTCAATCACTTTCCTTATCACAGTGAATAATGCTAAAAAGCTCAATGTTTTGGTTTTGATTATAGCACACTGGTCATTTTTTTTTTTTTTTTTTAAACTTTTGAAATCACTACTATATGTTGGGTACAATATAATAATCAATAATAATACATAGAAAGAGCTTGATGATCTAAGAATTTTTTCAAATTATTTAAATCTGACTAAAAATAAGCTATGACTTTTTGTGCTTTGCATGTTTCGTAATATTTTTTACACTACTTCTTCAGTAAAAATGCTATATCTTTGTTAAAACACCAAAAAGCAATGGAATTTGTCATAAGTCTATTTTTGTGCAAGGAATCAGAATATGCCACCGTAAATCTGTAGAAATTAATGGTTTCCAAGTAATATGCAGTAAATGCACATAAATATGTTGCCATATCATAAAAATTCCATGTATCCATTAAAAACAAAAGAAGTTAGAGAACTCAAAGTTGAATTGTAATGCATTTTACGAGGTTCTCTTCAAATCGGGTCACTGGCATTGCCACCAGAACAATAGTCCAGTCCACATCTTCATCTTTGTCACAGACTATTTGACCAAGATGAGCATCAAAACAGTTCCTCAACCTCCCTATACTCCAGACTTTGCTCCCTGTGACTTTTGGTTATTTCCTAAAGCTCAAGGGAAACCTTATGAGACAATTGAGAAGAAAGAGGCTGTGATGAGGGTCATCTTATTGACAGCACCTCATATGTACAAGAAACTAAAATCTAATACTAGGAAAGTTTAAAAATGAATATATTGCAAGATTTCTTTGGTAGTAATCACCCCATCTACCTCCCCAAAATATGTAATTCTTCGCTTTTTAAGGGATAATTACACATTTTTTAGAAATTTTTTTATATCTAAACACTCTAAAAACTTGGCAGAAATAAAAAAAAATTAATAAAAATTTAATCTAAAATAATCTTAGATTTTAGGGACATTCTAACATTTTAGGGCAGTTAACAATATTTTTCTATAGGAAATAAATTCTTTTATTTTTATTTTTTTTTTTTTTCAACAGTTATGTGTGTTTTTAAGGTCCTTATTGGAGAAGACTTGCAGACTTTGGGTTAATGCTACAGCTAGGAGCAATTACATGTGAACACCTTGAAAACTTGGCAGATACAAAGAAAAAATTATTTTATATTTCCATGTAACTCACATATAAATTTAATGTAAAACAATCCATCATTTTTAAATCATTCTAGCATTTTAGAGTAGTTAATTTATTTTTCTATGAGACACAAATGATACACGTTTTTTTTTTGTAGGAGGGTGTGAGGTCTTTTTTTCTTTTAGACTATTTTGTGTGGTTTTAAGATGGTTTGTACAAGGAGGGAGCCTGCCATTCAGACTTAAGGTTAGTACTATATATAGAAGGGATTTTATTTTGAAGTAGGTGGCATTTGGACATCGGGTTTGTGGTAAGGTTAAAGGCACTCAAAGGAGGCGGGCTTGTCACTCTGACCTACATTTAGTAGTAGCATAACTAATATATATATATATATATATATATATATATATATTACTAGCGGGGGTACCCGGCGTTGCCTGGGGTTTTTGGAGGTATATATATATATATATATATATATATATATATATATATATACTAACTTTTCAAATTGAAAAAAAAAAGCATCAAAAGAAATTGGAGTACTAACAGCTCTCAAATGTAATAATGGCCAGGAAATGTGGGATCATTATACATTAAATTTATGTGAAAATGACTCTCCCTCTACTAAAATTATTTTTGTTGTCATTTTTTTCAGAGTATTCAAACATAATTGCCTAAAAAAAACAATCTTAGTTTTTTAATTGGCAACTATAAAGTCATTTATTACTACAAATTTGAAAATTAAGCATATTTGAAAACCAATATTTCCTGAAGACAGTTTCTTTTTTTTAAAGAACCACAAACCACATTAATTTTAAACAGAAAAGTTTTTACAAAAGTAATTTACAAAATTTGTTGATTTCAAGCTAAAAGCCGAGAGCTGCTGCTAATTATCAGCGTTACTAGTGAAATTGTTTGCTTTTGCTGAAAAGTATTTGAAATTATTGGGAAGAGACTATGTAAAAACCGATGGCATCAAAAGAGAAATCAACATAGAATTATCATTTTTACATATAAAAATAATAAAAATATTAATTTACTTAATACTTGGGGTAAAAAAAATATTTAGAAAAATAATTTTGAAACATGTCATGGTGAAGTTTTATTTAAAAAAAACAAAAAACGAATGGACCAGTTTATTTCATACCATAATTTCTCATTGGGGATTGGTACTGAGCTCCTAAGCACTGCAGGGATCAAAAAAAAAAAAATCTGGCACAAAATGACTGTTTCATAGCGTTAACATTTTTATTATTACTTTCCTAAAAACTCTTCAAATATCTCATGTAGATTATTATTTATTAAAGCATGTGAAAGGATATGCCTTTCTGAACAAAATGGTGGTATTTTGAGAACTTGAAGTGTTTTGCTTTTTAAAACATGACTATTTTAATAGAACTATCTTGAAATATTCAAAATGTTTTTATGGCCGGTAGGCATTACTATATAAATAAATTAAAAAAACAAAAAGCTCATTAAAGTAGTAATACACACGGACGAAAAAACGCTTTGGATAATCACAGATTTCAAGGTAGTTCTACTAAAATAGCCATATTTTTTAAACCAAAGCACTTCAAGTCTTCAAATTACTACTGTTTTGTTCGGAAATGAATATACTTTCAAATGAATTAATAAATATGAATGTACATTATATATTTTAAGAGTTTTAAGCAAATAAAGTGATAAAAATGTGAACGTCATAAAATGGCGTTTTCAGTAAGGTTTTGTAATGACCCCCCCTGTTTTCTAAAGGTCCATACCGTAATTGTATGAAGAATTTCGTTATGAAATTTGGAAACCAATCAGAAGAGGTGTTAATCTTAATACTGTCAAGTGTCCGAAATATTTTTGACCATTTCTTTTTTTGTTGTGTTAAAAATAAGACTTTAATATGACGAGTATTGAACATTTTGAAAATAAAATTCTTCGGACACCCAGTAGTAAGTAAATCAATCTTTTTACTATCTTTATCAATTAAAAGTATTATTTTATGTTGAGTAGGACCGCGGTAATTGATAATTTAAAAGGACCTACCCGAAAAAAAAAAATTGTTTCTATTTCTCGAATTTGGTCAAATGAAGTTAATATTACTAGAAGCAGCAGCAGCTCCAGCCTGTAGAATCAGCCATAGCACAGTGTATAAACAAACACGCTTTCTTTAATTTTTATTCAAGAACGAATTAAGAAAAACATGAAAATATGAATATAAATGTTCTTATGTTTAATTAGAGCTATTTTGTTATCAGAATAACATTAGTTTAGAACTATTTGGTTTTCAGAATGTATAATAACAATCCCAACCAATTCGGCATTATGAATCTGTTGCAATTTCTCACATTTTTCGTCAAATTTAAAAACATGGTTAAAAAAAACAAAATAAACTTTTTTAGATATATATAGCTTGCATGCACTTTTATTCTTTAAATTAGTTTTGAACAGCGAATTAAAACAATGTTTTACTGCGAACAGCCACAAATGTTTTTTTTCAAAATCAAAATAAGTATCAAAATCTCGTTTATACATAGATTCGAAAAAGTTGTCAAAAAACAAATATATAACAAATAAATGTTATCAAAAGCAAGATAAGTTACTTTTCTACCTAACTGGATAATTTTCTAGTGTTTTTATTTAATGTAACATGTTTATTCAGCTCGAAAAACGTACAGTGTTTACCGATGTATTGGAAAATTAAAAATGGCGCCCGGCCCGACTCTCTTTGACACGGTAAGTTTGAGAAAAGGAGTTAAAAATAAAAAAACTATACAAAATACTGTTAAAAACTCACCGAATATATGTCAGCCTATGTCACGGTAACATATTGAGCGAGTTTCTAGCAGTATTTTGTCTACTTTTTTATTTTTAACTCTTTTCCCCAAGCTTACTGTTTCAAGAGAGTCGGGCACCATTTTAAATTTTCCAAAACATCGGTAAACACTGTTTTCAAGCTGAATAAACATGTTACATTAAATAAAAACACTAAAAAATTATCCAGTTAGGTAGAAAAGTAACTTGCTTTTGATAACATTTATTTGTTATATATTTGTTTTTTTGACAACTTTTTCGAATCTGTGTATAGTAATACAAACCCTCAAAATCTATATCAATATTCTTGAAATTTTAAAAGCAGTTAGAAAACACATCAAACTACAATTAGGAAGCTTTTTATTTCGTTATTTTTTTTTTTCTACTTATTAAGCGAAAGATATTTTTACAACCTGCTCCAGCGTAGTATAAACGGCCTATGGAATTAACACCTTCAACCTTGAAAATAGAAATCAACAAATTTGTGGAATTTTCTTTGAAATTTCGCAACGCAGTTTCTTATTAAATTAAAACTAAATATAACATTTGCTGACTTATTTACCTATTACTTATTTTTCAAAAGCCAATAATTATGAACCGCTAACAGTAAATATGAGTGAACGCTCTCTATGAAAAAAAGCTCTCTTAACTTCACCTCTTATCCAAATTATGTGCGGCAAGTCTCCTCCTAAAACACTCTTTAACCCTAACAATAACACTAAGTTCGAGTGGCAAGCCCCCCCCCCCAACAAAATACCTCTGTAAGCCACATACAAGCATCTAAAACAAACAAACAAAAAATAGATCCTTCCTTAAAGAAAAATACACATAAAAATAAATTGGTTAACTGTCCTAAAATGCTAGAATGGCCAGGAAATGGTGAATTATTTTACATTAAATTTTTGTGAAACTAACCGCTCACCCCTCTAATATTGTTTTTGTTAGCTTTGTCTCTGTCAAGTTTTCAGTATGTTCACACACAATTTTCCTTAGCCCTACAATTAATTCAAAGTCCGAATGGCAACCCTCCCCATATTCTCATTGCATAGAAACTAGTGTTGGGACGATTCCTAATTTTTATACGATTCCGATTCCAGGAAAATATTGATTAACGATTCCGATACCAAGTACGATTCCGATTCCTAGGGAATTTATTGTTTTGAAATATACCAGGTAGTTTTATACTTATGGTCGGTAGTTCCCAAATGTTCCCTAACTTTGGAAGAGATATTTTATGTCTACACCGTCGTGTTTTGGTTTAAATAAAATTATTATATAGTAAACTAAACGGAAAAATTAGCAAAATTTATTTTAGAGAAAATTTATTTTACTTAATTGGAATACAGAAAAACAAACTCAAAGAAAATAGAATTTATCCTTCAGAGAAAAAACAAATAAAATAGAATTTATATAACAGAACAAAAACAAGAAAATTAGAGAATAAATACACACGATTCATTATTTTGGTCCTCATAATTAACAGATTTAATGAATTAAATAAAAAAATATAGCGGAAGAGAAAGAAAATATATACTAATTAAATATAAAAAAGATAAATATTTGATTTAATAATTTATAAATGAACGTGCGTAATGAAAAAAAAACAATATACCACGTGACATGGCGCCGTAGATACAAAATAACCTTTCCAAAGTTAACGATCATATATGAGAAATACCATTAATCGAAAGTTTTTGTGTTTTATACCAAAAGGTAGGTATAGCGAAAAGGAATTTCAAAAACGATTTTTTGTTTAGCTATTGATAGTTGTATTTGTGACAGCAGTTCTTCAGACCTCCATAATTCACAAGGAGTAGTTAACACCTATTATTTTTTCTTACATTTTCATTGCTTTTACACGTTGTTTCTAACGTGAAGAATAAGTTTAGCCAAACTAATTTTGAAATAGGGTATATCAAAGGAACACATATAAAAATGATACCACTATAAAAAACAAATGAAATACTAGATAAAATTGAGCAAACATAATTACCAAAATTACCGAAAAAAAGAAAAAAAAAAAACCCAAAAATGGTGAAGTTTGTTGAGTGAAATTAATTATTGAAAGAAAATTAATTGAACTAATAGAAATGTTAAATAAAAAAATGTCACATTTCAATATTTTTTTAATAATTAAATTCTCAGGGTTGTCGAAATTAAAAATTAAGTGATTTTTTTTTTATTAGACTTCTTTCGAAGCTTGTTACCTTGAAAAATACATTTAAAACCCTGTTTTTTTTTAAATGAATTGAAAAATAAATGCAATTAAAAAAATTTAATTGATAATTGAAACTTTAAAAACATATTAAACATTGAAAAATTACTTATCTCACAAATTAACGTCCAATAAAGTAGATCCAGTCTTCATACAGGAATTCGGTTATAATAAATATATCTTTCCCAAACTTAAAAATTAAATCTTTTTTTTTTTTTTTTTTTGAGAGAGAGAGAGAGAGAGAGAGAGAGAGAGAGAGAGAGGGCTTTAAAATCGCCGGGGAGTGCCGCCTAAAATTTTAAAGAAGTAAATTTTAGGAGTTTAGTGCCTTTCAAAGACGGTTATCATAATTTATTATCATTTAATTTCCTTTTTTTCCTCCCCCCACACCTTTCCACATGGTTCAGTAGTTAACCAGTGCTCCTGTTGCTGTCAGTCAGCTATCTTTACCTAAGTTTTAATTTCTAGTTAAAAGAATTTTTCATGAATGGAATCAGCATTTTTAAAAATTATTTTTTTAGTTGTATATATTGTATTTACTCTTTGAAGTTAAGGAGGGTAAAAAAAAAAAATGGTGACACCTAGATGGTGACGTAGGCAAAAAAAAAAAAAGAAAAAAAAAGACACTGCGATTTCGACCCTCACTAATAAAACTGCTCTGAGTGACTAGTTGGTAATTTTTTGTTCCTTTTCTTTTTTATTTTGCTCCTCCAATTTATTTGGATGCTTCATAGTTAAATGTTTTAACATGTTGGTTGTGGTCATGTTAGATGGTTTTATTCCTTGCGATATTTTAGTTTGACAGACTTTGCAAATGGCTTTCAACTCATCATCTTCAAAAAGACTTTTTTTTGGACTTTGGGCCATATTAGAAAATTCAGTTTATCTGTAAACAAATAATTTACTATTAAATTTTGTTTTAAAGCTAGTCACTTATTTGGATAATTAATTGAAAATAATCCGCTAAAAAAGACAAAAAGAAAAAAAATATAAAGGGATGGGGCGGTAAATTGTACCAACCGGTAGTTAACAAAAAAAAAATTATAGAATTTAATTTTTGAAACCAATGTATAAAAGTTTACATAATGAAATGCAAATATGCATTTTCGGGTTTGTATTACTGTACACATAGATTCAAAAAAGTTGTCAAAAAACAAATATATAACAAACAAATATTATCAAAGGCAAGATAAGTTACTTTTCTACCAAACTGGGTAATTTATTTTGTTTTTATTCAATGTAACATGTTTATTCAGCTCGAAAAACATGCAGTGTTTACCGATGTATTGCAAAATTCAAAATGGCGCCCGACACTCTCTTTAACAGTATAAGTTCGGGAAAAGTTGTTATAAATAATAAACTTGACAAAATACTATTAAAAAAACACCGAATATATGTCAAAATATGTCACGGTAACATATATTGAGCGAGTTTCTAGCAGTATTTTGTATAATTTATTATTTATAACATCTTTTCCTGAACTTACCGTGTTAAAGAGAGTGTCGGGCGCCATTTTGAATTTTCCAATACATCGGTAAACACTGTATGCTTTTCGAGCTGAATAAACATGTTACATTGAATAAAAACCCGAAAAATATATCCAGTTAGGTAGAAAAATAACTTATCTTGCCTTTGATAACATTTATTTTTTATATATTTGTTTTTTGACAACTTTTTCGAATCTATGTGTACAGTAATACAAACCCGCATTTTCTTTTGAATTTTTTTTTTGGTTGACTATGTTCAATTCACACATGGTTGATGCGGTTCAATATTGCTAAACTATAAGTCCTTAGTAAAATTCTATTTATAAATACTTTTTAAAATGAAATTATTTAATTAATCGTAAATATTATTTAGACATAAAAATTAATTGATTACAAAACCTTTTAAAAATATATATATTAATTCCTTTTTCGTTCGGCAAAAAACTGCGCAAAACACTTTTAATTTTCAATTTAAAATTCTAGAAAAAAAATTATATTATTCTGCTTTTAATATAATCAAATTCAGGGTTTTATCTTTCTGGAGAAAAAAAAAATAATGGATTTTATTTCAATGAAATTAAAAAAAAAACTTGACTGAATTGAATTAATTACCCTTAAATTAACGAAGGGGTGATTTAATAACTTTAGGTTTGGAAGAGATAGGTATGGGGTCGATTTTTTTGAAACTTCAAAAGAAACCGACTACTGTCAAAACTTTGCGAAATAATACAACGTGATCAATTTCATTTTAGAGATATTTCTTTAAAAAGCCTTCTTTTAAAAAAAGAAAAAAAAGTATATTGTTCTATTAAACCTTTTACTGTTTAAATAATTTGACTTTGCTCGTTTTATTTTAAGAAAATATAAGTTGAAAAAGCATTTTCATTCACTATTAGAAGATTTGTCAGTAAAAAAAAAACAATCGCCAAAAAGATAAGCGTTTTTTTTTATTTTTACTCGCAATGTAGAGCCCTGCATACTTCTTTTCAAGTTAACTCTTTTGTAGTTTTGATTACAATAGATCTGAATCAATGAACCTTGTAAGGGAGGGGCACTAAGCATTGCCCTGTTAATAATGAATTTCTTTGGTTTCTTTTTATTTCTCTCTTGCGGTTAGAAATATCAGGATTTTTTTTTCTTTTTTTCAATATCAGACTAAAAGAATCGTAATGAAGGAATCGGAAAATTAAGGTATTTTTTAACGATGCGATTCCGATACCTCCCAAAATACACGATTCTTACGATTAACGATTCCGATTCCGATTAATCGTCCCACCACTAATAGAAACCCTCTTAAAACTACACATAATCATCTAAAAAAAAAAAAAAAAAAAAAGCATGCATATTTTCCCATAGAAAAAAAAACAGTTAACTGCCCTAAAATGCTAGAATGACCTGTAATAGGAAATCATTTTACATTCAATTCTAAAATAATTTGTTTATCTTTAATTAAAGTTTTTCATGGCATTTTATACATAATTTCCTAAAAAGGTAGAATCACATTTTGGAGGGGTGGTCAGAAGGAGTCGAGTGGGGTTAAACAGAAGGTGTTAATCTACAATAATACCAAAGAAATATTGCAATATATTCATTTTTAAATGGTCTTATGTTTAGATTTAAGTTTTTTGTACATAAAGCACATTACAATTCAACTTTGAGTTCTCCAACTGCTTTTCTGTTTATGGATACATGCCATTTTTAAGGAATTGCTGCATATTTATGCACATTTACTGCAGATTATTTGGAAACCATAAACTTTGGGAGATTTTCAGTTGCATATTCTGATTCCTTGTACAAAAATACACTTATATGGTAAATTTCATTTCTTAGTCTTGTGTTTTAACAAAGATATGACATTTTTACTGAAAAAGTAGTGTAAAAAATGTGACGAAATGCATATGGTCTTAAAGAGGGAAAAATATCCAAACGTGTGAGGCACAAAAATAGCCATAACTTCCTTAATTTTAATCAGATTTTAAAAATTTAAAAAGATTCTTTCTTAGCTCATCAAGCTCTTTCTATGCATACCAATATTGAAATATTTCAGGCTATTTCAATTTTTTCATGTGTATTGCTAATTAAAGACTGATAAGCCTATATGATAAACAGTGAAATTTGCTTTTCAAGGAGTATCATTAACAAAATTGGTTGTTTTTTTTGTTTTTTTATTTCACCTCCTCATATCTTGTCTCCTGTTATATAACACTTTAAAAAATCCAAGTTGTTAGAGATAAATGGAAACTAGATAATTTTAACTAACAGATTAAGAGTTTTTTTCCTCACAAGATATAGCATCCCTCCCCATATTCTTGCAACTGCCAGAAAAAAAAAAAGAAAGAAAAAAAAGCAATTATAACAAACATCGGAATCAGTAACCCAAAACACTAGACTCAATTTTTTCTTAAATCTGACTGACCTAAGAAATCTTTTTCTAGTAATACATATATAATTTGTAAAAATTTTTTAAAGAGTCTGAATGTTTTTTTTTTCAGGACTGAGTTTTAAGGTTTCTGTTTTCTTTTTTATATAATGAAATTAAATTAAATTTAATAATTAAAAAGTAGTATATGATGTAGCAATAAAGATATAGTTTTGATTAAATTCATAGAAAATGTATTTGCATGATATAAAAAATTCACATTTTAGAACAATGTAATGCTTCCTACTTCTCTGCTTAGTTGGTACAATCATATCAGTGGACAGCTGAAGACCTAGACAACAACCATTAAGAAAAACTTAGCTAAGTTTTCAGATTCACAAATGGTCAGCTTTTGACAGTGCAATTACGATCGGTTAGCCATTTTATTAAAGATTGCTATGCATTACCTGCCATCATTCAGGAAACACTGTTGAAAAAATATGTACTAAACACTTGAAAAAACATGTACTGAAAAAAATTATGAAAATTTGTATTTCACATGTAGATAAGTCTACATAAGTCTTCATAAAGCTGTTTGGCCACTACACCTGCTTTAAATAATTTTTTTTTATATACAATAACTTGATCAAACTTAATTGATACTCACCAATACCATGTGTTATATTGCTTATTATTTTTGTACAATCGTTCTCGATCCTCATCTTCAATCCCCTCAATAAGGTTTTCTACCTGTAATTCGGGGGCAACAAGTGGAACCTGAATCCAATATAGCTGCAACAAATAAAAGCCATTTGTTAGAAGCAATATTTTATTGTCCATTTCTAATATTTCAAGAATAATGTTTTATTACAAACAAAAATAAAATCAATCTTGTAAGCTCTTTTTTTTTTAAAGACAATATTATAAAGGACAAATTTACAAACACTTCTAGCTACGCACACTTAGAAAGCACGTCTCTAGCTACGCACACTTAGAAAGCACGTCTCTAGCTACGCACACTTAGAAAGCACGTCTCTAGCTACGCACACTTAGAAAGCACGTCTCTAGCTACGCACACTTAGAAAGCACGTCTCTAGCTACGCACACTTAGAAAGCACGTCTCTAGCTACGCACACTTAGAAAGCACGTCTCTAGCTACGCACACTTAGAAAGCACGTCTCTAGCTACGCACACTTAGAAAGCACGTCTCTAGCTACGCACACTTAGAAAGCACGTCTCTAGCTACGCACACTTAGAAAGCACGTCTCTAGCTACGCACACTTAGAAAGTATGTCCCTAGCTATGCCAATGTAGAAAGTATGCTTCTAGCTATACAGAGGTAGAAACAAAGTTATTGATGTAGACAAAGAAAATAGCTATGTAGATGTATTTAGACATAAAAAAAACAACTATCCATGCCAATGCAAAATATATATGTGTGTATACTAAATGTATACACACAGAAAATATCCATGCACATAAATGTAGAAAATATTTTTGCACGTAGATATGCAATCTGGCATTCCCAGCAAATAGACATTTCTTCAAGTATGCATGTCTAATCATTGTACAATGTATGCAAATTCTGTTTATTTTTGCTTGGTTTGTCCACTTTACAACTAACTATTTTAGATTACTTAATGCCAAAAAAAAAAAGTACCTATTCTACACAATATATTACAAGTTGCTATTTAATCTAAAGGGAGAGGAGGTTGATAAAGGTTAGAAAGTATAATAGACAAAATATTGTAACAAAAAAATAAAACTGGAGAAGCTAATCTTTGCTTACCTGTTGCCAATAGGAATTGATCATGTGAGTGTTAAGGATTCTGGTCATGTTTGTGACACGACTGTTCTGGAGTTGTATAATAATCACAGGCACACTCAAGTAAGAAGACCATGCTAATTCTTGTTTGAATGACTAAAACAAAGAAAAATATTTTGCATGAGACAATGTGATAAAAAAAAAAAACATACCAAAGGTAATTTTTGCTTTTCTGATCATGTAGAGAGAAAATAATCCACTCAATTTTCCATCAGAAAATTTTGCCTGTGAAAATGTGATTGGAACTTTTTGCGGATACAATTTTAAAAAAAATTCTTAATAATACCAAAGAAATATCTGATATTATTAAGAATTTTTTAAAAATTGTACCTGCAAAAATGTACCTACAATCCTCCAAGTTGAAATATGAATTTTTGTTAAGAGATAGATGGGCAAAATTTTTGTTGAGGGCTATACAGTCATAATTTTTGAGAGGGGCAAAATTTTTCTTAGGTATTACATGCTCATTATTTTGAGAGGAGCAAAATATTTTTTTTGAGATAGACAGGCATAATTTTGGAGAGGGGCAAAATTTTGGCATGAAACAAGTTTGCAAAATTATCAACAATTGAATTCTTAATAAATAAAAATTTTATTTTAAATCTTTTTGTTTATTTTTATCAAGTTTCTAAGATTTAACATTAATATCAGTTCTCAGATAAAAACACAAATTTGGAAAATTCTTTTTCACTGGATCATTGCCGTTTTGCTTTCACTTTTACAGTAATTTTCATATGCACCTCAAGTCCTCAACCCATCCCCATATGCATATCACTTTCAGGCATGTTATCTAAATTAATAGAAATATTATTTGAGGTACAGCAGGAATTTTTATGAAGACAAAAGGATTCTTATTTATTTGAAACTGTTTATCATTATTTGTCCCCAGATTCTATAATATCTGTTCCTTAATTAAACTTTAAACAGATTAAATTTTTTTTTTTTTTTTTGGGGGGGGGGGGGGTATTTTTTTTTTTGTATTTAACTGCCTATTGAGTGCATTGTATAGCAACTATTATGACTGCTATATCAGGTTTGGACATGTGGCATAAACACACAGACACAAATTGTAAAAAGGAAACAAAAAATTATCGCCCCTTTTGACCCTGTTTTCAGCACCACACAACTACGAACGCTAGTGACATCTTGTCGCTACAAGAAATACACGTGAAATGATTCAATTGAATTATAATTAGTATATGGTAAGACATGTTTGTCTAATTATAAACATGAACCATAAAGAAGCAACTCTACAAGCATAAATTATCTCATAACGTTATTGAACATTTCAAACTATGCCTGATCATATGTGTACGCGCACACACACACACATTTTTGTTTTTTCCATTGTTCAGAATAAATATTCTGTTTGTATATATGTAATTCAGTCCTATGTTTTCTTATATGTAATTCAGTCCTATGTTTTCTTATTTTAATGTTGGAGTCAAAGACATGGATATTTATCCTTTACAATTGTCCGCAGTTTGGTTTTATGGCCTGTCAATCAGCTTGTGTCATTTAAGGCCATGAGAGTTATTATATTTATGGTTAGTGGGGTTATGCATCAATGCTAAATGGATGGATAACACAAAATAATAATCTGTAATATATCTGATTAAATTAAAAAGATAATTCAATTGTATGAGAGAACAAGTTCAGATAGGGTAAGTGGTAGTTGGAAAGTTAGTTGTCTTCTTGTTGAAAGATATCTATAATTTACATAACTGAAAAATATTTAGGTAATTCCTATTTCAATCACGTAAGTTATTTTGAATTGGACATACACTTAAGCCAGATTATTTTGTTCTCCCTACATAAGCAGAAGTCCTTTCCTTTTTTTTTTTTTTTCACTAATAAATGCTAGTTGTACTCAAAACAAAAGAAAGTTTTATTCCATTCTACCATTTCGGACTCCCAACAGCACTCAAATTTGCATAATCGCCTTCGCTTCATTCCCAAGTGGGTCTAGGTTCGCATGCCGCCATTTCCTTACAGCATGCACATGCTAACCATGGCCACTTATTTCGCCGTCTATCTGCACCATTACCATAGGTATGCAACTGCTTATGGAACAGACAGGTTTTGGAAATCTTCTCCCCTCCCCCCTGCCTCACAGTAATGAATGGTAGGAAAAAAGAATAATAGTCCAATCAAGTAGAGAAATTTACTATGAAATACTTATGTACATATTGCAAAAAGAAAATAAATCTACTTAAGAAACCTGGAGAAATAAATGTGGGGTACTGTATTAACTTCTGCTGCTCTAATCAGCACAAAACCACTAACAAGAAAGAGAGGCAGATAACTCTACACGCACTGCTATGACTACTATTAATGTGGAAACAACAAAGCTGTTTATGTGTTAGAGAATTGATTGAGAGAGAGAGACAGAGAGAGGGAGGTGGTAAATTATATTGTAGACACGTTGACCGGAAGTCAGGATCAGCTGATCGGATTGCGTGTGAGTCACGTGATCATGTTAGCTGAATCGAGATTTGATTTCGACTTAGAAGGCAACGGACGGCTTCACAGATGTCTCCTCCTCTTCACTGGGGGGGGGGGGACGCTGACATGTGTAGAAATGAGACCAAGAGAAACCACGCAAGCCAGAGACATCTGGAAAGTGAATAAAAAATAAAACCAATTCATCGTTTTGGAGTGATTGAATCTTCGTCCAACAGGTACCAGCCTCCCTCCAAGACACGAGATGAATCCAAATAGACCAACATCCAACACGCAAGAAGGTATGTCCGAAAATACATGTACCACACACACAGGCATATGAATAGACAGAACAACTAGATAATCACACATGATCCCCTTTGTAATACAACAACACAACATATGGACATGGTCATATTTGTTATGAGACAAAGATTTGCATTCCAATTATACTACAACACAAGCAATAATAACCACCTATTTTGAACAGTTAAACAGATTTTCATACAACTTCACTATATTACTTACATGTTCTGAATTTCTTTGAATCTCAACATTTGATGCATCCATCTGTAGCCATGGTGAGATTTTCACACCTATAAACTGGCTCCAATCTACAACAAATTCAAATTAAACGTTTTCATATTAAAAGTCAATTGAAATGATTTTGAAAAACAACTTCAGTTATGTTTTTTAAAAGCATAAATAACATTTTTTAGCAAGTTTATTTTAAAAACAAAGTAGAATCTTAACCATTATTTAAAAATTATCTATAGAATAAAACTTTAAAAACATTGTAAGATAAATACAAAATGCATATTTTATATAATTAAAAAGAGACATTTTTATATAATAAAGAATTCTGTTTCTCTTGGAGAATGTAATCTTTGAACTTTTAAAATCATAAATAAAAAAAATATTTAGTTTTTTTTTTTTTTTTTTTTTTTTTTTTTCGACCTGTGTAAAATATCCTCAAAGATTTGTGTTATTTGGAATCTTCAAAAAGATGATTATCACGACTGGAGATGCCTAATTGATTAAAAAAAGAAAATCTTTTTCCTTATATACATTAAAAATATTCATTTTATCAATTATTTTGATATAATTAAAAACAATAATTTGACAATGTAGATTAATAGTAAATATCGACAGTAATCATCTTTGTAAATCCTGTTAATGCTGAATATAGTGTCACACGTGATTGCCAGGTAGTGCATTTGAAACAATTTTGTAAGGATTTATCTTAATTTTTACTAATCCAACTGCAGATTGCATGGCTACGATTAAACTCTCACAAAAGTAGTTTGGTTCAATTCACTGCTCAGAAACAAATTTTAGAGTTTGTTTTAATTATTCATATTATTTTAATTTTTCAGACTACTTTTCTCATCTTGAGTGTCATTTTCACAACGTTTTGGTTGATGTAACCTCCGACCTTCTTTAGGTGTATCTTGTCAAATTTGGGAATGTTTCTGTCGAACTCAAGAATTTGGATAAAATTTTGAATGGAATCTTGTATTCATTTCACGGAAGGGGGGGGGTTACATGTTCTTGTTCCATCAACCATGATTGGATAGAAGAGAATATAACTTTTATAATTGATTTTTCCCCCGAGTACTCGTGGCTCATTGGTTGGAGTACTTGGAAAAATCAATTGTAAAAGTGATTTCCTGAAGGTTAAATTTTCAGTATGGGTGACCAACAATACAATTGCGAATTATTTAGGACCAGTCATGGCTAATGGAATGAGAGCATGCTACTCTCATGAAGTAAATAAAGAGTTCTGTCTAAATTTGATACAAACATTCTCAAGTTTGACAAGATACACCTTAAGAAGGTCTGAGGTTACATCGACCGAAATGTTATGAAAATGACACTCAAAATGAGAATAATAGTCCAAATAATGCAAATAACCAATCCTCATCTCAAAAATTCAGAAACAATCATTTCAAAGATTTTAACCATGTCTCAAAAATTAGGGAATCATCAAATTTAAATGAAATTTTTAGCAATTAATGATTAAATAATAGATACAGCTGTGGTTATTTTTACAAAATTTTAAAGGAAAAAAATGGCAATTAATTTACGACATGAAATAGATGAATATGGTAGATAAAATTATTAGAAGGAAAAAGTATCATTATTTAATTGGAATTCATTGAGATGAGTATTATTTATTAATTTCTTTTTTTATTCATCTTTTATTAGTTGTTTTACGACGTTTCAGCCAAATATTCCTCTGGCCTTCGTCAGGTGATAACCGCGACAGATAGGAACTCTGAATCTCCTAACTGCATTCACTGTAATTACTGCTTTCAGTAGTTGTTGTCGTCTCACCAGGTTTTGACCAAGTAAGCCTTTGGCCGGCTTTGGGTAGGATTGGAACCGCTACCTTCAGACAATTCTCATCTGGAACCGTAGAGATTCAACGTCTCTATCAACTGTGCCACGGGCCCCGAGCATTTATTGACGGAGCCCGTGGCACAGTTGATAGAGACGTTGAATCTCTACGGTCCCAGATGAGAATTGTCTGAAGGTAGTGGTTCCAATCCTACCCAAAGCCGGCCAAAGGCTTACTTGGCCAAAACCTGGTGAGACGACAACAACTACTGAAAGCAGTAATTGCAGTGAATGCAGTCAGGAGATTCAGAGTTCCTATCCATCATGGTTATCACTTCACGAAGGCCAAAGGAATAGTTGGCCGAAACGTCATGAAACAACTAATAAAAGATGAGAATTTTCCGCAATAAATAATAAACAAAATTGAACATATATATTCAACATGACCAAGTAAAAGCTTGCATTTTTTATGGTCAATGAAAAGGCGCTATCTATTGTCATCCAACAAAATTGGAACCACACGGAGTAAAAAATAAATAAAATCATGCCTGAAAGAATTAAGGCTGTCATAAATGTTTAAGATGGTACAAGTACTAATTTTTTATGAATTCCATGTTTTTCTCTTTGTAACTTGGGAAAGAATTTTATAAAATTAAAAAAATTATTTTTTAATTTTTAAAAATTTAAAAAAAATGTTTAAAAAATTAATAGCTTATGATTTATTTTATGAAGCCAGAATGTTTGATTATTACTAGGGCTATGATAACAGAATATTCTTATCATTGTTTTGACTCTCAAGTATATATCCGACACAATTAGACAAAGTTAATCAACCGAGAATCACATCACTCTATATAAAAGCATATAAGATATCAACGGATACACACTCGAAAGTTAAAACCATGAAAAGAATATGCTGTTATCATAGCCCTAATTATTGCATAGAAAATATTACGACCGCTTAAAAAAAATAAAAAAAAAAACAACATTTAGGGATGCCTATTTACATGCTTAGGTAGTATGTGTATGATCCAAGCTGTCAAACATATTACAGGGAATTTGCTATAATTATTAATGTTCCTAAACTGTTATTTCATAATTTTCATAATTGATTAAAAAAAAAAGAAAAAAAAAAAGAAAAAGTTATCTAAATGAATAAAAAAATAAATTCATCACACTAAAATTACCATCATAATGACTCACTGCTATTAAAATCAATAATACAACATAATAATTTGAAATAGTATGTATGTAATAAAGAGTAAAGATAAAAACGTTTTATGCCTAATTTATATGACTATTTTTTAAACAGTTTATAATAAATTACTGTTTGGTGTAATTTATTTGTAATTTTATTATCCTATATATATATATATATATATATATATATATATATGAAAGTGAACGTGTGTGTGTACATTTTCCTACGCAATAACTGTCAATTTTAAGTCTACAGACTCGAAATTTGATATACAGGGTACTGAGATTTGGGAAAATCTTTGATTGGTTTTCAGCCAGAAATTTGGCTGTTAAGGGGTCAAAGTTCAACGATTTGACCTTTGAGAACTCTACCAAACTCCTGACAAATTTGGGTCTAAACACTTGAAATTTTAGATATAGGTTCCTTGGACATGGATCTAACTTAATTTGAGCCCAAAACAATAAATGTTAAAGGGGTTATAATAGGGGTCAAAGTTAAAAAAATTGACTGCTTTCTTTTTTTTTTGCTCAACATACACCTCCAAACACCTGGGCAACGCCGGGCTGAGATGCTAATAATATATATATATAAGTAATTAACTACAGTGATTTAATAACAAAAGGGTAAATTACCAAAACTTTACTTAAAATATTATATTCATTAATTTTTAAAAGATAATTCAAATGAAAACTTAGTTTTCAAAATTACAATAAATTTATGTTAGAAATATGTTAAAGTATAAATTTAAAAAAGAATACTTAGTGCAAGATTAATAACTGTTGAACGATGAGTAGTTTTTTTTGCTTGTACAAATATATTTTCTATTAATTTAATAAAAACTGACATTTCTCCAGTACCAACTAAAATGGCCATTTTTTCTTTTAAACTAAATTCACAAATATCTACTTGTAAATTTATTTTATGCTACAGAAGTTTATTTGCTTGTACACTTGCATTTATGAAAACAAACAATTGTTAAGGCGTTATGGTGTTTCTTAATGATAATTGCTATTTATTAGATATTTATAACAAAGCTTTTAGTAAAAATGTTATATCAGTAATTGTTATTTAACAGTAAGCTACTATGCCTGTTATAAGTATTGCCTTGTAAAAATTGATAAATAAAATAAATATGAAGGAAAGATTTTATGGTTTTACCACGGCTGCTTAATACAAGGTCAGACCTTGTAAAAGGACCTGTACGTTTTTTGCTAGGACCTCTCACATATTCCCGTTTGTATCGAGGATTTACCACTGGGATACACAAGAAGTCGAACCTACAAGTAAAAAAGATAAATTTTTACTGACATTCATAATAAATCTTTAAAGATAACATAATATTTAGGTACAATCAAGTGTAGCAAAAAAAAAAAAAAAAAAAGAAAGAAAAGACAAATACAGTTTTCTAGAAACAGCTTATTTATTAAACTTCTATTGACGGTCATTCTTCCAAAGAATAAGAAAATGATAGGAACCTACAGCAGCCTTTTTCACTAATGCCATATTGTGTTTCTATGCATATGAAAACAGTCCCATCTTAAAGATAATATAGTGCATTTTGCATATGGTTTTTACAAAAATATCAAAATTGAAAACTTGATTAAAATTTTTGCTGTATTATCTAATTGTGTTTCCATCTGTTTTTACATGATCCAAAGCTGAGGTTTGTTTTATTTACTATTGGAAGAAAAATTTAGCTAGATCTCTCACTTGCTATAAATCATATTAAGAAAATTCAATGTGTTAGCTGTTGAAATAAATCTTACTTGCGCTTCCATGTGTTTCTTTTTTTTTTGAGGGCTGATAGGATTTTCTTAATATTTAAGCTGGTTTGATTTAATAATTGTTTCCATTATTAAGTTTTATTAACTACAAGATGAGATTACATGTTTTAACATTTTTTTTTTTTTTACATCTTTGAATCTACATTTGAAATTATATACTACAAAAATTGGCTTCTGGATCAATAGCACACAAGACGTCAAATTTTCTAATTTCCAACAAACTTTGAACAGTCATATAAAAACTACTTGTGCTACAAAAATTTGATATTGTTTTACAAAGATCTAAAGAGCTTCTTTATTTGTCTAATGCCTGCATTGTTAGTTATACACTGTGAAAATTGACTTCTGGGTAGCACTAGGTGTGTCAGAAACTAACCTTACGAATGCGTGAAATATATTGAATAATTCGAGCCCCTATCTTTCCAAACTCATAACTACTCGAAATATGTAATTCAAACCCTTATTTTTTTTTTTCAATTAAAAGGAGCAAGGACCAAGGTTTCATCAAAAAAAAAAAAAAAAAAAAAAGAAAAGAAAAAAAAAGTGGATTAAAAAAAAAAGGTTTTAAAACTTCGGACTTTACAGGTAAATTTCTAAAAAACACTACTTTTTTTGTTATAAATTTGAATATATTATTTATTGATCTTTTATCTTCAATTTGTGATATATAAAACTTTGGTGCATAAATTAATTATTTACTTTTTAATGAATATTTCAAAATTGGGGGGGGGGGCGTAAATTAAAAAAAAAAAAAAAAAATTTGTCTAAAATATATTCAGTTTATTGAAAAGAGCATAAAATTTGAATAAAAAATTTAACCTGAAAATATCATACAAATTGAATCAATAGAAAAATTTTGATAGATTTTTAAAGTTTACAAATTTAAAAATACTTAGCTTGTAAAATTCAATTGATTTCATTACTGTTTTTTAAAAAATAAAAAAAAATATTTCTATTACTTTTTATACAACTTTAATAGTTTATTTTGGAAGTATATAATCCATAAAGAAAATAAACAACCCACTTTTAAAAGAGAAATTACGAGTTTTTTATATTTTATTCACAGTTTCATGTTAGGGGTGTCAAAAATTCCCCCCAAATTCTGATACACCTAGGGTAGCATACAAGACAGCAAATTTTCAAATTTCCAACAAACTTTGAACAGTCATAATTTGATGTCTAATGAGCTACCAAAACAAATTTGGTACCCATTTTTCATACTTTGCAAATATATATATATATATGTTTGCCAACATAAAATATTTCTAGATATTAGGAAAATAAAAAGTTGATTTAGGAAACCTACTTGTATTAAAAAAATAAATAAATAAAATTAATTACCATAATATTAGAGAAAAAACAGCCCTATTTTATTACATGAAATTTTTGTCAAATCAGTTACAAATTGTCAAGCCAAACAAATAAACCTCTAAGTATATCATCATCATGGTTTCTGATCACTCTCCGAGAAGGAACCCCACCTTGATTTTCTTCCACGTTGTTTTGCCTCTAGCTAGGTATGGCCATATAGGACCTAGTTGGTTGTCAGGATTGTCTGTTCAACAGGTTTTTTTGGTTTACCTATTGGTCTTTTCCATTACCTTGGGGTCCATTTTGTCGCTTGAAGTGTTCACCTGTCATCTGTATATCTTGAAAGATGACCTACCCATCCAAGGTTTAGCTGTTCATATGATGGTGATGATGTCATTTAGACCAGTTGGCTGTCTGATTCAAGTGTTTTTTTTTCATAGACTGATGCCAAGCATAATGCATTTTGCTACTCCTAGCTTTTCTTTTGCTACAGTATTAACTGTCAATGTTTCACTCCCACGTGTCATAATAGGCATGATGTATCCATTAAACATTCTTTGGTTAATGTTCAGTGTATTTTCTGTTTTTTTAATGAGGTTAGCGAAAACCCTCCAAAATACTGTCATTTGTGGTCACTAAAGATCCAGGCGACATTGTTATACTGGCAATGTGTTAATCAATGGTATGTCATTGATCCTCTACAAAAAATAAAGCAGCCATGTTCATTGCTTTGTCAGGTACTGTTTTTAACCTAGCCCTACCTACGATTCTCTGATCCTCCTTGTTATCCAAGAAATTCAGTTCAGTCTTAACTATAGTAATAGTATTGCTATCCCTTGCCTCCACCGCTTGATTTAATATAGTTTCTAGTGTCACTTTCCCTACCCTAGATTTTATGTTTAGTTGGCAACTATAATGAACAATGAAAAACCTAATAGATAGCTCCACCATGTATTCACAATTATAACACTTGTCAATTCCAGCTGTATGGTTAATAAAAGCTGTTCCTGGAAGTCCTTTACTTTGAACAATGATGTATTGAACTTCCGGTACACAGACATTCTAGGTTTAGGGCTAAGTTTACCCTGACTAATGTTTGATTCAAGTAAACTCTATTTTGAAAATTTGGACAATCTGAAACCCCTAGATCAAGTCTCTTGATTAAGAACCGATCGATTTAACTCGAAAGTTAAACCAAATCAGAGCTGCGTCTAGCAGTCCAAGTCTATACTATGTCACAAGGATTTTTATTCTGGAAATCATTCCAGTAATTACAGGAGTCACTGGACTCATTTCAAGAAAACTATATGGAAAATATACCTAGTGAACCAAATGTAAGAGAGGTTCAAACAATTGCACTTAAAAGAATGGTTAGAATCTTAAAAAAAAAAAAAAAAATCTCCTGGTTGAAATATGAGAGTAGATGAACGTCTGGTATCCAATAGGATGGCCCCTCCCCAGCTTGAACAAACTGATAATAAAATTAAAAAAACAAAAAGAATTTATTGACAATATCAAACTTTTCAATAATCACAAAATGCATCAACATTCCCATGTTAGCACTCCTAGAAAACTTTCCCTCGCAATCTCAGGTTTGACGACTACTTTTCTTCCAACATGATTAATAAGAAACTTTACATGTTGCATATCCTGAGCTACCAAATTCCTCATGAATGGCATTTGCTGACTAAACTTTACAAGGCCATCACTTGGAATTTGTGTCCATAGTGTTCGCCAGAGTTGGCAGTGTTCTAATTCTCTTGAGCATCTACAGCATTGTACCATCAGATATATACTACATATTCCCTGCCGTGAACCTATTCCCTCTACAGTATATGATCTGCTGTCTACTTGCCGGAATGTAACAGTTGCTTCTGTTGCCTACAGATTATTTCATGGTTCTTGCTCCACCCCAATGCTTAATTACTATCCTGTGCTACGGCTGAAAAGACTAAACCAGTACCGATATACATTCACATTAGACCCTCTGCATAATCACACCGGTGTTTGCTCAGAGATGAATTGGTAATCTCCTTTGACACTGTTCTGCAGTCCTGAACATGTTGCCTCAAAACTGTATAAATGAGCATGTATCACTATCACATTTTCAGAGTTCTGTATTGTCTAAATATCGTGATATTCCTTAGCTTAGTAGCCTCTGTGTATTTCTAACGATTTAATGACTATGGTTTAATAAAGGAGAACAAAAAAAACAATTTAAACCATGATCCAGAACCATGTTCCAGTCTTCCACTAGGATTATCCAGAGAGTTATATTAAGAACCATTGGGTCTGTCGAAAAAAGGAAACATATTCGGTATACTCATTGGGCACATAAACCCCAATAAGTCAAAATGGCACATCTTTTATGGTAATATCCAGAATGCACAGTCCGTCTTCCAAATAAACAAAAACTGGGTTACATGATGCTTTCAAAGTGCGCTCTACTGGCCAGGGGAAACACGCCTTAGTGACATAAGTAATTATCCATCACCAGCTTTACAGATCGGACAATTTCATGTTTTATTTTTTTAAATGTGTGTGAAATGTGATAACATGTACGAACACGAAATGCATTATAATATTATTATATGGATTTAATAAGTCTTTTCACTACATCTTGTATTACTGGTGAGCTGTGTCCCAACTACTACTTTCTGCTCAATCTTTAATCTCTGGGATCTGTCCTGTCGCAGTGACATTATTTGGTGGAAGAGTTGATTTATGATGTAATCCTCTACTTCTCTTCATGGGCGACACAAGTGTATTGGACAGCTGAGGAGCTGAACAACAATCATCATCACAGAAGACTTAGCCGAGGTCTCAGGTGGTCAGCCTTCAACTGTGGAATCATGATTGCCTAGCAATCTCATGAGACCTTGCTGAAGACTTCTGTGCATGGACTACTGCGATTCGGAATGTAGTGCAGGCCAGAGAAGAAAGGTAAACACTGCTACAACTTATTTTGGAGAAATATTCTACTATTTTTGCTAATTAAAAATTTTTGTAAATCCCCCACCAGTGTGGAACTAATTGTTAGCACCATATGAAAAATAAAAATAAAATTATAATAAATTGATAATCTTTAAAAGGTCACAGTCAGAGATGAACATGATAAAAATTAAGTATAGATATTTAAAATGGTTTTATGCTGTTCTTTTTGTTATATATTATTAAATGAGGAATCATTTCCATTCAAAAATCCATGTAGTATTATGCATGTATAATTGAGAAAAGCATGTGTTACATGTATCACCATTATGCGAATAAGCTCGATCAAAACAAAATGGCTACCAAATTTGACCTGATGTCATATTTATCTATAAACGAAATTCAAATTTGTAATTATTTTTACTTCATTACTTCTTCTGAAATTAGTGTTTTTTCTTTTTAATTAATTTCCTACATGAATTCCTTAATAATCTCTACAATTAAAAGTTATTTTTCTTCAGTATTTTATCAGTCTTATCATAATCATTTTGAATTGTGTTTGTAATCAACAAATAATTGTTGCCAAAGGAAAGAAAAATTACTTTTTTTTAAACTTGGTAGTTCACCACTTATCAAAGCTCAAAGGCCACTCGAGGATAAGGGTTAATGGAATGTAAGGTTTAGAAATCGTTAATGGTGTAAATTGGGTAGAATTTATTAATGGGGCAGCTCACAAGAACTTGTTTACATTGGATTTGAAGGCTGCTATGTTGTATTCAACCAGGAAGCAGCTTAGCAGAACAGTGTCCGTAGACGGGCAGTTCTGGTAAAGAAGCTTTGTTTATGGAATCTACGTTTAGATTTAGGCACAGATGTAGTGGGGGAAATAGTATATAGTGGTTGTAGCTAGTCGAGTGTTTTTTTTGGGGGGGGGGGGAATTTGGTTGGGGGGGGCATAAAAACATACCATAAAACTTTAATTAAACTTGGAAATACGATTTTAAAAAATAGCGTGGATCAGTAAGTGCATTAACACTGTTTTATGGTTTTTTTTTATTCAATTGTAAGGTTAAAGTACAGAATGGGTACAAAACACCCTCCCCTCCCCATGTTAAGAATGGCTTTTTAAATAACGTTATTATTTCAGCACGGATCAATAAGTGCATGAATACCCATTTTCTTATTTTCAACCTCCCCGTAATCAATTTCTTAAAAGGTAAGTCTTCAGGTGGTCCAGTGGTCCACCACTCCACTCCACTGGTCCACCACCAGTGCAAGTGCACTTTCACGGACTTTTTTTCTCTCTATTGGAAATTCTACACAATTGCAGGATTTTTTTTTTTCTTTTTCATTTTTATCGTGGTTATTTTTATCTGAACACCGCCGGTGACATTTTTATTTTAGTTTCCTTGTCGTAGGTTTGATTTAAAAAAAAAAAAATAAATAAAAAAATAAAAAATAAGCTGATAATTATAAAAATTATTCGTTTAGTATTTTTGTAACTATTTATCATAGAATGATATTTAATTAGTTTTATATATAAATTAGAAAAAAAAATGTATTCGCGTTATATTTAAATGTATAAATTATCAAATGTATTTAATTTCCATTGCTTTTGAGGCCACCCAAAAAATATATCTATTATTAATAATACATCAAACAAGATCTCATGCGTTTGTATTTCTCGACTTTGATGTGTACATATTTTTTTAAATATTACTAACTAAAAATCAAATATTATTGAAATCAAGTATAAAATAAGTAAAACTTAAAACACATTTTTATAAATCTTATATAAAAAAAAATAAATAAAAAAAATGTAAACATTACTATTTTGAATTCTTTAAAACCCGGCAACATGTTCTCACCAGGGTAACGCCGGAGAAATATAATTCGTTTTAAATAAATATTTTCCGTGAGTTTATTAAACAAAAAAAACAAATAAAAAAAAATAAGGAAATTTGATCTCAAAGTAAATTCGTGCGAGAGAAGAAAAAAAAATGTGGGTTTGAAGAGGATATATATATAAACGCCAAATATTTAAGTTTCCTTGGAGGGTGAACACGAACTCAAACGAAATATATTTATAAATGAGAAAACAAACAAAAATGTTAAGGTAAATATATTTTTACAAAAGATCCCAACAACGAAAAAGGGATTTAATTCTAAAGCATGCTTGGCGCGAGTAATTTGGAAATTTAAACTTGGCTAAAAATAAATACTTTGAATTATTTTCCAAGTCAATAATGACATGGAGCATGCAGTGGAATGTGAAAGAAAATGTTAGATAAAAACAAAAAAAATACCCAACAAATACTTAGATTATTTATTGAGATAAAATGGAAAATAAGTAGACGAAAATAAAATTACAGAATGACGAATACCGACTGATCGAATACATATTTTCCTCGCCACAAAAGAAAATAAAGATAACAGTCAATTAAATTAATATATTTAAAATGAACTATTTTAAGAAAGAAAAATTATTCTTGGCCAGGAGCAACAGATGGCTAAAATGTTGCATTAGAAAAGGAAAAAAAAAAAATCAACAACAAAATATTTAAAATAAAAAGTTAGAATGAAATAAATACCAAGTGCACGAAAATTTTTTTTTTTAAATCGCTACATTAAAAAAAAAAGGAACTGTCAAATATTTTTACTTGGTATCTAGAATTCTTTCTTTTTATATATATGTATCTTACCCAGATTTGCAAGTGTTGTCCAGTGCAGTGTTAATGTCGGGACAGCAGTTAAATTCCCGAGCACAAGAAACACGTGCATTATTCGCCATGATGGAAGTGGAACAAAAAAAAAAAAAAAAGGAAGGCGACGGCGAATGCCAAAAAAAAAAAAAAAAAAAAAAAAAAAAAAAACGGAACGAAGTCAACATCCGGGCTCTGCCCCCCCCTCCTCCTCGCTTTTGTAAAGAAGGAAATTTTAAAAACTCACACGAACTGCATCCATATCTCTCAGCAATTATCTCGCAGTATTCGTGTATTCATATAACACTTTATTTTGCCCCTCATCATTTTTTTATTCCTTAAAACAAATAAAGACACTTTTACAATTACGTATAAGAAGAGAATAAGTTATAATAATGATAATAATAATACTGATTCTTTTTTTTTTTTTTTTTTTTTTTAGATGTTCCTATTTTCTTAACTCCTCACGAGGGAAGAGTTAGACACAGGGTCGGTTTTAATGCGGGGTAAACTCATCTCTTCCAAAAAGAGGCACTCTGACTTGGGACAAAAATAAAAATCGCCTCAGTCTAAAAGGGCCTCTCTCTTACCGACTACTGTGACAGAAAGGACCAAGTGCAGCAAGTTGGCAACTGCAATGCTGCATTGCTGCAGCAGCATCAGAACAAATACAACACTTTGATCGAAGACCAAGAAGTCGTTTGGAGGGGGTGTTATTCTTCTTAAAAAAATAAATACATGGTGCTTCTTCTCTGGGAATCTCGGATTTAATCAAAAATCTCATTAAAAAAAAAACACAAAAAACCCACAGAAAACAATATGAAGATCAACATTTCTTAAATATTTCATCAGATAAACTCTAGATATATGTTTGTAAATTCATTTTTTTTTAATTTGTAGATCAACATCCTCAGCTAAATCACCCCACCCATGATTAAATTTAACTTTTTTTAGGCAATTACGTATGAGTACTCTGAAAAGAGGGGGGGAAATACAATTTACAATAGGGGATCATTTTTTTTAAATATAAATTTAAGGAAAATGGTCCCTCATTTCCAGGTAACATTAATGGTAAGCTCAACTGGCAAGTCATAAATCAGCATGTAATCATTTTTGTTAAAGTAGTCTATCCCCACCCCCACTCCCAAAACACACCAAATTTATTTTCCATAGAAAATTGTTTAACTGCCCTAAAATGCTAGAATGACCTTGAAATGGGGTATCATTTTAGGTTTTATGTATGCGAAACTGATCCCCATTTTAAATTTTAAATTAATTGATTTATTTTATTTTCACCAAGTTTTCTTATGATATTTAGATGTTATCGCCTAAAAATAGTAGAATCTCATTTTTTAGGGAGTGGAATGATTTAGGTTTAGGCTACAATAATACCTCTTTTTTTCAATTATTTTTTAATTCATCCATTTCGTTCTTAAAATAATTTACATTATAACTATTTTAAACCTGATTAAACAATATATATATATATATATATATATATATATATATACCGAGAAAACTTAAAATTTGGAACTTAGAGAACTATTGTATTACACCGTCTATCCCCAAAAAGGAGCACTCTGGATTGAACAAGAAATAAAATTGCCTCAATCTAGAAGGATGTCCTATTTATTGAGGACAGAAAAGATGAAATGCAGTATCAAAACAGATACTATGCTTTGCTCCTAATCGTTTCTACTTTCCTCCAGAAATGTGTAACTTTTTATTTGCATGTATAAAAACGTTTATCTTCTGAGATTTTACACAAGGCCAGAAGTATGGAGCAGTGGAGCACCCAGAGAGGACCAAACTTTCCCATAATGCTCTGCTAGCCTATCTCTGCTATCCATTACACAACACATTACCAGGAACCATTTTATTTCTCCAACTTTAGAGAGAAAGAGAGGAATGGCATATTAGGGGGTGGAAGGAAAAGTAGAGGAGAGCAGAGCAACAGTCGGAACTTCACCCCCAAGCCAGCAGCCGGCATTTGTGTGAACACATATTTCCCAATTAAAACTATTCACCACATATGCTGTATCCTATATACATACTAAGAAAATACGGACGTTCTCTCAAACACTAATATTTCTATTCTGACGATTATTTATAGAATCGGGAAAATTCCATTAACATGCCAGCTTAGGCACACTGGGATTTAAGAAATTTCATAGGCCTGCAGTGCAGTTTAGAAGTTACATACATATACCAAAATACCTCTTTCTCCTAACCCCTAACCTGCTAAGCCACGCCAAAGATAGATATCCAACAGCAATAGCTATCAAACACACTGACGGTAATATAAAAAAAAAAACATAAAAATAAAATAAAAAGATGAGATTTCTCAAACTCTCATTTCCAGATGGTTTTCATTTCTCACAATTATTTTCCAACTTTTAAAATTATTGTTCATTTTATGTATCTTTGCTTGGATATTCTTAACCCCGTGGAAATTCCAATGGTGCCTTCTACATCAATCTGCATAATTTAATGTTAACAAAAATATTCCCTTTGGAATAATAAATATTACTCTTTCGTTTCCTGGAAAAATAATTGTCGTTTGATAAAAAATATCCTATAAACAAATAATTGGTTGTTTTGTTTTCTAGTGTATCAACCCATTTTGGTTTATTTAATGATGAATCTAGTAATTTTGGAATAAGTTTTTATGCTTCAAGTTCTTTATATCTTCAAATATTTATTCATGGTGTTTCTTTCTTTCTCTCTTTTTTTTTTTTTTGTAGAGGAAAATTTTTATTTTTTTTTGCTTTTGTTTGTTGACGTTGCAGAACATGATTGAATTTTAAAAAAGGAAAGAAAAAATAAAATCAACATTTGGTCAGGAAGCCAGTATCTTTAGACAGCCTGATCGGGTAGCACCAATCATAAATAAATAAATAAAACAAGTATATCTCTTAACATAAAAATCATTGTCTGCTGAATATTCTTCAAATCAATAAAACGATTGATTGATGGTACAATGGGGTAAGGAGTGGCTGGTTACTTTTAATGCATCTAAAACCAAGCTTCTCTCTTTACACCATCAGCGTTCTGATCTCCATCTGGCATCAATTGAAATGAATGGTTCTTGTCTTGGGGAGGCCTCAAGTTTTGACAAGCTTCTGGGCTTGACCATTACTCCTGATCTTAAATGGAATACGTACATCAAATCTGTTGCCAAGGTCGCTGAAAAAATGGTCGGATCCTTCTATCGCTCCAGTAGATATCTTACTGCTGATGCAATTCTCTATCTATATAAGAGCCAGATATGTCCAAGGATGGAATACTGTTGCCACATATGGGCAGGAGCTGCGAGAAAAGACTTGTCCTGCCTTGATAGGGTTCAAAATAGACTTCGTGGCCTGATGGGAAATGTTCTTTTCTCTTCGCTGCAACTTGTTCACGTTGGACTTGAAGACAACCATATTATAGACAGCTGGAAAGTAGGAAAACGGAAGACAATTCCACAGGCGTGCAGTTCTAAGAAAGAAGCTTTGATCATGGAATCTATGTTTAGGTTTAGGCACAGATAAAGAGTGGGGGGGGGGAATTATTGATAGTGTTTTCAGCTAGTCTAGTGTTTCTTGTGAAAGTTTGGCAAGGGGGGAACCATAGATTGAAGCTCAGTTGAACACTTTCCATGAAAATAACGATAAAGCAGAGACAAACTCGCAACATCTCTTCTGTGAGATAAAGGTTACAGCGAAGAGAAAAAAACATCTCCTACGAGGCTACGAAGTCTATTTTGAACCCTATCAAGGCAGGACAAGTCTTTTCTAGCAGCTCTTGCCCATATGTGGCAACAGTATTCCATCCTTGCACGTATCTGGCTCTTATATAGATAGAGAATAGCATCAGCAGTGAGATATCTACTGGATCGATAGAAGGATCCGACCATTTTTCCAGCGACCTTGGCAACAGATTTGATGTACATATTCCATTTTAGATCAGGAGTAATGGTCAAGCCCAGAAGCCTGTCAAAACTTGAGGCCTCCCCAAAACAAGAACCATTCATTTCAATTGATGCCAGATGGAGATCAGAACGCTGATGGTGTAAAGAGAGAAGCTTGGTTTTAGATGCATTAAAAGTAACCAGCCACTCCTTACCCCATTGTACCACGTGATCAAGATCAGAGGAGAGAGAATCGGAAAGAATTTGGTCATTTACTGTCTTAGATGTGCTACCATAAATGGTAGTGTTATCAGCATAAATGTCTACGAATGATGTAAGGATGTGATTTGAGAGATCATTAATGTAGATCAGGAAAAAAGTTGGGCCCAGGATGGACCCCTGAGGGACTCCAGCATTAATACTGTGAGCGTCTGATTTTTGCCCATCAACTACTACTCTTATGAACCTATCAGAGAGAAATGATTTAATAATTGAGAAGACATTTCCAGCTATACCATAGCTGGAGATCTTGTGAAGTAAACCTTTATGCCATACCCTATCAAAAGCCTTTGATATGTCAAGAGCAATTGCCCTAGAAAGGTTGCCTCTATCGATAGATTCGCTAATCCTATGAGATATAACTGTAAGCACATCTGCTGTAGGTCTGGCAGAACGGAAACCATATTGTGTGTCACTAAGAAGGTTATTTTTGCTGGGATGATATAAAAAATATTTGTAAAATGTTGGGGGAGGGGTAATTAATCATTGACTTCTTTGCTTGACTTCAAAGTGGGTGGATGGGTGGGGGGTGAGTGACATTGTTTTTCATTTATAATGTAGGTATGGATCGTAATCAGTTCGGAGTAAAATGATGGGAAAAACTGAAAAGCTTCTTTTCACCCCAAATCCACAGTATTTAAAAGAATATGTGTAAGTAGAACTATGTGTAATAATAAAATTATAACAATCATTGAATTAGAAAGCGATCAGAATGAATAATTAATTAATGAGATGTCCTTTCACAAATTAATATGCAAATTAGTTAACCTTAGGAAATCGATCACATATAGATGATCAGTATTTTAGAAATTATTATTCTTCTATTTTTAATATGAATGTGGCCTTTTAATATATCATTGTCAGTGCTATAAATTGTCCAACTTTATAAATGCAGATAATTAGTTTTCCAAAAGTGTAAATATTTTTTATTAGAATATAATTAAAAGTAAAGGCGTAACGGGGGTGAGGGTGAGGGGGATCAATGAGCAAACCATAAATAAAAGTAAAAATAATCCCGGGCAACATCGTATGAATGCAACTAGTTTGTAATAAATCTGTCGAATTTAAATCCATTTTTCTCTTTCTGATATGAACAAGAAGATTATCTACCCCAGGACAGGTTAAGTTAATTCTCCGAGCAGAAGATTTTTCCATCAATTTTATCTCACCTTACAACAATAAAAAGCAAGATATTATAATACTTAACCTTATGTCTAGAATCCTTATTTTAATTTTAATCAGAATCCATGACATGATTTTGATTCTAGAAAACGTCTTAAATTTAAGGTTCAACCTTATTGGATCTTAAAAAAGAAAATGAAATCTGGGGAATCTTGTCCAATGAATACAGATTAAATTCGCCGCAAATTTGAAATATTTGAATTTTCAAATTGAAGGTTGTGATAATATTATTCCTTCTAAGGACCCTTTAAAACACTTCAAAGGAACTGAAATTTCAAGAATATTTGTTAATCGATGTTTAATTGTTCAAATTTCACAAAAGTCAAAGATATTTGAATTTTCATAAATGACTTCCGCACCCTCTTTGCCCTCCCCCCATAAAATAAATTAAACTAAATATAACCTACATCGCGATCCCTTATACCTAATAGCTGTTTTCTAAAATTCATAATGATCAATTAATTATTTTAGTCGTGAATCCTGTAAATAAAGCTATATAATCATAGACATGCCTAACTTTATACAAATGGTGATATATGCATGATAAATAAATATTGCTATGAGATCGAATCTGGGTTACATATTTGAATGATAATTACTTCAAAGTTCAAAGCTTCATCAAAACAAAAAAAGACATAAAAATGTGAAAGATTAAATTCAGATAATTAGACGATAATACGTGCATGTAAGTGAATGTATAACATTGTTGTGTATGTATCCACTTAGAAAAAATTAAAGTCACGGTTACAACAAAATAGAATTCTGCGTTTTGTCAGGTTGGAACATAAACAGATGCAAATGCAAATGGTTAGAGTCACTTGCTGGCATCACGTTTGTGTTGAGTGTCTGGTATTCTTGCTTCTCCATTGATTGAGATAGAGTATTTGCCATCATACTGCCATTCAAGAAATACTCGGCCATTTTGGTTGTCTTAAATGATGATGGTCAGGTGTTGACGTTGCACTGAGATTGAAGAACTCAATTTCAGCAGATTGAAAGAGAAATTGTCTTGAAAAGAACAGTGTCTCGTGAGAGCGATAGCATAATCTCTAATCGCTTGAGTCAACAGCTGACTAAATGTAGTTAGTTAATCATCGAATGTAGTTGCAAGAACATCAGTAGGAGCATGCTGATTCAGCTAATGACTGGACTAATGGCGCTCGTTGAACAAGTAGTTTGCATGTTTGGTTATTTTGTTTTATGGCATATCGATCCTGCTTGAAGTTCTTTATATCTACAAATATTTATTTATGGGCTTTGGTTTAGCTATTTTGTAGGAAGAACTTGATTTTGTTTTTGACTTTGCAGAACATGATTGAGTTTTGCAAAAGGAAAGGAATAAAACAATGACATTAGTGCTTGATGCATTTTAGGCCAGGAAGCCAATATCTTCAGACAGCCTGATCTGGTAGTACCAGATCAAACAGACAGATAAATTAGCAGTAGTTATGGCTGTATCATCTAATCAAGTAGATGAGTGTAGTTAGCTAAACCGTGAAATGCATTCGGTTGCTAGACAGAAAAAGAAATCAAACTAGTACTTTAATGCAGCTTCTGAGACAATATCTGAAACATGATCAACTGAGTTCCTGGAAGATGGAACAGATACTACACTTTGAAATATTTATTTACAAAAATATAAAAACAACTTTGCATGAACAATAAATTAGGAAGAAGGCCATTCAAAAGTGATGGGGGAAATGGGTATCATTGGGCATCTATGGTCACAAATACTAACAATTATCTATCTTACACTTGACTAGCAGCATCTCAGTCACCACAATACCAGATTCACATTAGAAGGCCGCCCTTCTTAACATATACCCAAACTCATTTGAAATTTTATTGTTCATAAGTATAGATATATACAGGAATATGATCAGTGCTGTGTAGCTTGCCTGGAGTGATTTTCTATTCATTAGTTGTTGAATTTTTATTTAACAGACTGACTAAATTGATGAGTCGAAATAAATTTAATATTCAGTTTAGTTCAATCTATAAAACAGACATTAAACTAATGATGATGATAATTGTTGTTGTTGAGTATCATTCATTTATTTTGTATGAAATCAGATGATTATTGTTGACATTCGTTTCCCTGATATCTTTCTAGTTAGAAATTTTTTTCTAGAAAGACATTGAGTACTTACTGAAGGGACTATGTGAAGGTCGCCAACATGCCTAAGTGAAAATGATTCTGTGGCAAGCTCAGGTCGGGGAAGGAGAGGAGGCCAGTGAAAGAAGAGTACAAAGTCGTAGCACTCCTTCTGAAGCCAAGCCTGAATCTCTTTGGACTTATGGGTTGGCACCAAGTTCTGCTGCCGCATCCAAGGTCTGCCAGCGGCCACCTGATTGCATCAGGCGATCACCACACTCTTCAGCACATCCAGGTACACTTTGGTGTTGACTTTCAAGCTGATATCAAAGATGTGAGGTGGCATGATGTGGCCCTCACTTGAAACCACACTAAAGACCATAACCATGGCCAGAAACTTTGTTGAAGTGTGCGTATTTTGAGGGTGCTGGCAATGGTCCTATTGTCATAACTTGAATCGGTAGAGAGTATGAGTTGTTCAGCAGTGCATCTCCAATCTTGCTCGTTTAATATTGTATCACTTTCAGACATGATAGAAGGCACCTATCGCTCTTGGAATTTGTACACAACTGGCCAACTAGTAGATGATCTGCAACAACAAAAGAAAACCAGTTTTCATCAAATGGAAATGGAATCATGTTGTCTTTTCGATGGCAACAATTTTATCATTCCACTCTGTACGTATATCTGTTTTGCAAAGGCTAAATTATTCTTTTCACTTTGAACCTTTTACAAAACACGAAACTTACAATCACTGCTAAGCTCAAATGCAAGGCTAACCAAATCTTAAAAATAAGGCAAAGGGCATTTCACAATAGACTTTAATTTTGGCTATTTTCAAAGCTGTTATCTTCTTGCTGATAAAATTGAATATATTCGTGTATGGATTGCAGAGAAGCCATCAAACTAAAAGGGTCAAAAATTCAAATATATATATATATATATTTTTTTTTTTTTTTTACACAGTGATCACCACTTATCAAGGCCCGGAAGCCACTCAGGGATAAGGGTTATTGCAAGTACATTACGTTAGTGTGAAGATTTGATGAAGTGTTTACTTAAGGAGGCGGTTCATTAGGAATTTGTTAACATTGGACTTGAAGACATCCAAGTTGTAGTTCGGTGGGAAGCAGGCAGACGGAACAAATAAATGCTACCAAAGGCAAGATAAGTTACTCTTCTACCGAACTGGATAAGTTTTGTGTGTTTTAACGTATTTTGAAGCTTTTATTTGTTTCGAAAAATTTATTCAAGTGGGTAGAAGACTCCAAAAATTAATCAATAGACAACACCGAAACTTCAAATTAAAATATCTTTTATCAGTCTAAGTTGAAAAAGGAATTAAACAGCTAACAGTCAGTCTTTTTAAAATGTTGCATGCGACCTGCTCTGATCACTGTAGTGGCTTCAGAGTCCAGAGGGAACAAAATTGCGTGAGTTCTGTGAGAAGTCCTGCAATTTGGTTTTCCATGCCAGAACTTGTGATTGACTGGGTGGTCAGTCACTCGAGTGTACTCCTGTCTATTTACATCAAAGAAAAGTAGTGCATATGTAGCCGTTACATTTTGATGGACTATTTTCTTTCTATGTAAACTTATATTTCTATACAGAGTGATTTGATCTATTTATTATCCAATGAAAACACTTTGTGTGGGAAGTATTTCTGCTGAACTATATACAGTTCTTTTCCCACTTCTAAAACCAGGTGAACTGAAGGTGTCAACAAAAGCCGTTGTATTGGACCCCCCCTCCCCCGTCATTCAACTCAGCAGCACCATGGAACGTTCTTCTAACATTTGACGTCAAATCTGTTCTTAACCTCTTTCTTTTGTTAGTTCAGACATGAAATATAATTGTTGTAATGTTAGAATAAGACTTTGTTATTAATTTACATATTGATAAAATATCTCTTTTCTACAAAATGATGACTTCCAACTGTGAGTTTTTTAAGAAAACAAATGTGCTATTTTCTTCACTCATCAGTCTGGTACTAGAAATATTTGATACTTAAGCAGTTTATGGACCGTGATGAAATAATGACATTGTTATTTTCTTAACATGGGGAGTAGAGGGGCTTTGTTGTATTTTCACCTAACAATTTATTAAAAACAAGATATGATAAAAATTTAATTAACTTGAAATTCCTATCTAAAAGATAGTAAAACGGCACAAAAAAAGCGGAATATTTTAATGACTTTCTGATATCCTTATTGATCATTTTTGTTCTTCCTATCTTCATCCAACAACAAACTGAGCTCCAATCTATGGTTCCCCCCTGTCCTGACTTTCACTAAAAACACTCGTCTAGCTGAAACCACTATCAATAATTTCCCCTCTTTATCTGTGCCTAAAACATAAACGTATATTCCATGAACAAAGCTTCATTCTTAGAACTGCATACCTGTGGAACTCTGTTCTGTTTTCCTGCTTTCCAAATGACTACAATATGGTCGTCCAACGTGAACAAATTCTTGATGAACTATCCCCTTAAGTAATCCAATTTACCGAATTTCCACTACTAACAATGACTATGACATGTTCCCCTGGATCACTGTACACTCATTAACCCTTATCCTCGAGTGATCTCCGGGTCTTGATAAGTGGTGACTCCTTTGTAAAAAAACCCAAAAAAACTGTTCTCAAAAGATAAAACTACATTTCACCTTTGCTATAAAAAAAAAAATTCAGTAAATATTAATTTCACTTTTTTAAGACTACCATTTACAAAAAAGAAAAAGAAAAGAAAGAAAATATAATGAAAAACGACATTAGATTCTATGCATAATGTTGTTGTGGAATAACGAAAACCAACAATTGCTAAGACACTGGTGGGTTACTTTCCCTTGGGCAGTGATAACCAAATGAGGGATGCGAAAGCACGCTTCACTCAAGGTGTTGAAATTTAAAGTGACATTATCCTATCTTACATGGTAGAGGCAATCGATGGAAATGAGAAAAATCGGGGTACAATCTTTTCATTGCAGGACATTTCATCACACGACTATTAATCAGGGACTATTAATCACTAGACATTTAATTATATAGTTTGTTCATCACGTGGACATTTAATCACATCGATACATTTAATCACTTGTGGATTTCTAAAAGCATTTGAAAGGTATTATTTTTCACTACATTATATCTGTCTATTTTTTGGAATCTTTTAAGATAATTCTTCATAATCTGTTTATCCATTTTTGCAAACTATTGTCCTCATCTTCATAGTTATTGTTTATACAACAAATTATTTGCAGAAGTTTGTTTACATTTTTAGATGAAAAATAAATTAATTAAAAAAAGTTATGTTTATTGTTTATTTTTTAAAAAGTTTTAAATTAGTGGCTGATATTTACTTTAAGCGAACAGACAGCCTCTCCTCTTGCATTATTGGTGGGGGTGGGACAGTTTTACCCTATAGATTTTAATCTCTCGTAAAAATAATCCCAAAATTATCAAAGGGGCTAAAAATTTAACATAATAAAAACATAATCACATAAATAGAATTATTACATAAATATTTTTTTCCTTTCGGTACCGAGTAATTAAGTGTCCACCAGCTAAAACGTGAGTAAATGTCTAGTGATTATATGTCCATGATTAATAGTTGGGTGATTAAATGTCAGGGGATGAAATGTCGGTAAACCAGTAAAACATATATTCCCCATGCTGAGTGCATTCTAAGATAGAAATTCAACCCATGTGGTGAGTTAATGAACATTTGTATTGTTTGTCATTGTGAGATGTTGTATGTCCTTCACATTTGTCAGTGTACTAGTGAGTAATTGTTACGACTTTGCCTTATTATGTGCTACAAAAAAAAAAAAAAAAAATTCCTATCTTTTTCTCTCCTGCTTTCCCTCTCTGTCCGGCTCTAACCAAGTCTGTCGACCTGTTCCACAAATCCCAAATCCTCAACATGAAATATCTCCAGAAAAAAAATCACAAATAAATCTAGAATCCCATCCTCCAATGTAGACCCCTACTACCATGTCTCCTTCTCCAACATCAGCAGTCTATGTTCCAACCTTCCAGAGGTTAAAACCCAATTACAGGAGATGAAACCGGATATATTCTTTCTAAGTGAAAGTGGAATAGGGCCGACCACTTCCCTAGACGAATTCATAATTAAAAGATACTCTAACTTAACATCTAAATCTGACCCCCAAGATCGCCATGGGCATGGAATATGTGCCTACATTAAAGATGGGTTTCTATGTGGTAGGGATATCTGCAGAGAAGACCCTAATTTCACTTATATGTGCTTCCAGGTTGCATATGAGTATTTTCTATTTCAGGTTAATTAAATAAAGTAAGAGACGTTAATACTTTAAACACTGGTGACTCCCCCACCACACACACACACACACCGAATTACAACAATATGATTAAAATATGTGAATGCTTCCGGTGAAATAGAACCTGTTCTAAAATGACACAAATCTGCATCCGCAATGAGGAAATATTTTCATTTTAGGAAAGAAAAGAAAATAGTTCTAACAGAACCCCCCCCCCCCCAAAAAAAAGAAAGATTCTTTCCACTATTCACCAATAAGAACCAATGTCCAAATATATCTGAAGAAAGTCAGAGATTATGTCAAACAGAATATTGTAAGAATATCACCCACAATGAGAACAGTACTCCGAACAATCCAAATAACACATATTATCACCAACAGTCTCTCCCTCTTGGATAGAGTCCAAAAAAGAGTCTTCAATCTAATAGGCCCTATTTTGGCAACTAAGCCCTATCCCATTGCCGCAATGTTGCATCTTTGTGCCTGTTTTACAAGTATTTTAATGGAATGTGCTCTGATGAACTCGGTGCACTTGTGCCCCTCGACGTATATATCCCCGACAAACCCGCTTAGCAACAAAATCACATCCCTTCACTGTTGAGATACCTAAATGCCAGAAAGCTTTCTGCTCTAATAGTTTCTTCTCTTGAATAGCTAGACTTTGGAATTCCCTTCCTGCTACCCACTTCCCTGACTGTACTGATATACAGCAGTTTAAATGTAATGTAAACCAACATCTTGTTAATCGTTCCTAGAAATAGTAACCTCTTATGTCCAAGTGGCGATATGCCTTGTTGGGGTGAACGTAAGTAAAAAAAAAAATTGTCAATCCTGATTTCAAAAATCTAGAATCAGAAAAACAGTATTGATTAAAAACTTCTCAAGGATTTTTTTTAATGGTTACTGAAAGTTGGAGTTGAATCAAACTGGAAATGATGGAGTTTTAATTGCAAAACATAAAATTATTGAATCTATGTTCATTACATTTGTTTTTACAGGTGCTTTGCATAAAAAGTAAACTTTTAGAGTATTAAACAAACACATGTTGGGGAGAAACTACCTGGTGCAGTCTTTCCCCTTAATAGGTTGAGCTGGCTTCCTCCAAAGGAGCAAGTTTCTAGGAAATATCAAATTTCAAAGTGGACCCCAGTCATATGTATATCCCAATCTGCGGAGATGATATAGTTTTTGGAAATTTTTTAAAGAAGGTGTCGGCATGACCTAGTATTTCTAAAATGTCACCCATTTCATACTGACCGGGTTCAATGTTGGTTAAATTTGGTGCGTCAACATGATTATAATTAACACTTCTTCCATTGTGGCTGACTGAATAAGAACAATCTACCCAAGTTGATTAAATAAAGGGTTCATGTTCGTTTCAGGCTTTGTGTTATATTACAAAAATGAGCGTATGGAAGCAAGAAGGACAAACAAAGAATTTTATTTAAAACTTTTATTGAGGATTAATGCAATTATAGTAAAAGCTGTTAGTATTGTCAGGATGTGCCGATGACGGAGGTGGTGATGGTGACGGAGAGACGGTGACAGTGACGGGAACAGTGGTCAGCTGCTTGGAACAGGAATGGCGGTCGGTTGGCAGGCTCTGGGAGTCGGTCGCGAAGGAGGGGTAGTTTGAATAGCTGCTGTAGATATCATCTGGTGTGGAATCGGCGATGGCTGGCTGGCTGGTGGGGCTGCTGCTGCTAGCTTGGGATGGCGCCAGTATTATGTGAGATCGGTGATGGTTGGCTGCCGCTGCCGCTGCTGCTGGCTGGGGATGCCGCAGGTATTAAGTAAGATCAGCAGTGGCTGGCTGCTGCTGCTGCTGTTGGCTTAAGCTGCTGATATTGAGTGAGATCGATGGTGGCTGGCTGTTGCTACTGCTGGCTTAATCTGCAGACATGATGAACCTCATTGTTCGGTGGTCTAGCTTGTTTTGCCTGCTTGTCGAAAAACCAGCTGTATTTATACTCATCATGCGGACGTAATTGTAGACATGGGTGGCTCATGGCATTAATGCGTCATTTTCATTTTAGATTTGTGTTTTCATGTTTTAACATACATCAGGGTGTCATCTGTTTGGGGGGGGAGTATGTTTACTTGTCCGTATCAAATTGAAACTGATAAAGTTGCAGATGTAGTCAAGTTGGAATTGTATAGTGTTCCATGGGTTAATTATTTGTGTCAATGTATGTGCCGGAAGTTTGTCGGCTGTAATGTTCATCCTTTGAATTTGTTTCTTTTTTTGATGAATGGTTAACAATCTTAAATATTAAATCGGCCAAATGTTTCCTATCATTGCTAACACATGATTATAGACATTCACAAAAGTGTTCAATAACTTGATGGATCATTTTAGGTGGAATAGCAGCAATTTCAGAACGAATAGCTCGTTTTAATTTTTCAAAAGATCGAGGGCGGTGGCTGAATACTTTTGACTTAAAATATCCCCCATAAGAAAAAAAATCGCAGAGGTTTAGATCAGGCGATCTTGCAGGCCAACCATTACCACTGCGCAAAGAAATCAGATGATTTGGGAACAATTATTTTAGAATTCTTATTAAATACAGATATAGATGAATTTTTGACCTAATTAAAATAAGATGGTGTTCTACATACATTTTTAAAATAAAAAATATTTTCTTTATTTAATTGTTATTTTTTTTTTTTTTCTTTTGACCTACAATTGTGTCAGATCATTTTGGGACACCCTGTGTGTGTGTGTGTGTGTGTGTGTGTGTGCGTGCGTGCGTGCGTGCGTGCGTGCGTGCGTGCGTGCGTGCGTGCGTGCGTGCGTGTGTGGTTTTTTTTTTTTTTTTTTTTTTCCTTCTTCATAAAAAAATCCCTCAATGCAGGTCTTGTTGAGTGAAGGTGAAACCGCTTGGCTGACTTATTTTTTTTTATTACAAGAAAAACTTAATAAATTGGAATGAGATTTGGTCAATTATTGTGTAACATGCGCACACATGAAATTTTATGTGCGAACTTTGTGCTATTGTTCTGATCTGGTCCGTTGTGATAGTTGGTGGTGATTTGCCACTGACTCTTGGTTGCAACTGTTGGTTTTGCTGCTACTCTGTTTATATGAAGGTTAACCATATCAGAAACCATTCTATTTTCAAGCAGGAAATAATTGATATTTGAAAAGCATAATCTATTTTGAGGTTACCTGAAGTTTAATAATGCAGTTGTAGTAGGATACAACACTATGTGACCGGTTTTGTCCAATTGGCTTCAAAATTTTCTCTGGAACCTCTGTTTGCACAAAAAACCGCAATTGTTTTTGTATTTATCAAGATGTGTTTTGGAGGCATGTCTCATTTGTTCTAAAATATAGAATTCAAGTTTTATAAATTCCTGCTCTTTTGAAAATCACTATGATGTTAAATTTAAAAACTGTCATACCTTCTAAAATTTATTTCATGTAAAATGTTCAATTTATTGAATAAATATCGAACATTTCATTAAAATTTGATTTTTTTTTTTTTTACAAGGTAGTCACCATTTATCAAGGCCCGGAAGCCACTTGGGGATAAGGGTTATTGCACTACATTAGTATTGGAGATTTGATAAAGTGTCTTACTTAAGCGGGCGGTTCATCAGGAATTTTGTTTATTTCTGCGAGTTGTAGTTTTCAGAAAAAAATAATATATATGTTTACTTTTATATTACAAATAGAATTTCTGCTAGTATTATAAATTTGAAGTGGGCTTATGAGCACATACACTGATCAGAAAGAATGGTTCAAGTTAGAGAAGGTCTAAACTTTCTAAGAAAAATAATCTTTACATATTTTAGCGATATTAATTTTTTCAAGTCGACCTTATACAACTGTTCCTCCCAAACAGTAGATATCGCTTGGTGTTAATGACATAAAATTAATTTTTTTAAATAGTATTTTAAAAAATATTTATTATTAATAAAGATTTAATATCTGTTTGTCTGACCCTGAAATTATACTGTTACTGTTAATTCTATTAATATACTATTTATGCTATCTTTTAATCTATCTATATATCTTCAAGAGTGAGAATGTGTGTGTGAGAACAATTCTCAATCTATATACTCAACGGATTTTTGATCTACAAACTTGAAATTTGGTGTATAGGATATTCAGACACATGGAAAACTTTTTAATATGTTCTCATCCAGAAAAACGGGCTGCTAAGAGGTCAAGATTGAAAAATTGGGATTTGGGGAGGGGCATCAGATTTTTATCTGTTTGTCAACTGTTTTATGATTGCACATGTGCCAATCATTCACATGACACTTCCTTACGTTAAGAATAAGGAGGTTTGAAAATACATATAAAAGTCGTCGCAAGCTGGCCTGATAGTTATCGTACTTGACTCACTGCCTTTAGGTTTTTGTTTCAATCTCAGCTTGAGTATTTTTTTCTACTTACAAGAAGTAAACTGTTTAGAAAAACCATAATATTTGCATGCACGTATCTCAGTTTCTGCATGAATTAAAATATAATATTTATGCATATTTCATGACCGGACAACGCCGGGCGGCTTGCTAGTATTTAATAAACTTTTATTACTCAATTCAACTTCCATATACTATTTAAGATTAATGTACTATCTTTTAATGTTCGATTGAGGGTCTGGTTCTACAAGTTCAGGTTGTCTGAAGATATTGTTTTCCTAACGTAAAATGCACTAAACATTAATGTTCTTGCTTTCTTTTTCCTTTCTCTTTGCAAAACTCAATCATGTTCTGCAAATCTAAAAACAAAAACAACAATTTTCCTCTACAAAGCGACCAAATCAAACCAAACACCATGAATAAATATTTGAAGATATAAAGAATTTGAAGCGTAAAATCTTTTACCAAAATGACCTGATTTAGCATTAAATAACATGAAAAGGGTTGATATGCTGTAAAACAAAACCAACCAAACTAAATCAATTCAGGGTAGTATTCTACCCTGTTCTGATGTATCCTCCCAAGCATCTTTTTGTGGAGAGTGGATAGGGTAGTGTAGCATCTGCTCTGTTGTCATGAGACCATCATTTCAAACATTACCTCCTCCTTTGATGGAGAAAGTAGTGTAGTATATATTCGATTGCCACAATACAATCCTTTCAGACATTATCTCCCCTGTTGAGAGATAGTGTATCTGTTCTGTTGCAATGAAACCATCCTCCCCGGCCTTACCTCCTCTTCAGAAGGGTATATGTTCGTTCGTCATGATACCATACTTCTAAGCTAGCAAAAGTATATATTTGTTAGTGTACATAATTTTGTAATTTACTTTGTAATCTATTGTAAATAGTAATCAATTTCTTTTTTTTAATTGAAAAAAAATGTAAATTTTAGAGGGATGATTTCTTTGGATGAACCCAGTCAAAATAGATTTTACAAGATTTTTAGATGGCAGACAAAACCCCTCGTAAATATGATGAAATTAATTTACTAATCATTTTCTAATTTAGTACTTAATCTATAGTTGTTAAAAATAGGTAGGAAGCTGGTCCTGTGCAGTTCTAGGTGGTCCAACCTCACAGGTTTTGCCTTCTCTCTTTAAGAAAGGGGTTAGTTTATTGCTGATTGCGTGATGCGCCCCTACTGGAGAATGCCAACAGGACTGCTCAAGCGGTTTTTCAGATCAAAGTACTCCTTTTCAAGTCAAAAAATTCCTTTTCAGTCCTACTTTCCACCCCTTGTGTCACACTTCTTACTGTGAAAGAGGAATACTATATATATATATATATATATATATATATATATATATATATATATTTCATACAGAAATGCTATATATATATATATATATATATATATATATTTCAGAAACTAGAGAAAATATTATCATATATATATATATATATATATATATATATATATTTCAGAAACTAGAGAAAATATTATTATATATATATATATATATATATATATATATATT